>NC_135498.1:90404756-90708578 GCF_052857255.1 Amblyomma americanum | reverse complement strand
TGAGGGACAGGGAAAAGATGCAGGCAAGAAAACAAGGGTCTAGTTAAGGGTCTCAATGACGATATAAAGCAGTTTGCGGACGGTGCCGATATTAATCTTCTGGGTGATGATGAATGGCCACATCGAGGATCTGGATGGATACACAGATTGTAACGGAAAGTTAATACTAGACTTTTGTGAGCGACACAACCTAGCTGTTGTAAATTGAGAAACTAAATGTTGGGGACAAATCACGTGGGAATTCTGTAACAGGCAGACAACAATTGACTACTGCCTAATGTCGCAGGGGATCTATAGCAAGCTATTAATAATAGAAAAAGACGAAGAAAGAAAGTACCGCCCGGGAGCTGATCATAAGCGCACTAGTTTACAGTTAGGAGCCCTGATCAAGAGAGAAAGGCAGAGAAGTCAAAAGAGTATTGAAAATAAAAGACAAACTAATAGCGCTAACAGCTGCCGGCATAGAGGAAGCACTAAAAAAGCGCCCCATGGGAAAGTGGGATTTTAATCAGTTAGATCTACTCATTAGCACAAAAATAAAACAAACAAAATGAAGTAAACCGCTGGAGAGGAAAGAGGAAGCCACGAAGTTGGTGGAATAAGGAAATTAGGGAGGCCATCGAACAACGGCGGTTGGCTTCAAGAGAACGCAGAGAATGAAAGGAAATAGGCGAAAATTGGGAATCTTATCGAAAAAATAAATAGCAAGTGCAGATCCTCGCCCAGGCTAAAATAAAGCGCAGTCCTCTGATCGCTGGCTAGCTGCAGTTCGTGAGGCAACTTCGTGATTCAACGGGGCTGTAGCTCTTGATGCAACGGCGGCAATAAAATTCTTGAGCCATATAAGCTGGCTTGGTAATACGAATCAAAGAATGCAGGAAGAGATTCACGATACCGATGGAAAATGTTTACAGGGAGACGAAGCTGTGAACTACATTGCATCAGTTATAGCTAAGTCATTTAGGAACGACAATTGGGTAGTCTGCCTTAATGATGGAGCAACACAGGACAGCCCAATAGAAAACAGCTTAGAACTGACCAATCTTAACCAGAAAAGGCGGAATCGAATATTCTAAAATGCACATCCGCAAAATAGAAGTAATTCGAATCAAACTGATTAATGAGCTCTGTCAAAAGTCAAGGAAACGCCGATAAAAGAATTGGAGACAGGCATAACAAATAAGCAAATTCCGCACAGCTAGGAACAGAGCGAACTGAATTTGGTTTAAAAAGAGAAAGGCGATAGATGAACAAAAAATCCTTACGACCGATTACGATAACATCAGAAATATACAGGCTGGCGATGCAGGCGGTGAAATTAAAAATGCAGTCATGGGTAGAAGGTAATAGGATACACGGAGAACATCAGAACGGGTTCAGAAGGGGTAGACGCTTAGATGATAGCCTGTTCGTGCTTACCCAATGCATAGAAATAGCTAAGGCGTGAAATGGCCTGGAGATAACCGGCGCATGTGGGAACGTGAACAGGGAACTCCTGTAGAGCATATTAAAAGATGAAGGTATCGGTCATGAGTTAATATATCGAGCAAATAAAGTTGAAATAACATAGGAAGGGATTAAGAGTACATCTGTCGAGGTACACACAGGATTACGGCAAGGCTGTGTCCTCTATCACCGCAGCTGTTCATACTTTATATGATAAATACAGAAAGAACGGTACAAGAAAGCAATATAGGTTATGATCTGTCGTACAGATAGGCGGAAAGGTAGTTGAGAAACGACTGCCAGATTTACTGTAAGCAGACGACATTGTACAGTTAGCAGGTAGCCAGGAAGATTTACAACCTCTGGTTAATTGCTGTGGAAACGAAGAAGACACTCCAGATTTCAGTTTTAGCACAACTAAGCCAGGTGTGACGATTTTCAACCATATACAACTGATCAGATGCATACAATACTAGGCTATGAAATTCCCCGAGCGGCCGAATTCAAACATCTCGGGGTATGGGTAAACTAAGGGCAGATGTACATGGAAAAGCATGAAGAGTCTCTTATAGCAATAGGGTGAAGAGATGCCGGGATAATGAACCATAAGGTATTGTGGGGTACAACAGGTTTTAAGTACTGAGAGCTATTTGGAAAGGAATAATGGTGCCGGGCCTTACATTCGGGAATGCATTTTTGTGCTTAAGTTCAGTCGAGAATAGAAGTAAATCAGAGAGCTGTTGGAAGATTAGGACTTTTCAGGCGAATTTTGATAACTTACAACCATGCCCTCTGGAAATGGCGTTCGCGTGCCCAAAAACAAGCAAAAAAGAATTTCTGATCCTGGCCTCGGCGGTACCATTCCGATGGCAGCGATATGCTAGGGGCTTGTGTGCTGTGCGATGTTAGTTGCTTTTGGGCTTTAAACCCCCAAAAACCACAAACAAAAAAATTATAAATACAAGAAACCAAGAACCACCCGCTACCAAAATAGAAACAGTAAAACTAGTGCACCTTCTTTCACATAGATAAATACCGCTGTCAATTTCACGGGGGCGACAGACGCGTACGTAAATAATTATTATTGCTCGTCATCCTGATTGGCTAACAGCTTCTGAGACATAATATTTATTTGGAGCATCAGCGGTTGTAAACGATTCAGATTGATGTAAAACGTGAACGAGCCCCGATAGAAAGATTTTCGTGGGTCAATGAGCGGACAAGCCAAGCAGCTAATACCTCGAATAAAAGGCCCACCTGACACTTACCACGTGCCACAAATCCTTGTCTCTGCCGGTGTCTGAGAGTTCTGTACTCATTCCAAATTCCATGTGAATCCTACAACTACTCTCAGCGAGCGTAGCACATTTGCAGAACAGCCAGATTCAACTGTGAATACGAAGGTCAGCATGGACGAATACGCAGCATTACTGGTGCCGATAGTGAGGAGGTGGGTTTGCATTTGCTATTACCAATCTGACACGTCACGCGACCACATAGAGCAGCAGTTCATATACCCGCTCCTAAATGAATGACTGTATTTATATCAAATGGAGATTCATTAACTCTACTGCAAACTCTTTAGGCCGTTTATTAAAAAATAAATTTTATGGCTAAGAACGGTTGCCCTCATCGAACAGATTTTTAAAACTAATAAAGGTGCATCGGTGCATGTACTCAATAAGGTCAGTTCACCAGAACTCGTTATTACCAATCAGGCATTGTTGTTCGGAGAATGTCAGTGCACATCAAACCACCGCTTCTCGTGTTAATAAGCCCCCTCCCCCCAACGGCACCCCTCCTCCTACTATCAAAAATGATGGGAAAAAATAAGCGATTCCCTAGAGCTCAGCATTAATCATTTTGCGATTGTGGCGGCAAGCGGTCTCCGACCTCAGTACATTTTAGCTAATTGGTAGCCGTAATGGCAAAAACTGACAAACTAGACCGTTCGAGTTACAGCCCCCGCTGAGTGTATGTAAAGTTTTATTCATAAAAGTTCAGCTGTCGGCTCTAAATACCAATGCCGCATTAGACAGTGGAGCAATTTCTGGAATTTAGGACGTCGATGGCCATCGTTAAACATTATAAAACACGGTGAGTGGGGCCCAGTCACGGCTGGAAGGAATCTATAGCACGCAAACACTGCGCCTGTCAAACGGACGTGAGGCCCCACCAAGAGAACCGCAAAACACACTTATTACTGCTGTAAACATGCCAAAGTGCCCATACACAAAAGCCGACATCCACAGAGATAACTGTACACTAAAATGACAGACATTATATTGTACAAAAAAGTGTAAATATGAATAATGGAGCCCTGCCTGTACACGGCGCAAAACGTCTTGTACATCTCATCGAATTGCCGCAGTGATTAAACTCTCGCAGGAACCTCTCTTAAACGAAGGCCTCTCGTAACCACTCAAAGTATCAGCAGTGTAAATGTTGTAGTTAAGGACATCCGTGGACAACAATGATCTATGGAAAACGTTTCGTGTCAAGTCCAGTCTCTGCTGAACAGAATGTGTAACACACGATCACTTGGTATGTCAGATCGACTTGCTTGAGACAGAATCGGCAAGCATCGTCAACTAGACATTCGCAAACGCCAATGCCAGCATCCACAACGAGAAGTATACAATACAAGGCATTCAATAATTCTATGAACCGAAAAAGGTAACACAATTGATGGATTTGTGGAATGCGAACACTGCGTATTGCAGACCGACGTGAGGCACACGCCAGGGATTCGCGAAACATGTGTCGATACGGTACACATGCCAAACTATACACACAAAACTCAAAAGATGACATTCGCGAAGAGAAGTGTACACGACAAGGACATTAATTAGTTTGTAGAAAAGGAAAGAAGTGCTACAAAAAATGTTGCCGCGCTTGTACGCACGACAATGAGAGCAGAAACTTTCTATCCGGTCGCAAAACTAACTTCGTGGACCAAGGTCCTTGCTTAGCATGGTTTCACAACCAGTCGTTGTCCGTAATGTTGAAAATTTCGTCGAGGAAGGCGTCAGGTGAGCTCAGTGGGGACTCCTCAGAGGTCAAAACTCGTCTTCCATAGCGTTTAGCAGTTCGTCCATGAAGCCATCAGGACACGGTTCGGCGCCGCTGTCCGTGCTCGGGGCGTCGGGGCCAGAGGGCGACCGGAGAGCTGCACCTGAACTGGAATCCCCAGACACCAACGCCGTGTGGCTTGCGGAGTCGAAGATAAGGCTTGCTACGTCGATAGAGTGAAACCTCTTGAAACGTCTCAGCGGAATGCCTGCGAGAAAAACACGGCGGGAAACTCTCGGTCAGTACTCCAAGCTTCCACTGAATCCTTGGAAACATGATTGGGCAAGAAGAAGCGCTGCACGAAAATAAACGAAAAACTCACCCCCTCTGATGACAACCTTCTGTAGATCTTTCGGTTCAAACAGAGCAATATCGCCTTCTTCAGCTGTATGCTTTTCTTCCACGGCTGCTCCACATAGGCGTAGTTGGGGTTCACGCAGGGCCACCTCGACTCTGCGCGGGCAGACGATGTTCCCATTCGGGAGCGTAAAGCGAACGCGGCGGCGTCTCCTTGTCGTGGCGATATCTACGGGGCGAGGCTGGCTAGCATCCACGGTGGGCTTCATGACCACGGCTGGGCAGAAGGAATATGACCTCGGAAACACGTCTGGCTGATGTGACAGCTGAGAGTCGTCTGGTTAGCGCGCAGTGGTTCGCAACCCTCACTCACTCGCCAAAAACCTCTCTCCCGGAAGTCCACACCCCAGCCCGGCAACCTCCTTCCATCAGATTTCCCTTCCCCTCCTCCGCTCATACAAAAGCGTTATCGACACCTTTTGTTGATAGGTGTCCAGATTAGGCTACTAGCAGCTGAACACCTTCAAGCCAGTCATTTCCGGTCTTTGCATTCCTGTTTTCGGTCTTCTGTAACTTCCCAGAAGTAGGCCTTTTTTTCCTCTCCCCAAATAAAGTGCAGTTTCCATCTAATCCTTCCAATTTCACTTTTCTCTGTGCCAGAAATGGGAGATCAAGCATGTTTTTGTCGTCTTATCCTGTTCTCTTTCTTTTTTTCTAGTATTGCTGACCAGAGTCAAAGAAACATAAGTTTAAAGCTTCCATCGGTTTCATAATCATGTGTACAATGGCACCCAAATATTTTGAGGAACATTCACCTTGTCGTTCTTGAGTTTTTTTCGAGGATATTGATAGACAAAAATTATACCACAACCTCATTCTCTCAACTTTCCATCTCCCGTGTCGACGTGACCGAAATGTTAGCTCACCACATTTTCTTTATCGGTGTCTGGATTAATCTATCTTAGAAATAAATATGTCCGACCATGCTGAAGGCTGGACCGCGTCTTTTTCTGATGTCCTGGTTGTGAAACCACCTACTATTTAACGGCTCCTCTCCCATAACTACACACACCATGTAAACATGTGCCGACGACTTTCTCTCTTCCTCTAAACCACGTGGAAAAACATTAGTTTTACTGCGATTACTACCGAACAATTGGAAGGCTGTTGACGGTGATTTCTTCTCGTTCTCAAACGCATAACAATTTTCTCCCACAATCACTCGAGTAGCTCCATTCCGACAAGTTGTAAAAAGTTTTTTGCCTTCATTTCATTACTGGTGCAAATTGATTAAATAGCAACGTTCACCGCAGATGGGTGCAATTCATGCTTTGCAGGATATGCATTTTGCACTTAGCTTTCGAACAGACCTAATTCATAAGTTGCTTTAGCACCTTGTGCCAACCAATGCTCCCCCGACACTCCTTACACAAATACATTATGACGTAATCTTTTTTCTTGCAAGAGCAGGTTTTATGCCAAATGGAGTTTTAGACATGAGGTGAAGCAGGAAGCAGTAGATTAGCGAACCGAAAGATTTGCAAATGCACCTGCATGTGCTGTTGTGATAAATGCCAGGCTCATGCCTGCAGGATACAACTCCAGAGCACAGATGCTTTCCCCATAATAGGAAACCCTTGCACCGAATGGTGTTGGCTGATTCACACGACCCTCATAGACAGAAAATACATGTAGGGGCGCCACAATGGAGTGAGGGGTCTATCCCTGACCACAGAAGGAAGGAATTATGCCCTTTCATCCACCGCTCTCCGCTTTGTCACACTAGCAGGGTCATGAGAATCGGCTCACGCCACTGCCTGGAAGCGGGTCCTTTGACGGGGAAAAACGGCTGCTTCCTGAAGTTGTAGACAGCTATAGTTCAGTCCGCCCTTGACTGTGACTAACCAAACAGGCGCGCACAAGGGTCCAGAGATTGGGTGCTGAGTGAGGGGGGGGGGGGGGGGGGCTTAACCTGGCTACAACGGGCTGCAACTAAAATCCGGTACGGCTTCTCGAGTTTCGATCAGAACCATGCTAGGCTCCTCTTGTGATCTCCTGCCCGATTCTGCAAAACATTACAATTCGATGGCACTATAACAAGGGTAAATCACCCTGCTGAAAAAAAAGCTGTCCACTTACTCAGTTTTAGATCTTCAGAAGCATTTGTTCATCAAATATTTTTTCTTCACTATTTCGCGCTTTATTTGTTTTTACTCGTACTGCTTTTAGTGTGCTTTATTCTTCGCGCTGAAATCATGGGGTTTATTTTTACGTATGTTTTTTGTATTCCTTGACATAAATTTTTAAACTTTCTGCATAGTGCAGTGTACTGGTTTCTTTGGATCTTTTTATTCAATTTTTTTCTCACAATAGCGATGCAGACTGTCTCTTCCAAGCTGCTCTTCTGTGCCCACCAGATGAGTCCGACGACGTTTCTGCTTTCCTCGGCGCTGTCAGCTCGTCCGAGCTTGCCCAACACCAGAGGGCCGACGGCGAACTGCTGCCTCTAATCGAGTACCTCGAAGGAACCGCTCCGTCTCCGCCCAGACTCTTCTCGCACGGACTTTCATCGTTTTGCTCAATAGATGGAGTCCTCTGCAAGAAAAACTACGGCCCTTCCAAAACTGTATATCTCCTCGTTGTCCCAACCGCGCTTCGTCAGGAAGTTCTCGCTGCATGCCACGACGACCTTTCTTCTGGCCACCTCGGGTTTTCAGGATATTGGGACGCCTCCGCCACAAGTACTACTGTCCTCGTCTTGCTGCGGTCGTCCAACGCTACATTAGAACCTGTCGTGAGTGTCAACGACGGAAGATACCACCGACAAAATCGGCCGGCCTTTTGAAGCCAACTGATACACCGCGAATCCCATTTCAGCAAGTCGGCATGGACTTACTGGGCCCATTCCATGTCTCCTTCACGGGTAACCGGTATATTGTTGTTGCCACAGACTACCTCACCCGCTACTGTGAAACCAAGGCTCTTCTCCGTGGCACCGCGGCTGACATTGCACAGTTGTTTGTTCACCACATCGTGCTTCGCCACGGCGCCCCAGCGGTTGTATTAACTGACCGTAGAACCGCGTTTACGTCGGCTCTTACACATGAGGTCCTGCGTCTCAGGTGCATCAGTCATAGAAAAACGACTGCTTACCATCCTCAAACGAATCGCCTGACTGAGAGGCTGCACAAGGCCATTGTAGATATGATGTCTATATATGTCGACGCTGACCATCGTAACTGGGACGAAATACTCCATCACATCCCGTTTGCCTACAGCACCGCCCTCCAGAAACTACGCACTTCACTCACTTTCGTTTGGTGTATGGCCGGGACGCCGTGACCATGCTCGACGTCATGCTGCTCCTGGATTTCGCCCCCCCCCCCCCCGTCTGTCACAGGCGCTGACCAATTTGTTCGTGATGCAGAAGCCGCTCTCCATCTTGCTAGACAGCGGATTCGCCCCAAGCAGACAACTGACGCCCTGCGTTACAACCTCCGCCACAGGGAGGTGATTTACAAACCCGGCATCATGTCTGGGTAGGGAGCCATAAACGTTTGCGCGAGCGCTCAGAAAAGCTTCTGCGCCGCTACTTCGGCCCCTACGAGGTGCTACGTCAGCTCAGCTATGTGAACTATGAATTGTTCCCGCAAGGAGTTGTCCGCTCTTCTCGACCGCCCAAGTCTGAAGTCGTCCACGTGTCCCGCATTAAATCGTATTACGCCCGTTAGCCATTGGCCCGGTTCACAATCAGTGCCGACGCTACACGCGTCTTCACATTTTCGGTGCCTCCATACTGTTTTTTCTCCTGCCGAAGGCATCCAGGCGGTGCCTGTTGAAAGGAGGGGGGCAATGCCATATTGCTCACATTCTGCGAGCACCACCATGTAGCCGAGCGGCATGACTGGGCTCGTGTGGGAGCAAGGAAGGCAACGTTCCCGCTCGAACGCGCACTGCTGGTCTTCTTGGCCATCCGATTAAAAGCCCCTTTTTTGTCGCTCTACGTTTGTCGGTGACAATAGAAAATTGACTTTTTATGGAAAGGCAATGGCGCAGTATCTGTCTCACATAGCTGCGGACACCTGAACCCCCGCCGTAGGGGAAATAATAAAGGAGGGACTGAAAGAAGAAAGGAAGAATGAGGTACCGTAGTGGAGGGCTCCGAAATAATCTCGACCGCCTGGGGGTCTTTAACGCTCACTAACATCGCACAGCACACGGGCGCCTTAGCGGTTCGCCTCCATCGAAGCGCAGCCGCCGCGGTCGGGTTCGAAAACGGGAACTACGGATCAGGAACCGGGCGCCCTAACCACTGAGCCACCGCGGCGGCTACAGAATAAATCGTGGACAATTTTTCAGACACAGCCAAAGCGGCACTGAACTCCGAAGCTGCTTCTGAGGAAAGGAAATGGCGCAAACTGCCTTATATATCCGTGGATACAATAACCGCCGCCACAGGTGGCGTGAAGCGGAGGTGGGAGGGGTGGTGGAGGATTCAAAGTGGGAGTGAAAGAGAGATTAAAGTGCCACGGCTTGCCGAGCTTCCCGCGGAGCGCTCCACTACGACCACTCTTTCTCTTTTCTGTCACTCCCTCTTTTATCATCTTCCTCATGATATTGTTCTGCGTCTTTTTAAAGCTTCATGGCTGACCCCAATTCAAGCTTGCACCACTGAAAATAACTTGTTCTTCGTGTACCCGGTTTCTCAGTGCGTCCTCGCATGTAAAGCTTAACGCTTATGAGGCCCTAGTAAGACCCATGCTTGAGTACAGCGTCATAGTCTGGAACCCCCATCAGTAGTACTTGAGCGAAAACTTGGAAGCATTCAAAACCTAGCCGTGCGTTTTGTATATTCTCGGCACTCACATTGCGATAGCGTGACACTTCCGCGTAAAAGGGCGAGCATCTCGACTTTAGAATAAAATTCCTTTTTCTGCTGTATTAGGTTGCATCGGTGTAGATAAAGATGCCTACCTGGAACAACCTTGTCACCGCTCTCAATCAGCTGCGACATGTGCATAAGACGATTGACATTAAGGTGGAACTTTCTCCCTGCCACCTTTATTCCAACTTTCCAACTTCTGCCAGCTTTTTCCCAAAGGAACAGCCTTCCCCACCAATCCGAGAATGATCTGTCACTGGATGCTTTTGTTAGGAATGTTGAATATTTCTTTGAAGAAAGGTCACTTTTGTGAAAGTTATCGCTGGCCAATGCTGTCTTTTTTGTTGTTAGCGAGTGCGATTTACTTCTGGGGTTTACAGCTGTGCACTCTACTGATGCGATGATTTATGTTTTGTGTTTGCGTGATTAATGTTTCTTAACACCATGCCTCTTTGCTGTTACATCTATCCACTCCTGTCAGGGCCTGGAAAAAGCTCACAATATTGTGAAATCAATAAAAATAAGTGACATTAAACTCATACGTAATTGGAAAAGCTGACTGTGGAGATAACGTGAACGGACACTAAGAATAAACGGCAAACAATACATTTTTAATCTCGTTTAGGCAACATCTCGCGCATATAGCGGGCCCTAGAGAAACACCCACATGCTTTGGAAGCCCGCCGAACTATGGAAGTTGCCAGCAAATGTTAGTGTTTTCTAGTTTGTCAACATAGTACCATTGCGCTCCGTCCGCCGTGGTGACTCAGTGGTGGGGGCACTCAGCTGCTGAACTGGAGTACCTTGGTTCATCATCATCGTTGCCAAAAATTTTATTTACCAAGTCAGTCACCGCACGGTCCCACTGCATTCAAGCGTTTATATTCCAGGGGTCCATAAACCAACTTGTGCACGGCGGTCGCGTGTCGATGGAGGCAAAATGCGCCCATGTGCTTTCGGTATTTCTAGTCGACAGGAGAGATTGACCACGGGAGCGAGAGCCGCCGGTTGGTTTTGAGGAAAGGAATGGCGCAGTAGCTGTCTCGCTTCACGGTGGACACCTCGACTTCAATAGCGTTATGCGTACTACCTCATTAAGCCTAAAGTATAACGCGTTACGGTTGCAGTTGTACCCCCTAAATGGCTTACACAAAGGTAGTACAGTTCTCAGTGTGATAAAAAAAACGAAAACTTCGTTCTAAACGTGTATGAAGGAGCAGATTTATTGTATAAAATTTAGCATTAAAGATAATAACTCTGCGGGACCTCCAGGTTTGAGCAATGCTTTAGCAATTTGTTTAGCAATGCTTCTATAAGTTTTCTAACCAGAATCCTTATGCCAAGCGCCACCTGAATTAGACACGAGGAAGAAAAATCCACCAAATAATATATCGCATAATAAGCAGAGCCATGAGTACTTCCATAAAACACAGAAACCCAAAAATTACAAAGGATGAAAAAATGCAGTGCAGGAAACGGCGGGAAAAAGATGCACAAGCTATCTTGCTCGATGTCACAAATTTCCTTCAGCTTTTGCTCGTCTTCTCGTGGCGTCTTTGAATTTCATATCGCCTTCGCTTTTTCGCTACGCTGCTGCGTGGTCTACTGGTTCATGGAGGATTCTAAGGGCGCAGATAATCTCTAAAGGGCCTAGCAATGTGGAGTGGATGAGCGGTTGGTGAGTAGGTGGAGGTGCACAGGCGGGAAATGCATCTTTCCCGGCGAGCGCTCGAATGTGCAACCACTGAAGGACGTCTGGAAAGTGCAAAAGCGTTAGGGGCGCTGAGAAATATCGAGTATGCTGGCACTCCAGCAACCCCAGTGTTTCGAAGGGCAGGTTTCTAAAATACATACATACATACATACATACATACATACATACATACATACATACATACATACATACATACATACATACATACATACATACATACATACATACATACATACATACATACATACATACATACATACATACATACATACATACATACATACACACACACACACACACACATACATACATACATACATACATACATACATACATACATACATACATACATACATACATACATACATACATACATACATACATACATACATACATACATACATACATACATACATACATACATACATACATACGTCCGTCCGTCCGTCCACCCACGCACACACGCACACACACAAACTCGGAGACAACAGCTGTTTCGCGGAAAGGGGACTCGCTAATGCAGTAAAAAAACATGAGCGTTTCTTACTAACGTAATGGGACTAAACGTCAGCCTGCTTAAAAAATATTAGGCGATCCTCAGTGATGTAGTCGTAATGCGTTAGCAGACAAACTTTCCTTATATCTGAGGTGGTATCTGAGGTGCAGACTCGAACGTTCGTTATATATGGGCTGGCATCCTTAGGTTTGTTATATCCAAGGTGACACGTGAGAGTTCGGTTTATCCGAGGTGGGACAGTCAAGTTCATTATATCCGGGGTCAACACACTAAAGTCGTCATATCCGAGGTCCAACACGAAAGTTAATTATATCCGAGGTTAACCAACGAAAGTTCATTACATCCGAGGCGGCACACTTAGCTTCGCTATATGTGTTGGTTAACACGCAAAAGTATATCCGACGTGGCATATTAAGTATCGTTACAACTCAAGCATTACACTGAGTTTGAACAGGTAAGATCGTTCGTAGTCTGGCAGACAGGTTGCTCACTTTGACAGGTGGGCCACCTGCCAGTGTCTACTGCCAGTGTCTACTGACAGACGGCGGTCGCCATTTCCGCCTGCGCAGACCCTTCTGAAGCTGACACATTAAAATGAACGAAAGGTAAAACAAAACACGGAATAATACTATAGAAACAATATCAGTTACGGCGTAGTCACCTTATAACGGTCATTAAATGGCAATATCTAATACCCTGTAAAAATAATGATAACCAAATTTTACAGAGTAACAGAAGTTTGTATCCGTAGCGAAATATCTGGGCAGGACGATGGTCGTGACATTACAAAGACGTTTGAAGAGTCGCAACAGGCTAGCATTTATGCTATACGCGATGTGCTCACTTCTAAACACACAACTCTTTTCCCCCCATCCGCACAGATTTTCTTCTTCTTAGTCGTTGCTGGCCTTCAGATTGATCACTATCATTCTTTACACAAGGTGCTTCACGTAAGACTAAGCAATTTTTGAAACCTATGTTTTAAAGTAAAAAATGTTTTTTTGGTATAGTATTAGAAGCGACGGCAGACACTGGAAGGCCGATGAATTGTCTTAAGAAGTAATCTAATTAACATTTTTTTGATAATTACATTTCTAACTATAACTATCACAGATACTCAGCTAGTTGCAATTAGAAATTTGTAGCAACTGGTAATAGCAATATCAGTTTTTAGAATTGCGAAAAAACGATTATTCTCGGCGCAGTGGCTCGACCAAATTTGGCTGCATCTTGCCAAATTACATGCACTATCGAAAACGATGCAGGCGAAACAATATTTTCAGTGCACGTAACTAGTCGAAAAAGCGAAATTTTGTTCAGCCACAGCGGGAAGAGTAATCACGTTTTGTATAATATAAAAACTTTTGTGGCTATTTTTAACGACCAGCTACAAATCTTCCTTTGCAATTAAGCGCCCAACTCTAACAGCAAAAAGTTAATTGTTTAATATTATTTATCCAGCTTACTACTTACGACGATTCACAGGTTTCCTGGTGTTCCCCAGCACTATGCTAAAAAAGACATATTTTTACCTGAGAAAAATAACTAATTTTGAGAATTCTCTAAAGTTGTCCCAGAAACACCCAGTAGAGTTCTTACTTTAAAAAGTAGGGAAGGGTCTAATTTCTTAGTCTTCATAATGTGACGAAGAAGATGAAGCTGGCATTTGAGCGGGACAGTTGAATCTTTGTGAGAAAGTTGAATCTTTAGACCATTTTCTCCTCTACTGCCCAAAGTTCGCACTTCAGAGAAAGATTTACCTGGAGGTCCCTCTCTCCAGGTTAGGGCTTCCTTTATCTTTGCCAGTATTATTATCGTTTGGTGCGAACGCCAAGGGATTTGCATTTGGTTCTATTTGTGGGTTTCTCCACGATTACATAATTGCAACTGGTAGGTTGATGTGCTAATTCTTACAAAGTTCTACTAGCTCTTCTTTTTTCACCAAAATGCTGTCTGTTATTTAACTGTCAATATTGTTCTCTTGTTTTTATTCATTGATTTTTCAAATTTCACGATTGGTGCTACATTTTTGTCATCATCTTCCATGGAAACTTCGTTTATTCAACTACACCTTGGCCAATCCCCCCGCGTGGGTATGTGCCATATACCTGGGGTGAAGAAGAAGAAGAAGAAGAAGAAGAAGAAGAAGAAGAAGAAGAAGAAGAAGAAGAAGAAGAAGAAGAAGAAGCGGGACAGAGCTCTCACGCTAGGCCAGCGGCCTTTTAATCATTTATTTGCCATCGTTCATCGCGTCCAATCCTTTGGCTAGGGTGGCACCCATCAAACTATAAATCACTGTGAGATTAAGAGAAGCCTTTTCCTCACCTTCCAATACCCTTTGGTTTTTAAGGAAGCCGTAGGGGCTCCAACCTGGTTACTTTCAGCAAAGACTGTACGTGCATGGCCACGTGCTACAGCATAGGCTCTGTATACGGGCGCGCAGGGAGGATGGTGGTTTGTCATGTTGTCCAGATTAGCTTGGAAGATGAAGGATATGAAAAAAAGGAAGAGGCAGCAGTAAAGAAGAAGAAAGCCTGGAGAGATAGTCAGCCGTAATATTTTGTTGAAATTTCCTTGTTTATGCCACTACACCTTGGCCAATTCCCATGTGGGTACGTGCCGTGTTTTAAGCCTTGAAGAGGAAGAAGTGCTCGTGCTTATATAGAAGGTTCCGGTTCTGGAAGGCGTGGAAGAGCATAGCAGAGGCGCGGTGCGTCCCTATAGAAAAATCTCGTATATATGTATCATATGTGTCTAGGGCATACGAGATTTTGGAATATGCGTCATACGTGCCCTCATAAGCGATACGTGCCTATATGTCATACGTGTATGTGTCTAGTTGTAAACCTATTGGGACAGCGAAACGCTGGGCGGGAACTGAAAAACTGGGAGCGATAAAATAGCTGCCATACGATTTAGGAAACTAAAGAAAGTACTGGGCGAGAAGAAAAACAACATGCCCAACAGAATTCAACCACCATACTCTAGAACCGCAGCGCAGAACACTAACCACTAATCCACGACTGCCTTTTTTTTTCCTGATTGCCTGTTTCGACAGTTTACAACAGATCACAAACATGTTCTGCGCTACATTCTCAAACATCAAGAGTGGACATGCGTTTCACTCACGTGAGAAAATCAAAGCTGTTTCAAAGAACACAACTCCGATCAACTCGATAGCCTCATCTCCGAAACACAGCTCCTTATACTACACCGCGACTGCCCGATGGAACTGTTGCGTTATTTCTGTATGATAGAACTCACGCTGTCCTTTCCATTACTTTGCAACTGGAGTGTTAGACGTGAGGTGAAGTGCCTATTTGCATGTTTTAAGAGTGGAATAATAGAACTTGTCTTGCAATGAAACTGAATCTCGATTTGTACTGCGATAAGCACTGAAACATGTTTTTTCTCACTGCGCAAGCATTTTTGCTAGAACCGGAGCTCTGCCAAGGAAATACCCCACTTATTCGTTGCGTAGCTTTAAAGCGGCTCAACAAAAAAAGGAATGTCATTTCTACATGCCAACTGAACGCGTATCCAAGCCCATAGAAAACGCCGAACGCCAGACAGCTTGGGTAACCGGCGTTCAAAGCAGGATAGAGGACGCAAACAGAGAGAGAAGGATAAAATTGCGCAAAATATACCAAGCTTTTTGTTCTGTTTCATGCTCTCGTTAGTGTTGGTTATTTGCTTTTTGGTCGCTACACTTCCGCGCGTTTCAGGAAGCACGCGTGAATGTTTACGAGGCACTCTTGAACGACAATGCTTCCAGGAGGAAGATGTAGGCTGATATGATGCACATCGGAGCTCGTGTCTGCGCACGAGTGCCACGTACGTGTGTTCACCCAAGACATATTCACTCGAGACATATGTGTTCACCCGAGACATTCGCAACCTGTATGAACTCGTATTGAGCCTAATGAGTTCATACGAGAGACATTTCTGACAGATATGACCTCATATAAACCATGTATGTGTTCATACGAGGCAGTTATCTTCACACAATTAACTCATATGGTGCCCACTGAGTTCATACGAGACATATTTTGGTGGGACACAAATGACCTCGTATGATGCTAATATGTGTCCATACGAGGCACATATTGATCAGAATCTCTGCAGTGTTTGTTCATTCTTCAAATCTGCCGCCACGCCACTCTATTGTTTGGGCCGCAAGACGCGACTAGATTTATCTCGATTGACCGCAGCCAGAGCTGATTCGACGTTTCTCCGGAATGTTCTAGTAACTTTGCACGCTTTATTTCGAAAGTTCACTATCAGCTTTAAATTGAGCACGGCCGACAGCGGCGGGCATTCTGTTCGACTATCGCTGAGCGCGCTTGTCCCTTCTCCGCCGCCTAGTGATTCAGTCAATTGTCGGCGCATGACAGCCCAATAAACAGTTTTTTTAGAAGAACTTTTGCCGGTCTTCATCGCTCCTTCGACTGCGGTCACCACAACGTGACATCTTCTGGAGGCGTGGGGTAGCCTTCCATGTTCCGGACGCCCCCTTCAAGTCGTGATGCCAGCCTTCTGCGCTTCGCACCTGAGGACGAACCAGCAGCTCAGCGAGCCAGCCGACGTCTCCAGGGAGAGGAGCCTGAGTTCGGGACCCTGCCGCACCACACCAGGCAGCGAAATGATGCCGCTAGAAGTACCACTACTTCGCCAAAGATGTCGACCCCGATCACACTGCAGCAGATGCGGGTGCAGCCAACTTTCAATGGATACTTAGGCGAAGACCCCGAAGAATAGTTGGACCAATATGACGCGTGGCATCATTCAACAATTGTGATGATGCGGCGAAACTCCGGCTCGTTTTTTCGCACTGGAGGGCCAAGCATTCACGTGGCATGAAAACCACGAGTCTTCCCAAGCGACATTGGAACTATTCAAGAAGGAACTTTTCAAGGTATTCACCAGTTTCGTGAGGAAATAAACAGCAGAACGCGTCCTCAAGTCCAGGATCCAGCTTCTGAGTGAGCCCGTCCGCGGCTACGTCGAGGAGATGAAGCGCCTCTTTTGCCGCACCGACCCCGGGATTACCGAGGAAAAGAAAGTTCAGTTTTTAATGCGCGGCGTAAACGAACAACTCTTTGGCAGTCTCGTCTGGCAGCCGCCAAAAACAGTCGACGTATTCATGCAAGAAGCCTGCACGATCGAAAAGACCCTCTACTTCCGGGCACGGCAGTACAACCGCCCTTCCTCTGTCTGTGCAATGTGTGCGGACAGGACGACCACCACGAACGACAACTTGCGGGAAGTGATCCGCGAAATCGTTCGCGAGGAGATACGCTTATTACTGCCAACCTCCTCACAGCCGCAAGCAGCCAATCTAATAGACGTGGTACGGGAAGAATTGCAACAGGCACTTGGCACCCCTACGGCCACAGGACACCAGGCCATGACCTACGCTGCTGCAGTACGCACTGCTATTCCCCAAGAACAACCCCTCTGTCCTTTCCGACATGAACCACTTGTTCCCGAAAGCCGACTTCCAAACCCTGCCCGCCCAGCCTATGAGCGACGCTCAAGCCCCAGGAAATACGACACCTGGAGGACTTCCGGCAACCGGCCGTTGTGCTTCCATTGCGGTGAGGCCGGCCATATTCTTCGTCACTGCCCATACCGACGTATCGGTTTTCGAGGATTTGCCGTTGACGCCCCACGACCACGCTCAGGCTAACGTCCGCAGGAAATGGACGAGTACCTGCGTCGAGAGGAGTACACGCCGAACCGCCTTTCGAGCTATCGCCGTCAACCTCGCGCTTTGCGTCGCCACGCCGCAGCTACGCAGCCGCGGTACGAGGAAGGTCTCCCAGCCCCCGTAGGAGAAACTAAAGATAGCAACCTCTGGAAGTGAGGTTGCTCACGGGCGAAAAGCCGAAGATACTCCACCGACCACGCCCGATGGATACGCTGCACACGCTACGCCGCATGAAGAGGCAACACTCGCTGCACCGACACCGTACAAAATGACAGTCGCGACCACGATGCGAACTACATTCAAAACGACGCCGCCACACAGAAAAGATTCGACGACACGCGCCACCAGCGATTCGCATACGCGACGAAGCCGTGACCCGAAGCCGAGGCCGAATTGCAATGCAAGAGCCAGGACATGCGACTTAGAAGTTACTATCGACGGCCGGAAAGTCACCACTTTTGTCGACACAGGAGCCAATTACTCGCTGGTGAATGGAAAATTCGTTGCGCAGCTGAGTAAAGTCATAGCCGTTTGGGACGGCCCAAAAATTCGCACCGCAGGGGCCACCTTATTACCCCATCAGGGCGATGCAGAGCGCGAGTGACTGTCAAGAGACATGCCTATCCTGCGTCCTTTGTTGCGCTACCGCAATGCTCGCGCGAAGTGATCTTGGGCATGAATTTCATTAATGAGCATCAGTCGATCATCGACCTGCGATCCAAACTGATGAGGCTTTTGACAGACGAGGCTATACCTTCGATGAAATCTCTAGAAAATCACGTTACCCTGAGTTTTTGGAGGAAGAAGTGAGCGTCCAACCCTGTTCTAGCGTTATCGTGACCGTAGGCGCCATGAGAGCCATTAACGCTGAAGCAATCATTGAGGGGAACATGCAGTTGCTTCTAGACCGAGGAATCAGCATCGCAAGAAGCATCGCACATTTCCGCAATGGCCAGGCAAAAGTACTGCTAACTTCAGCGAAGAATACCGGCGCATTAACAGAGGAACGACGATTGCTTCCTTCGACGAAATATCCGACGTACGAGCCTCCTTCGCCCTCTCCGACCCCTCCGCTGAAGACTAACCTGACCAAGAGAACTCGCCCACTTTCGACATCAACCCAGGGCTGCCTCGGAACAGACAAGACCAGATCCGCAATCTGCTTCGAAGCTACAGCGAGTGTTTTTTGTCATCGCCGAAGGTCAGACACACGCCGATATCCAAGCATCACATTGTAACCGATCAGCCCGCCAAATTTCTCCGTCAAAGTACCTCCCATGTTTCACCGCGAGAACGACAAACCATCCTGGACCAAGTGGAAGATATGCTTCGCGACGACGTCATCCATCCATCAAACAGCCCATGGGCGGCACCGGTTGCTCTAGTGAGAAAGACGGCACACTTCGATTCTGCGTTGATTACCACCGCCTGAACAACATAACAAAGAAGGACGTCTTCCACATCACCCGCATCGACGACACATTGGACCGGGTCTGCAACGCCAAGTATTTCTCATCGATGGACCTCAAGAGCGGCTACTGGCAAATTGAGGTCGATGAAAGAGATTGCGAGAAGACGGCATTCATCGCTCCGGATGGGCTCTCCAAGTTCAAGGTGATGCCATTTGGTCTCGGTTACGCACCAGCGATGTTTCAGTGAGTTATAGATACAGTACCGGCACGCCTGAAATGGCACATTTGTCTGGAATATTTAGATGACGTCGTTGTATTCGCCTCGAACTTCGAAGACCACCTAAAAAGACTTCGAACAGTACCGGACGCAATCAAGTCGTCTGGCCTAACCTTGAAAGCAGAGAAGTGCCACTTTGCCTATGAAGAGATGCTGTTTCTCGGCGACATCGTTAGCAAGGGTGGAGTACGTCCAGACCCGCAGAAAACAGCTGCTATTGAACATTTTCTAGCGCCAGCCGATAAGAAAGCAATGCACAGATTCCTCGGACTGTGCGCATATTACCAACGATTTTTGAAAAACTTTTCGCTCATCGCCGAGCCTCTGACAAAACTGACGAAGGCAGACGTGCCATTTAAATGGGAAGCTCCGTAAGCAGAAGCCTTCAAAGAACTTCAGCGTCGTTTACAGTCCACACAGATCCTCGCGCATTTTGATGAAGCCGCCGAAACTGAAGTTCATACCGGCGCAAGCAGCGTGGGCCTAGGCGCCGTCCTCTTTCAAAGAAGCGACGTGCTGGAGAAAGTCATCGCATACGCTAGCCGTTCTTTTTCCAAGGCCGAGGCTAACTATTCCACGACAGAAAAGTAGTGCCTTGCCATCATCTGGGATACGTCGGAATTCTGTCCCTACTTTTACGGACGACCGTTTAAGGTAGTCGGCGATCACCATGCGCTGTGCTGGCTTGCCAATTTGAAGGACCCCTCTGGCCGCCTCGCTCGATGGAGTCTGCGTCTCCAGGAGTTTGACGTCACCGTCATTTACAAGTCCGGACGCAAGCACTCTGACGCCGATTGCTTCTCACAAGCCCCTGTAGGTACACCGCCGTCGGACGACGATGAGGACGCCTTCCTGAGACCCACCAGCCCCAGCTCTTTTGCTCATAACGCTCGAACCCCGACCTAAAAAGCTTCATCGAGTACCACCCCCCGCCTCATTCAAGCAAGGACATCCTTCCCTCTGTGTACAGAATGATGTCCTCATGAAGAACTTCGTAGCAAACAAAACAGCCTACTTCCTTGTTGTACCGGCTTGTCTCCCCAAAGAAGCTCTGCAGGCTTCACACGATGAGCCGACAGCTGGGCATCTCGGGTTTACTCGCACCTTCCGCCGCATTCAAGACAAGTATTACTGGTCCCGACTATCTGCCGATGTCGCACATTATGTAAAAACCTGCCGAGATTTTCAGCGACGAAAGACCCCTCCCACCCGACCAGCAGGATTTTGGAACCCCATTGAACCTCTCTCAAGGCCCTTTCAGCAGATCGGCATGGACTTGCTTGGTGCTTTCCCAAAGTCAACGTCTGGAAATAAGTGAATCATCATAGCGACCGACTACCTGACCCGCTACGCCGAGGCAAAAGCCCTACCGAACGGAACAGCAGCAGAAGTTTGCAAATGTTTCGTGGTGCACATTCTTCTGCGCCACGAAGCCCTCGATGTGCTCATCACGGACAGAGGAACAGCATTCACGACGGAACTAACGCAAGTCATCCTGCGCTACAGCAATACCAGCCACCGGAAGACAACTGCTTATCATCCGCCGACCAACGGGCTGACCGAGAGCCTGAACAAAACCATCACCGATATGCTCGCCATGTATGTCGACACCGAACACATGATCTGGGACGTCATCCTGCCCTACGTCGTCTTTGCCTACAACACCGCAGTGCAGGGGACCACCCAGATAAATCATTTTAGGCTCGTCCATGGCAGAGAGGCAACGACCCCGCTAGACGCCATGCTGCCCAACGTTACCGAAGAAGAGAACGTCGCCGCCTACCTTCAATGCGCAGGAGAAGCTCGAAGGCTTCCCCGATTACGGATCAAAGACCCGCAGCGGACCTACGCCAGACGCTACAACCTGCGAAGGCGCAACGCGGAATACAAGCCATGAGACCAAGCCTGGGTTTGGACGCCCACTCGCCGCCGTGGATTGAGTGAAAAGCTTTTGCTCCTCTAATCCGGCCCTTACAACGTTCTTCGTCGACTAGGTGAAGTAGATTATGCAGTCACCCTAACACAATGACTGCATCCCAGCGATGCCACGTACGACCAGAAGTTGTCCATATCATCCGTCTGAAGCCCTATTATGCGCGCTAAAGGACGCTGCATTTCCATAGTCTGTGTTTTTTTTCGCATGTTCTGCTTTATTTGTTGCTTGGCGCATTATTTGTTCTAATGCATCGGGTCGATGCTTAATTCTTTGAGAGGGGAGCAATGACGCGAATCTTTGCAGTGTTTGTTCATTCTTCAAATCTGCCGCTACGCCGCTTTATCTCAGTTTGCGACGTAAGACGCGACTAAATTTATCTCCATTGATCGCAGCCAGGCAGAGCTGATTCTGCGTTGTTCCAGAATGTTCTAGTAACTTTGCACGCTTTGTATAGAAAATTCGCCATCAGCGTTAAATTGAGCACAGCCGACAGCAGCGGGCATTTTGTTCGACGACCGCCGAGCACGCTTGTCGTTTTGCCGCCGCCGAGTGATTCAGTCCATTGTTGGCGCAAGTCAGTCGAATAAACAGTCTTCTTTTAGAAAAACTTCTGTCCGTCTTCATCGCTCCTTTGACTGCCGTCACCACAACGTAACAATACCTTGACTCTTGTAACTCATAAGGTGCCCATATGAGCTCATACGAGACACATCTGTGACACGTATAGCTCGTATGTAACACATATGTAACACGTATGTAAACACATATATCTAACCTGACATCAGTTATATTACAACGGTTGGAAGCCTAATCGAAAATGGCGAGTACACGTTGTTGTGGTGTGCTCCAATGAAACTGCAGAGGACTCTCCACAAAGATGGGAGAGCTCAAATCTCGCCTTCGCATGAACAAGCTCCAGGTTTGGGCCCTGCTACTGCAGGAGACCAGTGCCTTGCCATCCATTCCGTGCTTTAATGGATACATGTTTCATTCAATGAACGACCGTCGTGTGCACACTGTTGCCCCTCCGGAAAAGGCGACGGTGTACGTTGATGCCGTTTTCTTCAAGTTCGCCTCTCTCCCGCCGGTGGAGCTCCTTCCCGCATTGATGTGGGGTGGTTATTAACTCTACGACGAGAGCACCCAGGGTGGCCTGTTTTAGTTGGTGGTGACTTTAAGGCCCCTCATCCGGACTGGAGTACCCACTTTAAGCCCCCGTGGTAGGCGTGTGCGGGACGCATTCGCGAATGCGCTGTTTGTTTTACTCAACCATCCAGATTCAGCAACGCGGACTGTGCGCCATGCTCGCAGTCCAACATATGCTCCGGACCCTACGTGGTGGTCAGGACTCGGGACTCCATCGTGGCACCTGGAGCCAGACTGCTGGGGTAGTGACCCTTATCCTATCATCATCGGTCTCCATCCATCAAGGGCCCGCCGATTACGCCGTAGTTGTTCTGTGGGCAATTGAGACACGTTTCGCACCACCGTCGAAGATCTCTCCCTGCAATCATTTACACTACTTGTGGACTGCATACATACTGCGCTGAATAAGGCTACTGCTGTCACCTGGACGGACGTGAATCGCCCAGCGCCGGATGTGGGCCTGCTTAACCTGTGGGCTGCTCGCCGACAAGCGGAGATGGCAGCTTCCCGAGACCCGACTTCTGCGCGAGCGCGGACAATGCTGAATTACCTTACTGCCAAGGCTCGCAGATATGAACGCGATCTCTCGCGACGGCAGTGGCATGCGTGGTGTGAGCAGTTCTCGACAATGTCATCAAATGCTGCGCTCTGGCGGACGTTTCGTGCAATGGAACATGGTTCCCATCGTCCTGATGCAGCTGACACAGCATGCTTCGCAGCTAACTTAGCTCCGGATGATTTCGCCAGTGAGGCAGCGCGGAAGTTTTTCCCCAAGTATGATGTGTTGCCTCCAAGGGTCATAGGAGCCCCTTTGGCTGCCATTCCAGGATATTTCGATAAGGTCCCATCTACAGCCGAGGCCGAGGGAATTGCAAGCCCATTTTCAATGCCCGAGTTGCTTGCAGCAATAGACGAGGCCCGTCGGAAGAATGCGCCAGGTCCGGACTTCATTCCGTACGAGGTTTACAAGAACTTAAGTTCCGCTGTACTGCCTCAGCTCCTCGCCACCATTAACAAGGTATGGATGGAAGGAGTCGTACGAGAAACCTGGAAATCAGCTGTTGTGATCCCCATACCAAAGCCGGGGAAACCGCCGACAAGCCTCAGAAATTTCCGACCTATATCGCTTACGCCAACATTATGCAAGCTTACCGAAAAAATGCTTGCCACACGAATGTCGCGGTGGCTTGAGCACCATGGTTTCTTTCATCCCGCCCAAATTGGCTTTCTTACGTCCATAGATACAGAAGATGGACTGGCTGTCTTGGCGTCAGCAATTGTGGCCTCAACTCGCAGCCACAATGTACGTACTGTACTGGCCATGGACGATGAAAAGGCGTACGATAATATCAGTCATGCTGCCATCCTGGAATCGCTTTACATGCTGCATTTCGCCGTTAGAGTGCGCAATTTTGTTAAATCCTTCCTTGAAGGCCGACACTTTGCCATACGCCTCAGTGGTGAGGCCGTCGGATCATTTGTGCCTCTTCGCGGCGTTCCCCAGGGATCGGTGTTATCGCCAACATTATTTAATATTGCTTTTATTCCCCTTGCTTTGCGCTTACATGATGTCTCTGAGATTAAGTTCTTATCGTATGCTGATGACATAACGGTGTGGAGCACTCACAACGACCTGATGACTCATGCAGCAGCCCTAAAATTGGCCGTAGATATTACTTCGACTTTTGCTTCTTCAATTGATCTGCAGCTTTCAGTGAGCAAAACCACGTTCGTATTAGTCGCCAACCGCTGGGGGCGCCGTAAACTCGCTGCAACACCAATTCGTCTACATCTATCCGGAACTCCAATTCAAGAAAGTTCGACAGTACAAATCTTAGGCTTGACAATACACGAGTCAGCAAAAGGTACTGCTTGACTTTCTCGGGCTAAAAAGCAAGCAATTCAGGCGCTGGGTCTGATTAGACGCATTGCTCCTAAAACAGGACGAGCAGCCCGCTCTCATGTTGCACAACCGTTGGTGCGGGCGGTTGTGCAACCGCGCCTCAGTGACCAAGCTCAATTCCAGCATTTGACGAGGGCTCAATGGGATCGCTTAGAAGCTGTTAATCGAGAGGCAATGAGGGTCATCACTTGCCTTCCCCGCATTACCTCAATCGTAGCGCTCCAATAACATCCGCAGCTGAATACACTAGATGAGCTGGTGCTGCAACGACGCGATGCTAGCCGCCTAAACTCAAACCTTACACACATAACGTGTGCAACTCAGGGCATATGCTTCATCACACTCCATTCTACAGCCGCCCCCGCCAGTTCTTTCTCCCTGGCGTTTTGTGCAGCTAAGCTACAACAAACCATCTGATCTACGTCGGCCATCATCTACCCGCGCGCCATCGTCGTTTCGCGACCGAATTACAGAGCAAGACGCCAATCTGCCGCATGGCTCAATCGTTATGTACTTTGACGCAATCATCCAGGCTTGCGAAACAACAATGGCAGTTTTTTGTTCTTGCAAGCCTGCCCTGAACAAAATGTCAAGATTTCGCCTCTCAGAACCTCCTTCCTCCTCCTGTGCGGAGATGCTTGCGGTTCAAGAGGCACTTTACTCTGTGGCCGCCGTTTCCATGCTACCTACGGCCCGCATTGTCATTCGCACCGACGCCCTTCATGTCACACGTCTACTACGACGCGTCAGTCGCACCCCAGAAATCAGCCAATACATCCATCGTTTAGCGGAATGCATCCCGAAGCAAATCCGTATTGAGTGAGGCCCGCGTGACCTCCTGAGCGCACAAAACCGCGCATCTTCTGCGACCCGCCTTTCGACCCAAACTTCGTCTTTGCCTCGAGTACTCACTCTGGATGACCCCACCCTCCCTTTAACAAGAAAGGAGCACCTCCGGCGCCGCACACGTGCTCTAATCCCTCCGTGTGTGGTAACCCTCCCCCGTGGTCTTACCCGTGCAGAGGAGGTTGCGCTTCGGATGATACGGGTCGGGATTGCCCTAACTCCAGCTGTGACACGCAAGTGGCCAGATTTAAAAGATTTGTAACCCGCCCCGGGTGTCCAGTCTGCAAGATCAGAGACTGTGAGGCGTATATCCACTATTTATTGTGGGTTTGCCCGGCGCTGAAGCCGACGAGAATTCGGCACCTGGCGGCGGCGGGCCTCTCACCGGACAATCCGGATTCCTATATTGCCTAGACGAAGGGTCCATATCATTGTTCACTACTTGATTTGATTAGATCAGCCCAGCTTTTTTCTTTTATTTAAGCATCTTACTCATCTCTCATTTCATAGCTTTTATGCGCTGAGGGAATAAACATCGCTTGAAAAAAAAATACATTGCTGGCTTTCAGACACTTTAGTGTAATTTGCCTGGCAACATTTATTACCGTTGCACGTTGCTGGAGTTAAGACTCAGAACACACAGGAAGTTTAAAACAATTTTAATTCTTTCAATATTTTGTGCGAATGCTGAAAAAAATAATGTGCTGCTTTGACTTCGGTAATCCTGATCTCTGGACGGAAATTTAACAGGGCCTTTGGCGTTTTGTGTTGCAATCATTTTATTCTTTTTTTACCAGAAACCTGTTGGGTGCAGTACGCCATGCAACAGGGGCACAGAAAAACTAGATGACAACACACCTTGCTACGTGTGTATTCACTGTTGGTGCCACGTTTAATCAAGTGACCGGATCACGTGAGTTTAAAAATAAATATGGAATATGCCGTCGTGCATATAACTCTTTGCTTGAGCTCACTGAGAGTATTAATGAAGGCTTGAAATAATTCTCTTTTGACAGATTTTACAAGCGAACCATTTCCATCTGAGCCTATGTAGTCTAACTTATAAAGATCTTTTTACAGCGAGGTTGCAACTGTTTCATGAAGCCTTGCGCTTCTTATTTTTTGATACGCAGCTCTTAGGGTTGCTCTTAAATTCCCTCCGCACATTTCATCCCGGCCTTATTGCTCTTATTTTATTTTATGGATCGAGCGGGACGTAGCTGACAGAGTAATGGGCAATAGAGAATGGTTGCCGTATATTCGTGCGGTGGTGACAAAGGAGGACGGAGCGTTGGAGGTATAGGAGAACTCTATAGAATGAGAGTATGCGGGTGGTAGAGGAAAAGTTTAAAATCGAGTTTGTTTAGAAATGTGCACAAGGGATGTTCTTGAACAAAGCGAGCAGGCGCAGACATTTCAAGTTTCGCAAGTTTCTCTGTGTATGTGCTCGTTTGGATCGATTATATTAAATAAATTGAAAACCGTTCAATAATGTGACTGTCACTTCAGGTTGTGTAAACCCGTCACAAAAATGAGAAAAATAGGACTCTATGTTTGTTATGTTTTGTGCAATGGCACCCACACAAAAAACTATTCTCCAGTATAAAGCCTGTACATATTTATTTTGTGTGAATAGCTTATTTGCGTATTGTACCTCTCCCCCCATCCTTTCTGTATATCTTCTCACCTTTTTCATTTCATTGCTCCCTTCTGCCTGCTATCCTTTACTTCCGCTTCCCAAGCTCAGGTGCATCAGTACTGATAGCAAATGCCGGGGCTAGCAAAACTGTTTTCCTTCCTTTTTATTATTATTTTAATAAACCAGTTACTACTACTAATGGAACTCTGTGTACAACTAAGTCTAAGTACTTGTAATAAGGAACGTCCTGCAAAGCACAGCGTCGCAAACAACCAGCGGCACAGTACAAGCACAGACCAGAGGCAGCGGTCAGTCCAGAGCACGCACGAGGGACCGAGCGTTCGGCTCTCGAGCTTCGGAGCCTTCGGCGCTTCTCGTCGTCGTCTTCGTTAAGCGCTAGCCTCTGAAGATTCCAAAGCCGAAGACCAGTCTTATAATTCCCCCCGGGCTGAAGGGCGCCATTCTGGCGGCCTAGGGCGATGTGACGACGGCGGGGTCGTAATGGTTTGAGGCGGGTCGTGTGGACAATGGCGCGGCCTCAGCGACGATGATCAGGGGATGGCGTAAGGGGTTCGATGAGGTAATTAATTGACGGGGGTTGTCTGCTGAAGAATACGGTAGGGTCCCTGGTACTTGCTAACAAGTTTAGAGAAAAGGCTGGGACCGGAGGAAGGTACCCATAGCCAGACCAAAGAGTCAGGAAGGTAAGCGGGAGGAACTGCAGGGGGATCACGAGTGCTTTTCTGCTGCTGCTGGGAGTGAAAACTGAAAGACCGGGCAAGATGTGGGCATTCTTCGGCATAAATTGCGACTTGAGAAAGATGTGTAAATTCGGAAGCGTCTGGGCGGTAAGGTAGAATGGTGTCCATTGTGCAAGAAGGCCGTACAGGAGAAAGTAAGGAGAGAATCCGGTGGTGGCTTGAGCAGCGGAGTTATAAGCGTATATGACAAAAGGGAAAACGCGGTCCCAGTTACAATGGTCGGAAGCAACATACATGGCCAGCATATCGCCGAGAGTGCGGTAAAAACGCTCGACCATGTCATTTGTCTGGGGATGGTAGGCGGAGCTGTTGCGGTGAATGACGTTGCATTAATGAAGGAAAGCTTCTACAACTTCGGAGAGGAAGGCCGGACCTCTATCACTGAGCAGCTATTTGGGCGCATCATGACGAAGAATGATGCAATGGCGAATGAAGGATGCAATGTCGTGGGCTGTAGCAGATGGTAAAGGCGACGTTTCAGCGTAGCGTGTAAGGTGGTCGATGGCAAGGTGATCCAGCGGTTCCCGGTTGATGTGCTGGGAAGAGGGCCGTAGAGGTCGGTGGAAACACCCTCGAAGGCCTGCGCTGGGCAAGGCAGCGACTGCATAGGAGCGGCGGGTCGGCGAGGTGGATGTTTTCGTCGCTGGCATGCAGTGCAGGACTGAACGAATTGGCGGACATACCGTCCATCCCACGCCAGTAGTACCGCTGTCGTAGACGGCGGAAGGTCTTCAAGAATCGTGCATGGGCACTCTGCGGATCATCGTGGTAGGAAGAGAAAATGAAGGAACGCAGATGTGTCGGAATGACGAGAAGCCACTTGCGACTATCCGAGAGATAACTGCGGAGGTAAAGAAGCTCATCTCGGATGGCGAAATGGTGGGACTGACGACGGAGAGCACGGAAAAGAGGTCGAGACGATTGGCAAGATAAGAGATCTAAGAGGCAAGTAATCCATAGGTCTTTGCGTTGATCGGAAGCCATATCAGCGGACTCAAACGCCATAGAAGGCAGGGCGGATATACAAGGCACTGCCTCGGACGGTACAGGGGAACGTGACAGGTCATCAGACTTGGCAGTAGCGGTGAAGCGTGTGTGCACTTCGCTAAGTCTTCTGTTTCATTGCAGGGCACATACTGCAAAGTTGTTTTAAAAGCCATCCGGCCCAACGCCCGTGTGATCATCGGCTTTCCAGATACCAGGAGGCGTAATCGCTGGCTACGTACGCCTGCTACTTGCTGCTTCGTCTACGCCTGCGTAGTCGTCTTTCGACTGGACCCTACAAAAGGAGCCCCTTCATCCCCACAGCCTTCACTTGGCAGTAGCGGTGAAGCGTGTGTGCACTTCGCTAAGTCTTCTGTTTCATTGCAGGGCACATACTGCAAAGTTGTTTTAAAAGCCATCCGGCCCAACGCCCGTGCGATCATCGGCTTTCCAGATACCAGGAGGCGTAATCCCTGGCTACGTACGCCTGCTACTTGCTGCTTCGTCTACGCCTGCATAGTCGTCTTTCGACTGGACCCTACAAAAGGAGCCCCTTCATCCCCACAGCCTTCACTTGGCAGTAGCGGTGAAGCGTGTGTGCACTTCGCTAAGTATTCTGTTTCATTGCAGGTTAGTGCTAAAAAAAAATTTTTACACTTCCACTGGACTACTTCTGTTCTACGCTTCGTCGCTGCTGCCAGTCTAGAAACCGCTCATAACGAGTCAAGTTGCGGGTGTACAGTGCATTGTTTCCATTTCGTATTTCTGTGTTTTCGTGTTTCTGTGTTTCGTGTTTTTGGTTTTGTGCAAAAAAACTAGCCACCTTGGTCATGAGTAAAGAAATAGGCAAACTAAAGGAAGACATGAGAACTGAATTGGCTAAATTAAAGGAGGAACTGAAACAAGAAGTCAAAGCTTTTCGTGAGTCCCTTGAACGAGACTTGCGAAGTGAAATCCGAGAACTGAAAAATGAGAAGAGAAATATAACCCAGAGTTTGGAATTCGCACATCAAACAATTGAGGACCTGGAAAAAAAGCTGGACGATGAGGCAGCAAAAAATACGCAGCTAAGAGTTGCAAATGAAGCTCTCCACGCAAAGTGTTCATCCCTGGAAATAAAAATAGACGATCTCGAATACAGGCTTGTTCAGTCTGAGCAATATTCCAGAAAAAGCAACCTCGAAATTCAAGGCGTAATCAAGAAGGAAACTGAATCACTCCCCGAAATACTGTCCCACATTGGCAGCTTGATAAGTGAGCCTATTGAGGAAAGCGACATTGAAATCTGCCATCGCGTCCCGACAAAGACAAACGTCAACAAGACCAACATCGTCGTCCAGTTTAGATCACGAGCGAAGCGTGATGCTGTTTTGAGAAAGGCTAGGAAGGAACGTTTCACAAACACTGACCTTGGTTTCGAAGATACAACCCCACTTTATGTAAATGAACATCTTTGCCCAGCGCTAAAAAAGCTTCTTGGAATGACCGTGAAAAGGAAATACGAACACAGCTGGAAATCAGTTTGGACGAACAACGGAAGGATTTTCGCGAAGCAAGCAGATAATACGCCTATCATTCAGATAGCGAGGGAGTGTGATGTCGAGAAGATTGTTTCCAGGCAGATAGGCAACACATCGGCTCGTAACGAGAGTGGGCAGGAATGATGACTCCACAAAGCCAGAACATAAGTTGCACAATGAATTATCAAGAGCTCGCTTTACCTACCGAAGTCAAATGTGATTTCCCCTTGTGAGAATCTGTTATTCATATAAACGCCCGCTCAGTTGGTAACAAGGAGGATGATATTGCTCTGCTTTTGGATCAGTTTCGCTTCAAAGTTGACATTCTTATGATTTCTGAGACATGGTATTCAACTGATTGTAAAATGGTAAATATATATGGCTACGATAATTTTTTTCTTAATCGTCCAGAAAGACGAGGTGGTGGCGTGGCAGTTCTTGTCAAGAAAACAAAGAATTGTTGCCTGGTGTCGGATTTCAGCACTGTAACGGATGACTATGAAATCGTGACCGTCAAAAATAGGAGCGATGTCATCTCTGTGCTATATCGCCCTCCGAGTGGTAATATTGCACGCTTTATAGAATTTTATGAATCTTTTTTGGACTATGTTTGTGATAATAACCTTCGCCTGATCTGCGCTGGAGATTTTAATATTAACATGCTTGAAGAATGCAATTCTGTTTTCGAGTTTAATGACATTTTGGTTTCATCTGGTTTCAAAAATTTAATAATCACGCCAACTCGTATCACAAGAACTACATCATCAGTACTTGACCTCCTTGTAACTAATATCGATACCATTGTTTACAATTCTGGCACTATTGCGTCCGACATAAGTGATCATTGTCCAGTTTTCATGGCATATTCTACCCACTCACCCAAATCTATCAAACAAAAACAGTCCTTTATTGCTCAGCACATCACCCAGAATGGTTTACAGGCATTTCAGCAGGACATTCTTTCACAAGACTGGTCACCTGTGACCAATAAAATGGATGTTAACGATGCCTATAATGAATTCATTACACGTTTTGTGTGTGTGTACGCTAGGCATTTTCCATTGAAGATGCACAAACCTTCAAAAAAAAGCCAGGAAACCATGGGTAACTCGTGACCATTTAAAGAAAATTACAAACAAAAACCGCCTCTATCATTCTTTCTTGAAGACACGCTTAGAAACAACCTTAAAATAATTTAAGAAAGTCAGAAACGAAGTGAACAGTGAACTTAGACGGGCAGAGTGTGCATATTACGAGCATCTGTTTGCACATGTTGCCCGGCAGAGCCCAGACATTGCTTGAAAGGCTATGAACGACGTCCTCGGTCGTGAGAGCAAAAATTATATGCCAGATAGTGTAATGGTAGATGGTAATGAATTACGGGACAAAGCTCTAGTAGAACACTTCAATCATCAGTTTGTAAATGCTGCTGCCGCATGTAATGGCACCCCCTCCACAAATTCGCACCATAGTGTTGTCACTGAAACCATATTCCTCCAGCCAACTGATGAATCTGAGATATACAGTACTTTTATGTGCCTGCGGAACAGTAAAGCATTAGACATTCATGACCTGCAGATAAGACCGGTTAAGTACGTTTTACCGATAATTAGTCCTGTACTTGCACATATCTTTAATTTAATTCTAGAGTCTGGAACCTTTCCTGAGCAAATGAAAACAGCCAGAGTATCTGTTATTTTTAAAGGTGGCGAACGTAACTTGTCCACTAACTACCGCCCGATATCTGTGCTGCCTATCTTCTCCAAGGGAATTGAAAAAATCATTTTCACTCGGATAACACAATTTTTCGGTAAAGAAAACGTTATCACAGGTACACAATACGGATTTAGGAAAGGCAGATCAACGGAATCAGCTTTGTTAGCACTTAAAGAAAATATCATGCGGACTATTGAAAATAATTTGTTAACTGCTGCCCTTTTTGTAGATTTCAGCAAGGCATTTGATTGCTTACATCATAAAGTGCTCCTTAGTAAGCTGCAGTCATATGGCATTCGCGGTAATTGTTTGGCCCTGCTGGAGTCCTACCTCAGCCACAGGTCAGTGTGTATATGTGAACGGTTATATGTCCTCCCTCCTACCAATTACTCACGGCGTTCCACAAGGTAGCATATTAGGACCGTTATTATTCAATACTTATATAAATGATCTTGTAAACATAGATGCCACAGTTCAATTTATAATATTTGCTGACGACAGTACCATACTTATTCCCGAGTACAATGTGGACCGACTAATAATAAAATGCAATGAAGTCCTCCAGAAGTTATCCATATGGTCTCAGCTCAACGTAATTAATATAAATACAATGAAAACAAAAGCAATGATATTCCGTGCCCGAAATAAACCTGTTGAAATACATCAGTCTATTAATTTTCAGTGCCATAACATCGAAATTGTGGACGTTCATAAAATCCTCAGTGTACATTTTTCTCAGAACTTAAGCTGGGATGCACACACTCACTATCTTAGGAAAAAACTATCCTCAGTTGCAGGCATGATATCGCGTTGTCGGAGACTGCTTCCAGTAAAAGCTAAACTTCAAGTCTATAATGCTTTATTCAATTCCTATTTAAATTACTGTTCGTTGGTATGGGCCACAACAACAAAGACAAACTTAGACAAACTCCATTTGTTACAAAAGAAGGTTATCCGCTACATTGGAAATATCGATCCAACAGCCAGTACTAAAGATGCGTTTGTTTCCTTTAACATCATAAGGGTTGATAACTTATACAAATATCGATTACTCCAAACATTCTTTTTTTCCTCTACTGAAGTCAAGAACCTACTCTCATCTCTGGCATTTTTAACACTACGTAGCACAGATATACACACAAGAAGTAAAGATGTCTGGGAAATCCCCCACTTCCGCACTTATTATAAACATCAATCATTAGCACATAACCTGCCATCAATGCTTAATATGTACCAAAACACAACTCGTCTGAATCCCAAGAAATTGCGCACGTACTTCATAACATTGTGAACCACATTTTGATGTTATACTTAGTTTTTTTCTACTGTGCTTCCTTTGTTTACAATTTCGTACTGTTATTTATGTCAACTTGTACTATTTTTAACTATTTTTAGCTCATTTTGGCGAATATGGTGCATTACATACTGTATTATGTTGCCGCAACAAGTTTTTTTTTTGCGTATGGTGTACATTGCTTTATATTCACATTATTTTTTTTCTCAACTTCACTGTTCTGCCATGTAACGGTCTCCTGGGCCTCGTCAAGCTTCTCACCCAGCTTTTAGCCCAGGAGACCATTCCAGTTCTTTCTGGGAAAAATAAAGAATGATTGATTGATTGATTGACATGTTTGCGGTTGGAACGATAGATAACGCGAATGTCGTACTCTTGGAGTCGCAGAGCCCAGCGCGCCAGTCGACAGGGATCTTTCAAAGAGGACAACTAGCAGAGGGCGTGGTGATTGGTGACAACGTAAAAAGGGGTGTCCGTAGAGGTAGGGGCGAAAGTTAGTGATCGCCCAAAGGATGGCTAAACACTCTTCCTCGCTGACAGAATAGTTGGCTTCAGCTTTTGTGAGTGTCCGTCTAGCGTAAGTCACAACGTATTCGTCAAAGCCTGGCTTGTGCTTAGCGAGTATTGCACCGAGGCCGACACCGCTGGCATCGATGTGGAGTTCCATCGGAGAACGAGGCTCGAAGTGACGCAGGCTTGGTGAAGTGGTCAGCAGGCGACGGAGTGTCGCAAACGCTTCATCACAGGCTGGCGACCAGGCCGAAAGGTCATAGCTTCAGAGGAGCTTGGTCAGGGGGTCGATGATAGTGGCGAAATTGCGGACGAAGCGGCGGAAGGAAGAGCAGAGGCCGACGAAGCTGTGGAGGTCTTTTACAGGAGTGGGCTTCGGAAATTCGGCCACAGCTCGTAACTTGGCAGGGTCCGGGAGAACGCCATAATTCGACACGACATGTCCGAGAATAGTGAGCTGCCGAGGTCCGTACTGGCCAGGGAGCGAAGAACAATCTCAAGGCGCTGGAGGTGGGACTAAAAGTCCGGGGAAAGGATCACAACGTCGTGAAGGTAACAAAGGCATGTGTGCCATTTGAGCCCTCGGAGTATGTTGTTCATCATGCGCTCGAATGTGGCGGGTGCATTGCAGAGGCCGAAGGGCATGACATTAAATTCATAGAGCCCGTCGGGTGTGACGAATGCAGTTTTTGGGCGATCGGCCTCCGCCATCGGCACCTGCCAGTAACTGGAGCGCAAGTTCAATGAAGAAAAGAACTCGGCGCCCTGCAGGCAGTCGAGGGCATCGTCGATACGGTGTAGAGGATAAACGTCCTTGCGAGTAATCTTGTTCAGACGACGGTAGTCTACGCAGAACCGGATGGAACTGTCTTCTTTGATGACCAGGACCACTGGCGATGCCCACGGGCTGTGCGACGGCTGTATCACGTGTCGCTTGAGCATGGCGGTCATCTGCTCGTCAATGAGGCGGCGCTCAGAAAGGCAACACTACCAAGCGATTGGCCACGGAGTAAAGTGGTAGCGCAGGAGAACAGGTTGGCCACATAAATTGCGCTGGAGCCGCGAACAATTGTCAGCACGGCATGAGGCAGCAAAACAGACTTCTGGTCAGCGCATCGTAAAGAGGGGGTATAAGTCACTGTTGCATCTGAGAGCGCAGCACATGAAAGATGCACCAGCACTGAAGAGAAAGGTGGAACGTCTGTGTCCTCTGAGACGACCACAGTAACGGCAGCAGCACCGGTTACGTGCAAGGGGGCGTCACTGTAGGGCGACAAGTCAAGCTGAGCACGGGCGCAATCAATAACGGCGTGATGTGAGGACAGGAAGTCCCAACCAAGGATAACGTCGTGAGAGGAGCGGGCGAGGACGATGAACTCGATTGTGTAGGGAACGTTCCCGATGAGCAGGCGGGCGGTGCAGGCGGCTAACGGTCGAATGTCCTGAGCGCTGGCCTCCGGAGACAAACGGGCGGAAGGGGCGTCGTCACTTTTTTGAGTCTGCGACAGAGGGTGTGACTAAGAACGGAAACGGCTGCGCCAGTGTCAACAAGTGCTTCAACGGCAACTCCCTCAACGAAAACGGTAATAATATTGGCAGGCGCAGTAAGAGGTCTTGATTGAGTCGCTGCGGACGCAGTTCTTGCCTCCGGAACTGCGGTGGTTAGTTTTCCGCGTGGACGGCGGGTTGGCGACGGAGCATTGGAGAACGGGAACGACGGCCAGGAGACGGCGAGCGGTGGGAGCGGGGATGGCAACCAGGAGAAGAAGAATCCGGAAGCGGCTCGTGTGACGCAGGCGAAGACGACGGCTGAAGGTAGTACGTCGGCTCATGCCTATAATCGCAGGGGCGATGGTCACGACTGCGACACAAACGAGCCACGTGACCAGCGACGCCACAGGCGTAGCAAATGCGGCGGTTGTCTTGTGTGCGCCAGGACTGCGGCTGTGATCGGGGGCGGGCAACCGGACGGTAAGGTGGGGTTGCAGGTCGCTGGGGTTCTAACTGCTGGGTAAGTGGCCTGTAGACAGGGGCAGCAGGTGAGGGCCGCGACCGCACCACGGCATCGCGTCCATCAGAGGAGCCGCGATCAGGGGTGGCAGAGAAGGTGGCAGGAATTCAGCTACCTGCTCTTCGATAACACGCTGTAGGTTGGGAGTGAGCGACGGCGCAGGCGTAGGCAGGTAGGTAGACAAAGATTGCTGGCGTGCGACTGCCTCACGTACAAACTGCTGGATGTTCTGGAGGAGCGACTGTTGGTCCAGAGCACAGTCCCCTGTGAGAGCCAAGCTGCAAAGTGCGGCCTCCTGAAAGCCTGCACGCCGGGTGGAAAGGCCCTGTTTGCGCATCATCGAAGCTTTGGCAGTAGCCGATGACACCGGAGACCGTCTGGGGATCTTAGGGGACGAGCATCTCGAAGGCAACATCCTGAATGCCTTTCATAATGTGCCTGATCTTGTCGGCCTCACTCACAGAAGGGTTGACACGCTTGCAGAGGTCGACAACATCTTCTATATAACTGGTGAAATTTTCACCGGTTTGCTGGGCCCGACTTCGCAAGCGTTGCTCGGCGCGAAGCTTTCGCACTGCGGGACGGCCAAAGTCTTCTATCAGACTGGTTTTTAGAGCTGCCCAGCTTGAGATGCGAGCCTCGTGGTTTCGAAACCAGAGATTGGCTACGTCGCTCAAATAAAAGATAACGTGTTGAGCATGGCGCTACCGTCCCACTCATTGTATGCGCTTACGCGTTCATAGGACGCCAACAAATCCTCCACATCCGTGTCATCTGTGCCGCTGAAGATGGTCGGGTCACGCTGCCGCGCGGCGCTGGAACAGAAGACAGCCGACGGAACCGGTGAAGCGGTTTGGGTGACTGTCTCAGGCATTGCTGAGGCGTTAGGCAATGCGCGGGTGTGGAGCTCCAGGGAGAGGGGATCGTTAGCGCCTCCACCAGTTGTAATAAGGAAAGTCTTGCAAAGCACAGCGTCGCGAACAACCAGCGGTACAGTCCAGGCCCAGACCAGAGGCAGCCGTCAGTCCAGAGCACGCGCGAGGGACGGAGCGTTCGCCGCTCGAGCTTCGGAGGAAGGAAGAAAGGAAGGCCTCAGACGTTGCTGGCACATACCCACTACGGGGGAGTGGCCAAGACACAGGCAGTTAATTACTGGATACAGGAAATTTTTGTCGGGAAAAGCATTCGGCGCTTCTCATCGTCGTCTTCGTTAAGCGCCAGCCTCCGAATATTCCAAAGCCGAAGGCCAGTCTTACATACTGTTCATAGTAAAATTCTTCTCTCGCACTTTCTGGCTATTTGACGTTTGTCCGGTAGCTTAAGACAGATTTACTTCCGAGAAAAATTAGTAATAAAATAACCCCCAGGATGATCACTACACTCGGTAGCGAGACTCAGCGACAGCAATTGAGGTATTACTCCCTCTCCTCCTGCCACGGCAGACCCTCTCTCTATTCTCGCGGCAATCACCCTCCGGATGCGCACCCTCCACACTCCCATACCCCATCCTTCCACGATAACCACTCGGCGGATGGTTCCAGGGTGGTTTATGATGCCCCTAAAGTCACAGATGACAATCTGATGTCGGCACCTACACGCACCGCGCATAGTCCCGACGATTTTATCGGTTACCCGTAAAGACCAACCCCGCACCGACACCAGGCGCTACGATCTACGTCGACCCCGCACGGAATAGAAGCCGCGTGACTGCGTGCGGGCGTGGACGCGCATTCTCCGCTGCGGACTAAGCGACAGGCTTTCGCGCCGCTACTTCGGCCTGTACCAAATCCTTCTTCGAATAGGAAAACTCTGCTTTCAAGTCATTACGGATGGAGTGACAGCGTCTTAATAGCGTCGCGAGATCCAATAAATTTTGTGTTCTGTGCACTTATTGTCCTATTATGTGCACGCTTGGTGCGTGTATTCCCATTGTTTACTGTTGGCCACCTTTCTGTTCACTGTAAAGAATCAGGGTTATGCTTCTTGCAGAGGAGGCGATGCCGAAATTCTTTCTGTGTTTTATTTGTTTATGATCAACGAAGCTGGCACTGGCATCATCCTCTGTCCGCGACTTGAAGTCAGGCCAGATTTATCGCGAATGATCGCAGACTGGCGCAATTTCTTCTGTGTTTTTCGAGACTGGCGTGGTTGCTTGTCGCACCTTATCTCGAAGTTTTTATCCGCTTTGAATTGACAGCGCAAAAGAAAGGCGATGTTTCTTTTCGACGATCACCGACCTCGCTTGTACTGCCGCCGTCGCCTAGCTGTTCAGCTCTTACAAAGCAAGACGTCCTAATAAAGATTTCTTTCCATGCCACGTTCGTCTGCTCGCTAGGTGGCTCCGCGTTGTAGCCACAACGTGAAAATATCCACCACCTTGCTCTCCACAGAGGTGAGATGAAAAAAAAAACATATCGTGCAAATTTTAACAAAGCTTGAGCGAAGCGGGTGTGGGACTGCAGAGTGGTGCTGTAGGCACCACTTCTTATTTTGTATTTTTTTTATCACAGGCGTCAAAAATCTTGCAGCCGCGCAACATCTTGCATTGGAAATTTAGGACAACTGTTGCGACGAGGTATGTGCATAACCCCAGTCCTGCCGAGCAGATTTTCGTTTGTCTATGTAATTCGCTTCCGCGCGGTAATAGTTAGCTGCGAGTTACGTTTATCGAATAGGTTCTTTTCTGCTTATGCGGCAAATGCTTATTTATAGCGCACATACCCATCGTGGGTATGTGCGATTCAAGCAGAGGAAAACGACGACATCGTATTTACCTAGAGCACGACAACAGGACCTGCAGCCATGAACCGTATTAGCATCACACTAATGTCGACAAAACTGGCTAATCGCCATGGATGCCGTGCTCGTCAAATAATGCCCAAGAAGTAGGTCACTGCAGTTGGACAAGTCGGCAGAGCCTACAAGTCTGACTTGGAGCCGTTGCTCCATACCTCACCGCACAAGACATGGAGCAGCAGTTGTCGGCACCAGTGTCAAGAAAAAAAGAGAACAGCACAGGAACTGTTTATTACTCCTCTTCTTTGCCCTTGTAGCAGTCTTCAGTTTTGTTTTGGGGCTTGCAGATACCTTCCGTGCAGACTCCTAGCGGACAATTGCCGTATTTTACCAGAGCCCTCATTCGATGGTGGACCTCCTGTTCTATCACCTGGAGGAATGAAGGAATGCTTCATCAGAAAATACCAGTCCATCTCTAACGCGATTTATTAGCCGGTAGACATAATACCAGTATAATACAATAATAGAGGTAGCTGGAGTAAGGGTTGTGTACATCAGTTAGTGAAGCTTGTCGATCTGAAACTACTTTCAGAATCACTTTTCAAGCTGAGCGCAATGCTTGTTTTTTTATAGAAGACACAAAAGGTGCGAATGCATCATGAATGCCATTCCTGTAAACGACAACGCTAAAGCACCAAAGCGCTGCAGCCAAAAACAGAAAAAAGGGCAAATTGCAATTGTTTGAACTAGACCGGTACCTCAATAGATGCTTTTGTACAGTTGATGAGACTGATTTCTAGCCTTGACCACCATAATTCAAAAATCACTAGTTTCCTTATTGCAAAATTAAAGAGACATCGATGACTAATAGAAGTAGCACTGATCTGCCAGCTGTTACGAGGAAGACTAAGCAATTTTCAAAACTAGGCTTTTTGGGGTAACAATATGACTTCTTAGCATAGTATTACCAGTGTTGGCGGACACCAGAAAACCGATGAATCTTTCTTAAGCAGTAAGCTGTTTAAATATTTTTAATGAATAAATTTTTAGCTATTACAGTTAACCACCTAGTTGCAATTTGAGATTTGTAGCCGGTCGTTAGTAATAGCCATATCTGTTTTCAGAACTTAGAAAACGCGATTACCCTTGGCGCTGTCACTCGGCAAAATTTGGCTTTTTTGACATTACGTGCACTGGAGCGGTTGCTTCGCCTGCATGCTTACGAAGGCGCATGTAATTTGGCACGATGTAGCCAAATTTTGCCGAGCCACAGCACCAGTGATAGTCGCGGTTTAGAAACTCTAAAAGCAGCTATGGCTATAACTAACAGTTAGCTACAAATCTCTATTTGCAGCTAAGTGCCTAACTCTAATAGGTAAAAAGTTGGAAGAAATTAGTCAAACAGCTCACTACTTAAATAATCCGATAACGTTCCGGTGTCCACGAACCGTGGTAGCAGTATGCCGCAAACGGCACATTGGTACCACGAAAAGCCTATTTTTGAAAATTACTAAAGCCTTCTGTAGCACCTGGTATACGGTACCGCGTTTTATTCGCCGAGAGGCCACTCTCGCCTAAAATGCATCTTTTAATGGTCTCATCAGCAGCGGCTGATTCAGCATATGCAGCGTGTGCGCCTGAGAGATTTTCGACATGGATCCCAGATGCTGTGCTACACTACGCTACACTGCACCGTAATTTACTTCTAAACAGTGCCAACTTGTTCTTTTTGGAAATGACAACCCAAGTTTGCATCGACTGGCGTGAAGAAGGCAGCTTTTAAGCGCATCCTTCTAATGGTAGTAGTAGCAGTACTAGTATAGTAATAGCAGTAGAAGCAGAATTTTAGTTTATTGGAGTTTAAACCCCCAAAGCAACTCACGCTACGAGGGACGCCGTAGTGAAGGACTCCGGTTCAAGGAGAAGTACATTGCGGGAGCACAAGATCGCGTAACCGCAGTAATTTGTATTGAAAAACGTTTATTTCTTCAAAATGCAGATGCCAATGGTCCGCGCTAGATGGCCTCTACACCATGGCTAGACGCGACCTTACCAATCAACTCGATCGCCACGGTTTGAATGCCAGGTTCTGAGCATACCAGAACGCCCTCCTATTGCTCAAGAGAAGGAATTTGTACTAGATCCTCCGATGGAGGTTCTTCTTTACATTGCCATAATATGTGATCATACGTGGCTGTTTCGCCACAAAACCTGCACTCGGGGTTGAATTCATCCGTGTACCTTCTTGCCAATAGGTAGGAGCTAAGAAAGGACCTCGTTTGGAGTCTCCCCCAGGCGTTGCTGGCTCGTACCGGGGAATCCGTGAAACGAGGCGCTCCTCAGAATGGCTCGAGATTCTTCCGCCGAGTCGGTGGGTCATCCGTACCCATGTATTACTCAAAGGAGAGGCTGGCATCTTTCCACGATATCACATGCCGTTACACATTGGAAAGGCACAAATATCCACCATCTGACAAAACGATGAATAAGGCGCAGCCGGAGAGAGCTTGCCGCAAAAACCACCCGGAGGGTGGTTACAGCGGCAGACCAGTATGGGAAGGATGAAGAGTGTAACTGGAACATCGTTACTGCTGGAACCATCCGCAGGGTGGTTACCGTGGAAGGAGGGGGGTACGGGACAGTGCAGCGTGTGCATCCGGAGGGTGATTGCCGCGAGAACAGAGAGAGGGTTTACCGTCGAAGGAGGAACGGAGAGTAATACTTCAACAGCTAGCTTTTGCTGAATCTCGCTACCGACAGTAATGATCATCCTGTGAATTGTTTTAATACATCTTTTTCACGGCAGTAAATCCGTTTTATGCTGCCGGACAAACGTCAGCATAGCCAGAAAGACCCAGAGAAGAATTTTACTATGAACAGTAATTAGACTCAGTTGTACACAGAGTCCTATTAGTAGTAGCAGATGGTTTAATAAAATAATAATAAAAAGTAAGGAAAAGATTTTGCTAGCCCAGGCATTTGCTACCAGGACTGAAGCACCTGAGCTGGCGCAGCGGAAGAAAAGGGTAGCAGGTAGAATGGAACAATGAAATGAAAGAGGTGAGAAGATATGCAGAAAGGATAGGAGGAGAGGTACAATACGCAAAACGGCTATTTACACAAAATAATTATTTACAGGCTTTCTACTGGATAATGGTTTTTGTGTGTGTCCCATTACACAAAACGTAAGAAACATACTATTAAATTTCTCATTTTCTTGACGAGTATAGACAACCTGAAGTGACAGTCACAAACACAATATTGAACGGTTTTCAATTTATTTGATTTAATCGATGGAAACGAGCTCATGTACAGAGAAACTTGCGAAGTTTGAAATGTCTGCGCCTGCTCGCTTTGTTCAAGAACATCCAATGTAAACAGATCTAAACAAACTCGATTTTAAACTTTTCCTCTACCATCCGCATGCTCTCATTCTATAAAGTTCCTCCTATACCTCCAACGCTTCGTCCTCCTTTGTCACCACCGCACGAATATACGGCAACCATTCTCTTTTGCCCAATACTCAGTCAGCTACATCGCGCTCGATCCATAAAACAAAATAGGAGTAATAAGGCCGGGATGAAATGTGCGGAGGGAATTTAAGAGCAACCCTAAAAGCTGCGTATCAAAAAAAGAAGTGCAAGGCGTCATGAAGCGGTTGCAACCTCGCTGTGAAAAGATCTTTATAAGTTAGACTACATAGGATAAGATGGAAGTGATTCGGTTGTAAAATCTGTCAAAAAAGAAATATTTCAAGCCTTCATTATCACTCTCAGTGTGCTCAAGCAAAGAATTATATGCGGGACGGCATATTCCATATTTATTTCTAAACTCACGTGATTCGGTGACAGGAATAAACGTAGCACCAAAAATGAATACGTACGTAGCAAGGTGTGTTGTCATCTAGTTTTTCTGTACCGTTGTTGCATGGTATGCTGCATCCAACAGGTTTCTGTGAAAAAAAAAAATGATTGCAACACAAAACGCCAAAGGCCCTGTTAAATTTCCGTCCAGAGATCAGGAATACCGAAGTCAAAGCAGCACATTATTTTTTTTTTCAGCATTCGCACAAAATATTGAAAGAATTAAAGTTGTTTAAGCTTTCTGTGTGTTCTGAGTCTTAACTCTAGCAGCGTGCAACGGTAATAAATGTTGCCAGGCAAAGTATACTGTACTGTCTGAAAGCCAGCAATGTGTCTTCGACGCACAACAAACACCTTTTCTCTTTCGACGTATACCCGAGGGAAGGTAATTACGCACATTTTTTTTTTGCTTCACGAACAATCTATTGCGCGGCACAACAGTAGAAATGCCTCGATACCTCAAGGTAATCAACACTGTTCACTGTACGGCGTTAAGCTGAACAATGAGCACAAAACACTGGACCAGAAGTGTTGTTCGGGCTACCCGGTGAGAGGTCAAATCGATTGTGCGTAACGAAAAACATGGAACCTGAGACAGTAATGACACGTATTGCCGCCTTTGCCGCTATGCCTTCAGCGTTGATTTCGACCGTAAGTGATTCGATTTCTTTTACTTTACCGCTTTCTGCACCTCTCTCCTTCCGTCTCTCTCTTCTCAGTTCCCTCCCCCATGTTCAGCAACAGGACAGCGATTTTCTCACTCCGGCTAAAATCTCTGCTTCTCTCTCTCGGCTTTAGCACTTTTATAGGTAGAGAAGATGTCATACTCCGCCGGCAGAGCGCAAAAACAAAAAGAACCGACTGCGTCGCCTCAAAGTGTTTTTTTGGAAGGTACTGCTTCTGGCAGTGGTTAAGCTTGACCATAGTAACGCTCAGTTGCTTGTTATCGTCTTGCTATACTTTTAGCATCCTTTTATGAAGTTTTAATAGCGGGGCAAACACCCTAAAATGATATGATGGCAACTACAGACTAACAAAGCGACCTTTGTAGAGGTGATGTTTTTCTCCCGTGAAGGAAAATGAGAATATCACAGTGTGCTACTATGATGGAACAATATTAAATCTGCAGATATTACTAGTAGTGATATTCTGCGGGCATCGGAGTCTTTCTAGATCTGGCTCTTAGGTTTCCTGGAGAACTAACACACTTTGGCATTTATGATTTGAATCGGAGAGAAAGAACGACGGTTTCCGCTTCACGGAATATCCTCAAGGGGCCTTTTGAAAAGCTGTGTGGGCTAAAGACTGACGCCTAGTGTCTCAGCTGCAATTCCGTAAAAGGTGCACAATTCTTAGGAAGCTGCGTCCACAGATTGCTTGAAATTCTCCATTTAATGGTGGCTCTTGTTAGTGCCTCACCTCCTGTGATCGTGGTCCCGTCGTTGGCAGCATTTGAGGAGAACGGGAGAGCCCAAGGGATGACGCACGTGGCGAGAGGAAGTAAGTGGGGAGAAAGGGGAAGGCAAAGCTCCGCTCATTGGTCGGCACCAAGCGGTGGCACGCGCGAGCCTTTTCGACTGTCTCTTCGCCAGTGCTGTGCCGGTTTTACGCGCTTCGCTCAGCGACTGGCGGCCGCCGCCGCAAAGAACAGAGCCTGGTCCTTAACAACCAGCACGACGTGTCCAACACCGGAAAAGAAAGCGTGGAACCCGCAAGACCTCGCACTGCGTTCATGCACCACAGGATGTGCGGCCAATGGGCGCCCGGGCTAAGTCCGGGAGAGCGAGCCGCCAAAGATTAAAAACAAATTAAGCTCTGTTTACTAACTAAAACTTAGGCTGGCTCGATTGGAGAGGTGTCGAACTGATTTAGTTCGTTGTCAGTGTGCAGCAGGTGCTTAGATGGCAGGAAACCTTGGTCGCAATAAATAACGTGGTTCGTTACAAAAGAACAATCTAACTATTCTTTGAAAGGGGGACAAGACCTTCAAAACAGATTTTCTTTGTTGATGCTCTCTGCTCGTTCTGTCATTTCACTTGCCATTCCAGACGGAGAAGGCCTTTGCTCGCTTCGACCTGTGGCCCCTCACTCAGGTTTGCCAATGTCCCGTATATAGGAGAGTCGTATATGGGTTACGTCTCGCGAAGAATACTTAAAGAAGTAACGCACAAAATCATACATGCTAAATATAATAAAGAAACTGAAGGTTATGCGCGACGCTCACTGCCTGCTTTTGAGCTTTTTATTAAATTATTTACTTACCACATCGTGAGTCATGTTCGCAAGGACTGGGAAAGGGCACCCAAAGGGGCTATAATCAGTGTAATCTGAAAGCGGTAAAATCTGTAGTTATAGACTGGAAAGATTTTTAAGAGGTTAGTAAACGAGATTCGATCAAGACCAGCGGCCTGTCTTATACCCAAAATGAAATTGGTTGATGCCCAGAACGAAAGTAGATGCTCCCTTTCTTTGACCATCCCTGACGTCATGTGGTGCTCCTCAAGGTATTTTTCCAATGCAGCTAATTTGGTAAGAAAAATTGTGCAATATTTTAATATTCACTTTAGGGTGACACGCGTGTCGGACATTTTTATTGGTTGCTCAGAAAAAACCGATACCATTTTTCGTAACAACGTGCCTCCTGCTTGGCAACTTATTCCGGCATTGAAACTTAGCCAGCCGAATTTGAAAAAAAAAAGTTCACATGGTTACGCTCATGCGCTGGCATACTGCAGCGCTCCGAACCGAGTTTTGAACGAAAGAAACGTTCAACCGGACCGTGCCAAGGAGTAATGAGCAGCCGCTCAGTTCGGCAATTTGCTCAATGATGCAAGTAAAGGAAACGGAGGCTTCCTGAACAAGCAGATTACAAACAGTGCTTTATTTGAGCCGGCATCTCCTGAGGAAATATTCTCAGTAATTTTGTCACTGAAAAATAGTAAAGCACGTGATATAGATGGACTTCAGATAGGACCTATCAAGTTTGTACTCGAACTCCTGGTACCAGTTTTCACCCATCTGTTTAATATTTGTTTGTCTACAGGTGTTTTTCCAGACAAAATAAAGCTAGCAAAGGTTTCGGTGTTGTACAGGTCTGGAGACAGAAATGACTTATCCAATTACCGACCAGTAGCAATATTACCTGTAATATCGAAAGGTTTGGAAAAAGTTATTTGTAATAGAGTGACAACGTCTTGTAATAAGTTTTCTATTATAACGCCTCAGCAGTATGGTTTTCGAAAGCAGGTGTCAACCGAACTGGCTCTACTGACGCAAAAGGAGTACATACTTGATGGATTTGAAGAAAGGAAGGTAACCCTTGGTATATTTGTAGATTTTTCGAAGGCGTTCAGCAGGATTAATCATGCTACTTTACTATGTAAATTAGCACGTTATGGATTTCGGGGAATAACTCTAAAATTACTAAAATCATATCTAGAACAAAGAAAACAGTGCGTCGCTCTTACCGGTGAATATTCATCTTTGCTTACTGTGAAAGCCGGGGTTCCGCAGGGCAGTATACTGGGACCGATCTTATTCAATCTTTATATTAATGATTTAATAAGCATTAGTGATCAAGCATATTTTGTTATCTATGCAGACGACACTAGCATTTTCTTTCAGTCCAAGGAGATTAAGGAACTCGCAAGTTTAGCCAATACCACCCTCGATAGGTTGTCTCAATGGAGCACAGTAAATTCCTTAAAAATAAACGCAGCGAAAACCAAATGTATTTTATTTGCGCTGGTGCAAAAGCAAATAAATCGTAGCTTGGATATCTGTTTTGACAATTCTAAAATAGAGCTCGCGAAACAGGTTAAAACACTAGGAGTCATTTTTTGCGAAAATTTAACTTGGGACGCTCATGTTGGCCTTGTAGCTAAAAAGTTGGTGAGGGCATGCGGAATGATTTGTAGATTGCGACAGGTGATTCCACCGAAACTCAAGCTTCTTGTATATAATGCCTTATTTCTCCCGCATATAAACTACTGTAACCTTGTTTGGGGGACAACATCTGCTACACACATCCACAAATTACTTTTAATACAGAAAAAACCTATCCGCCATATTGCAAATGCTCCATACGATTCCCATACGCGGGATTTATTTCAATCATTTAATGTCTTGACTGTCACGCATGCATACATATTTAACCTGTTCTTAAAATACAAGAGCAGCTTAAAACACACAAATGAGCATTTTCTTCGAATGAGCCGCCTTAAAAAATCCTTGCAGCTACCATACAGTGTAAGGCAAAGAGATACATGGGATTTGCCATTTTCCCGAACCAATAACGGTTTTAACAGGTTGCAATATCGTGTACCATTCCTGCTAAATAGCCTTGAAAAGTTACATATAGACCCGAACACCATGACTAGAAAACAATGGAAAAAATTTTTAATGACGAACGACGGTATCCAAATTTAAGAAAAAAAGTACAGAAGAAAAATGTTGTAATGTAAACGTTTTCTCTTATTTTCGAGCATGCTTGTTTTTGTATTAGGTTCGTACGATTCTTTTATTTGTCTGTACGTCCTGAGTGTAAATGGTCTAACTTAGACCAGAAACTCGTTTTTTTTTCCTTTCCCTTTTGCTGCATATGTATCCAAATATGTTGGCCTGCACGTGGGATGCTGTTGTACGCGAATACATTTCTATTGCTGTTATCTGTGAGATGCAACACACACACACACACACACACACACACACACACACACACACACACACACACACACACACACACACACACACACACACACACACACACACACACACACACACACACACACACACACACACACACACACACACACACACACACACACACACACACACACACACACACACACACACACACACACACACATATATATATATATATATATATATATATATATATATATATATATATATATATATATATATATATATATATGTGTAAAAACTTGCATTTAACATGACTGAAAAACCTTCACGCTGCCAATCAAACAGGGGCAAGGGCCTTGTCAAGCTGCTTGTGGCAGCTTTTTTGCTCTTGTCCCAGCATTCCTTTGTTACACGCGGAAGAATTCTGAATAAAGATTTGATTTGAACTTGAACCACGTGACGTCAGTGCTCTGCCTTCCCTTTTTTTTTGCTTCTGTAATAGTTCAGAAACTTGCGTCTGACATGGTTGTCGGCGGACTGCGCCCATCACTTATCGCCAATCACATTGCGCGCTTTCCAAGTTCCCGCAGAATGTGATGACGCACTTAAGAGAATATACCGACGGCCGATCACTTCGAGACCGTTAGCTCACGCGCCTCGTTTATTCAAGGCACGTATGGCAGCGCTGCAATGCGTTAGCGCAAGAGCGCAATCATGTGATTTTTTTTCGTATTTCGCCGCCCTGCTTTAAATGCTCAAAAAATGGATCAGTTGTTTCTTAAGTCCTTTAAACTTTAAATAAACGCACTTCCCCCAAACTGACCACGAAAAGTTCGCATATTTTGTCGTTTTTAGATAGCTAATTAAGCGAAGTATAAAAAGATTGTTTGAGGAGCACTACATCACGAAAAAAATTTCATTGGTTTCACCATGCTTGAGTTCACCGCTTTTTTAATCCTTAAATCAAGTTACGTGAAACAGCCTTGATAAATCTGGATGCCACTGGTCGTCCATGGAAAACTACGAAAACTATGGCAATTTTTTTCATTACGCAGTTTTCCTCAGGACGAACAATTTTAATAATAGGCTTTCGAGCGCAATGCAGAAATAAAAAAAAAGTTATTTACACAATGCCAACAAAGTGTTCGTTCAGTACAGCTAGACAGGTTTGGCATTCACTCGTAGCACTGACTCTTTGTTTTTTTTTGCGTTTTCGTTATTTTCGCTTCCCTACTTAATAATCCCAGAAGCACATGCGGTAAAATGCATCTAACTATCCGCTTTCGTGCAGTTTAGTCACGCTCTCTACTAAAATTAAACACATTTCTTTTTTCCTTTCCTTGACCACAGCTGTTCGTAGAACACGTATAGGGGACATATACATAGAGGTAAACATTGGAGTGTTGTGGCTCACCTCCTGTATAGGCAAGGAAAGAAAAGTATTGTCCACGATGGATGCCAGGACTTACCATCTTCGTTTTCGGTTGGATACGCTGATCCTGCATGAAAATAATACGGGTAACACTTTTTACTTTGTACAGGACAAGGCCACAAGTTTTCTGTTGCCTTGGGCACCAAAGGCAAAAGCAAAGTCGTGGTGCTGCTAAAGATGCACTACTGAGGAACAACAGTTTCCGGGATGCGAGTTCCAGGAAAAACGCTTATTGCAGCTCCACCTCCTTAACCCAGTCACATGATATTGTGAAGAGAAGAAGGAGAATTCAGGCCTTTATTGCCTTCATGCAATCTCAGGCGACTGGGTAGCGAGGGAAGCTACAATAAACGTTTTGCCTAGAAATCGCGTCCCGGAAACTTTTGTCCCCAGTAGTGCATTGCAAAGGATGCAGTCTGCATGCGGAATCGAATCCACTTGATGAAGCAATGTAATTCTTTGTTTTGAGCTTCATGCTCACAGCGGCATTTAGGCAATCTGACATTTTGATGCACTTCGTTCTTAAACCTAAAGATTGCGCCATTTAACTACACTAACTCTGACAGTTTCTTTTCCCACGCACCAAAATTTGAAGTGCATCGCTGATGTGCGAAACTTTACCTTTGCTCTCACTCCGGCAAGAAGTCTAATGTTAATCATTACAGAGAAAAAGAAAGCAGAAAAGTATTTCCCGCCTAAGCGGAATAAGTATTGAAAGCATTAGCTTTGAACTGACACTACAACGCATTTATGTTTGTCACCCGCAGGTTAATTTGCAGCCTGCTTTATCGTAGCAAAAAGAGTTTCGTCGGCCAGAGTTCATTCCGCATTCTTGCATCTCATATAAAAACTACTTAAAAAATATATTGACTGAACAGATCACACAAAAAATTGCAGACACTCCCTCGAAACGACGCGTGCTACTCCTGCAGACGGACATTCACACCGATTTCTCATGCAAACGGGGCCAAGCCGAAGAAGACTACAGAAATTTTTGTTGCACAATAAAAATTTCTGCTGCGGGAGAAAAAATTGTTGCGCCACAGATATTTTTGTCGTCGTAACATAACATTTTGATGCGACGACAGAACGGTCTGTAGTGACTGCAGAGTAATCTGTTGCGACGACTGAACGTTTTGTTTCGACAACAGACCGTTGTTTTGCGACTACATAAGCTCTGTAGCTACGACAGAAGAGTGAAGACACGCTATAGAATGCTCTGTAGCACAACATAAGTTTTCGTCGTGCTAAAAAAGCACGCCACTTCTGTTGCACCAAATGAAACCATGAGCGCAACAAATACAACCAAGAGCGTTAGCTACATCGCGTATTCTTGTAATTTGTCAGAGCTATACCGAATCAATATCTATAAAAACAAAAACGTCCGTCAGAATTGAAATGGGGTTATGAGTTGCTAGCAGTGTGTCAAGTAGCAGTTCCTTCCTCCGACACATTTATCAATTTTTTAGCAATAATTAACATTGCAACCACGTTTTTAAACAACAATAAAGGTATTCACCACTACGAAAATGAAGTATCTACGTAAAGTGACGGCTGGTACTGTTTGTTCCCCAATATTTAGTCGACATAAATAAGTAACATTTAAAACACGGACTTAACTGGTCAGGTGTTAATAGGAAAATCTCGAGCGCCACCGAGATAATAGGGCTGAGGTGCATGCGACGAGGTAATTTTTGGAGTATCCCATTTACTTCGCGAAAATGAAAGACCGCAGAACAAAAGAATACCGCGTGACAGCGTGCTTCATCTGCATTTTTTTTTATTTTGGACGAAATAAATGTTTTGCAATCCAAATACGTTTGAATGCGCAGCCGTTGCCGTGCTCTTGTCCGCGATTTGGTAAACATCAGCTTCGCGCGTTCTGCTTTGTCCACGACAGAGCTTCGCTTCGGAGCGAGTTCCCAGAGCGCCAAGGGCTATGCGCTGTCAACAGTCGCTGGAGCGTTTGTAAGCTACATTTAAAAATAAAATTTGTTCTAGGTTTATTAAAGTAGGGAAGACGAAAAAATATTAACTAGCACTTTAAGTTTATTCAACAACAATCACCTGATTTTAATTAGGAGAAATAGCTTTTATTTATTTTAAAAATTTTTAGATCGAATATCCGTACACTCTTTCATAGCTCTTTGTTCGCAGCTCTTTACAAGCTTCGATATTTGAGCGTAGCTGTGATTGGGCGCTTGTGTGCATTTCAATCAATAATATAGAGCATAATAGTAGCCGTAGAAAACATGCGGGCGGCGCCAAACGACCCCCTCCCCCTCATACCCTCCCCTTCGCCCGTGAATAATAGCGCACCAGACCTCCTACGAAGCACAAGGCCCACGATCCGTTGGCAGTTTCCCATATACGTACCGCACCTTCGCTCTGCTTTTCTGCGTCTTTCAGAACCGGAACCTTATACATAAGCACATGCACTCTTTCAGGCTTTCTTCTTCTTCGTCTACTACCTCTGCCTCTTATTCACCTCCCTCATTTTCTAAGCTAACCTGGATGAGATGGAAAACCACCATCCTGCCTTCGTGCCCTTATGTACAGCGTATGCGGTAGTACGTGGCCATGTAAGTACATTCACGTACCATTGTGAAGGCCTTATTTTTATCATCCGCCTCGCTTGCGGCAGGAGCGGGGTTCGATCCCCAGTGCCGCTGGATACCCACCGGTGACACAATAGGTAGAAGCTTTCCCCTGGCCTGGTTCTCGGCTTCTTTAGATTGAAATGTCTCGGAAGTCGTTCTTTGAACCCACCTTGTGTAACGAAAACTACCCTGTGCAATGGCGCTCTAAACTTCCCTTGCGCCATAAAGTAAAGCTAAAAGTTGGGCGAGGTGGATAGCGTTCATCATAAAAAAAGAAACAGCGCAAAACGAATACGAGTGACTGAACGGGAACGACGCAGACAAGCGCTAACTCGCAACTGGGGTTTCTGACTTGGTTTTCCGAGGAGACGGGGCTGCTTGTTTTATGTTTTTCCAAAGTGACTTGTATAAATTGCGTGTTTCAGCAATAAACCCCAGTTGCGAGTTAGAGCTTGTATGTATCGTTCCCGCTCTATCACTCGTGTTTGTTTGGGCTATTTTTCAGGTCAGTTGGGACCTGAACTGTTGTCCAGGTGACCTTTGGCAGTGCGGACACACGGCGACAAGGAACACAGAATCTGACGACAGAAAAAAACCCGTGGAATGCATTTCTGCATCAAAAATCATGCTCGCAGCACCCAATCAATGACATATAGGTAAAGATGATATGGAAGTGGCACCTATTGCGCAAATATTTTTTCCCATGCCATCTCGGATTCACTGTTAAGTGCAAAGAGCACTAGGAAACTCGCTGTCACACAAAGCAGTGTTCTCATCATGTAATAACGGCTCCCAGGAAGAAAACAGCACGCGAATATTATTCTCCACTCATTGAAGCCCCATGCTCCCCTATATGTTGACCAATTGCAGAATTTTGTGGCCTTATTTCACAGTTCGTGCTATTTTTAATGTGCTACATGATACGCGTTCCACAATGATATACAGAAACAGGTGTTTCTTAAAGGTATCAAAGTCACTGCGTAGCTCACAGCGAATCGTAAGCCTCTGCAGTTAACTGCTGGCTAATTTGTTATCGCGGACAGAAGCGCCCAGGGCTTATGAGCGTTCTCAAGAGACCTATCACTGGTGGCGGTGTATATATTTTTTAATTTGTTCATTCCTGTTAGAAGGGTTATCCGAGAATGTCACCGGAACATTAATTGTTCTAACCGCTCTGTACGCGAATCAAACAAGCTTCTCTTGGCAGAGCGCGCCAACGAGCTGTTAGTAAAACCCCCCAAAAATAGCAGTTTGCAGGCGCCCCATCACAGCGCCGGCGCACGCCTCTTGCTTCTCGCATTCTCGCACCAAGCCCAAAAGCAGACGCTTCCAGACGAGCATTCATTGGCGCGCGAAACGGACGTGCCATTCACGCATTACTAGGTGACTATGCTGACGCGGCGATGCATTTGAGCCACTTCCGGCGCGTCTTGGGCAGTTCTGTCCTCGATGGCACGTATTCTGTTATGTGGCGGCCAGCTTAAGCATGGGACGCGATGAACGATGGCAAAGAGATTATTTCATGGGCGCTGGCCTAGCGAGAGCGTTCTGTCCCGCGCCAATGCCAGCTTCATCTTCTTCGTCGCATTATGAAGGCAAAGAAATTAGACCATTCGCTACTTTTTATAGTAAGAACTCTACTCGGTGTTTCTGAGACGGCTTTAGAGGTTTCTCAAAAATAGTTATTTTTTTTTCTGGTAAAGATATGATTATTTAGGATAGTGCTGGCGGACAACAGGAAACCCGTGAATCGTCTAAATAGTAAGCTCGATAACTAATATTTAATAATTACAGCTCTTACTGTTAGTGTTTGGTGCCTAATTGTAAAGAAAGATTTTTAGCTGGTCGTTAATAATAATGACATCAGTTTTATAAATTACAAAACGTGAATACTCTTCCTGCTGTGGCTGAACAAAATTTAGCTTTTTCCGTTAGGTACGCACACTTAAAAGGCTGTTTCGCCTGCATCGTTTTCGAAAGTGCACGTATTTTGGCAAGATGTAGCTAAATTTGGTCGAGCCACACTGCCGAGAATAATCGTTTTTCGAAATTCTAAATACTGATATTGCTATTACGAACGACCTGCTACAAATCTCTAATTGAAACAGGCTTAGTATCTGTGATAGTTATAGCTAGAAAGGTAATTATCGCAAATATGTTAATAAGCTTACTTCTTAAGACAATTCACCGGCCTTCCGATGTCCACCAACGCTTCTAATACAATGAGCAAAATCTATATTTTTACTTTAAAAACTTAGGTTTCAAAAATTGCTTAGTCTTCCCTGAAGCACCGTGTGTAAAGAATGATAGTCATCAATCTGAAGGCTAGTAATGACTGCGAAAAAGAAAATCTATGCGAACGGAGGAAAAAGAGTTGTGTGTTTAGAAGAGAGCACATCGCGTACAGCACAAATGCTAGCCTGTTGCGACCCATCAAACGTCTATGTAATGTCATGACCATCATCCTGCCCAGATATTTAGCTACGGATACAGACTTCTGTTACGCTGCAAAATATTGTTATCATTATTTTTACAAGGTATTAAGGTTTTCAATACCGTCATTATAATGACCATTCTAAGTTGACTACGCTTATCTGATATTGTTTATGTAGTATTATTCCGTGTTTTGTTTGACTTTTGTTTAATTTTAATGCGTCAGCTTCAGAATGGTCTGCGCAGGCGGAAATGGCAACCGCCGTCTGTCAGTAGACACTGGCAGGCGGCCCACCAGTCAAAGTGAGCAACCTGTCCACCAGACTACGAACGATCTTACATGCTTGAGCTCAGTGTAATGCTTCAGATGTAATGAACCTTAATATGCCACCTCGGATATACATTTGCACGTTAACCAACAGATATAGCGAAGCTAAGTTTGCCGCCTATAATGTAATGGACTTTCGTTGCTTAATCCCGGATATAATTAAATTTCGTGTTGGGCCTCGGATGTGAGGAATTTAGTTTGTCATATTTAATACAGCAGAAAAGCAATTTCATTCTAACGTCGAGATGCTCGCCCTTTTACGCAGAAGCGTCACTCTATCGCAATGTGAGTACCGAGAATATACAAAATGGACGGCTAGATTGTGAATCCGTACACGTTTCTTGCTCAGGTAATACGGGGGGGGTCAAGACTCTGGCGCTGTTCTCAAGAATGGGTCTTACTAGGGCCTCATAAGAGTTAGGCTTTACATGCAGGTATGCACTAAGAAAGCGGTTACACGGAGAACAACTTATTTGAGTGCAGTGGTGCGAACTTGAATTGTGGTCAGCCATGAAGGTTTCAAAAGACGCGTAAGAATATCGTGACGAAAATGATGAGACGGAGTGAAAATTTCCTTTCAATAGCATAACATTTACATGTCATAGTTAATCAGCCTTTTAATGCTACTGGTGTTAATATTTCAGTTATGTGTGTCGATTAGTAACTGACATTTGCGGCAATCCAGTGCTATTTGTAACAGTGGTCTGTGTAATTCAGTGTTTTCGAGCATTCAATGGAATGAATGTATGTCACATGCACAAGTGAACTGGTGAACAGTGTTTTTAGGACGTCCTAATACCAATGTTTTTGTAAAGTGCTTAAAACTGCAGTCTCGGAGAAAAAATGGTTAACAAACTTACACAGCTACTTTGCACTATGCAGGTAAAATACAAGAACTATATTTTTGTTCAAAAATAAAACCGCGGAGCACAAGCTATTTGCCATGTTTCTGTGTGATCCTTACATGGAATCCTTCTGCTTTTAAAATGCAACTTTGAGGACTCATAGATAAGATGAAAATGGTACTCAAAAAATATTTTCAATGCGTTAGGAGAGCACAGCATTCAAAATTTTCTTTAAAGAAGTCCATTAAAAACTGCGAAATTAAGTTACAGTAATGAACGGATTTTAAGCATACAATATACAATAGCGTTCTTTTAAACAACTTCTAAGGGCAGATAGATAGCAAACAATATGTGTATAACGTGGAGCTGCCCGCAAGTGGCTTCCTTGTGCACCATTCAGGATCTTTAAGTTCAATGATTCGGTTTTTGGAACACAGTGACGAGACGGTAGACTTTTGCGAGAAGAAAAAAGAATGTGTTGCAGGAATTTGGTACGTAGATCCGTTACGACGGTCTTGTCTTCGTTTTCATTGCCTGCCGTCTCCCCAACTCTGCTTTTCTTGCCATTGCGAACCACCCCGTCAAGATTCTTTCGGCTTGCGCCGGAGCCATGCTTTCTGTATTTTTTACAGAGCTGCCGTATACACAGCGGAGTCAGATTAAAGACGTTTCCTTTCCGCCGCCGCTACTCTAGATTTGTTTCCGCGATGTACGGCAATACGCTGCGACTTGACTGTGACGTCGTGTGTATGCATGGAGCCACGATCGTGCAAAGCAGGCATATAGGAGAAGGAGGTGAACACCGCGGTCCGATGAACTTTCTATCCAGCGTGTTTACTCTGTTCCTTACAGTACTACTTCGTAAAGGCATGGACGGAACGGGGCTAGTTGGTATATCTCTGCATTGAGGCTCGATTGGGCTTTGTCCTTTATTTCAAAGCGCATTCGAACCTGATTAGTGTGATTAGCCAACTAGCACCGTTCCGCTTAAATCGTTAGCAGTTCTAATAGCGCTGTAAGAAAGAGCAAAAATGCAATATAGAAAAACGGACCACTGTCATCACCTCCTCCTCCTGGATGCCGGCTTTGCGAAATCTTGCGCCTGCATACACACGACGCCGAAGCCACCGCTCAGCGTATCGCCGCGGTTGAAACCTCCCATTGCTAACCGGAAGTGCTTCCTATTTTTTGGTGTAAAAATCGACACCAATTCTGCTCCTATTCTCAACCGCAAGTGCTTCGTATTTTTTGGTGTAAAAATCTACACCAACTCTGCTCCCTTTGGCAGTCGCAAGCGCTCCATATTTTTTGGTGAGGAAATCTACACGAAATCTAACGGAGTATTTCGAACCCCGATTAAAGAGGCGCAAGAGGACAAGCCAAAAACAACCATCTGGGTTGATTTGTGTTAAGTGTGCAAAGGCGGCGATGAATAGGACTCCAGGAACGCTCGCCTCCGCGTACGTTAGTGAACGGCGCCACGTGCTAACAAAGGGAGACCGAAGGCAGCATGCCGCTTCTACTGGCCCACTTTAGTCACCCAGAAGGGACCGAGTTGGTCCAGAAACGGTGGGTAAAGTCAAAATATTGGTTGGTGTCAGTTTTTTCTCTCAACTTCTTCCCAATAGTACAAACACCATCAAAGTGGGGTCATATATGTGACAACTGCGCCCGTTGCTGCCGTGTGTGCTACATATACCATCTGCAGCTCACTGCGCGTGCCGATAAGGCGTTGGCTGCTCCTTCGTAAAATAAATTTTCCGCCCCCACCTAGTCGATTCTTCCTATCTCTTCACTCATACAGCTTTATTGCGTGGATTTGATTGTAGCGTTGTTGCCGCTGAGCGCACCGGTAACCTCATACCCATATATTCAATCGATTTTGTCCAGTTGGCTTGAAAAATACGTTCGCTACAAAATTTTCGATGAGCTCGACTCATCATTCTGATACACCGCACGAGGATTCCTCAGTAGCTGTCACAATCGACACCTGGAAACGCTTTATTACCAGTATTTCAAGAAAGGTTGACCCTAGAATATTGCTAGACTATGACTAATTTCTTAAAAAAATACTTTCTCTCATAGTTAGCTTATGCCAAGAAAACGCTTCTCGACCCTTTTTCGACGCATCTAGCGTAATTAAATTACTGGAAGGAAAGTGGCTCCACGTCACAGGTCTCTTACCAAGCAGTAACCTCTACATCTGTATGATATTTTGCTCACTAACATATGTTGGAATTTTTTTCGACGTATAATAATTTAGAGCATTCTTACCTTTCTGAAACAAAATGTATTAGTTTCTCTCGTTGGAGTAACACTGTTCTTGTTAAACACACACATGTGAAACTCATGTATTTTCTCTCGCTCGTAAGTTACAGTACATATCTGAGAAGTTATCTTACGTAGGCATCACTTTTACACTCCTTGAAAGCATCTCATAAAGCAGGCAATGCATTGTGAATTCAGTGATTAATCCCAATGCCAGTACCTTTGCCTTCAACTGGACTCATTATCTTCTTAACCGCTCTCATTTCGTTTCTGCTGCTTACACTAACTCATGCCGTGCTAATCCAGGGGTTGCACAATGATTCGTGCTTGTACAACTCTTGCTCCTAATTCATATAATATTCACCGTCCTTCTGCTAGCCTTCTATTCATCTGACATTCATGTTTCGCACGCGACTGTTAATTTTTTCAACAAATAAGCTGCGGTATCCATATCTGTCCAATTTTACTGCATATTTAAGTGCTGCAGTGCGTGGCGAATGGAGTTAAATTTTGATAAATTTAAGTGGCTTGCTCCTTTTTAACACCATTCTTTTGTATTATGCGAAAGGTTTTTCTCTTGCTTCAATAAATGTTTGACTGAAAAAATAGCCTTGCGCTCAAGCATAATGAAGTTTCCCGGGAGTCTGATTCGGGGACGTTAAAGTAGGTTTCTATTTAAATAAAGCAATTTGCTTCCTTCTCTCTAATCCATCATTTTAAATTAGCAAAATCTCAGGCCTTAACTAGTACAGCCGACGTATTCTTTTAAGGGATCGTAGACGATTCTGCGGCTTAGCTGCATGACAGGCTACAAGAGAAATATACTCTGTACTGAGAGTGTTGCACTCATCACCTTCTGTTTCAGTATGTTGCGCTGATCCTGTAAAAAAGTAATGCGCGGAAGGTATTTAGGTAAACTGCATAAAAAGAAGTCTTTTAACCCTAGACGCCTTTTCTTTCCAAAGGAGAAACAGAAGTGCAATATAACTGCAAAACACAAGGCGAAGAATATGTGCATGCATGTATGTGCATGCACATGTATGTCTATGTGTGTACAGAAAGCTTTCTTATTGCTACATGAATTAAGCATATTGTTGCGGGAAAGAATATATTTACAGCTATGTACACCAGCGAAGAAACAGCTACGAGCGGCACTCAGAACACAGTCAGAACTTCGTTGTTGTATTCGTCTTCGTTCACCCGTTAACTCGCTCAGTCTCGTCGTCGTCTTCCCGCTTCAGGACCCCCGGCTGACGAGACGCCGTCTCGGCGTTAGAGTGGCGACGTATGAACGTCGTGATAAGGTCTTAGGCGGGAGACATGGACGACGTCGGTGGAGGAGCCGGAGGACGATGGCGAGCACGCAAGGGGTGCAATTTCATAGTTCACGTCGATGACACGGCGCACCACACGGCAAGGGCCACGGTAGTGAGGAAGAAGCTTCTCGGAGAGACCGACGCTGCGTGACGGCGTCCAGAGAAGGACGAGTGATCAGGGTTCATATTCGACCGCCCGGTGATGGCGGTCGTAGGCGGACTTCTGGGAAGCTTGTGAGGCACGGAGCCGACTACGGGCTATTTGGCGCGCCAGCGAGGCCTGGGCAACGGATGGCGTCATGAGCGTAAGCAGTGGTGGCGACTGAAGAAGACGACATGAGTGTGTCCAAAGGCAAGATGGGGTGCCTACCAAACAAAAGGTAGAAAGGGGAATAGCCGGTTGTGTCATGCCGTGAAGAGTTATACGCAAAAGTCACATAAGGCATGGCAGCGTCCCAATCTCGGTGGTCTGGCGAGACGTACATTGCTAACATGCCGGTGAGCGTGCGGTTGAACCGTTCCGTAATCCCGTTGGCTTGTGGATGGTAAGCTGTGGCGAGCTGGTGCTGCGTGGCACACGAACGAAGAATGTCATAATTCACTCGGGACAGAAAATAACGACCGCGGTCGGTGAGCAGTTGATGAGGGGTGCCATGGTGAAGAATGACGTTTTGGAGAAGAAGATCGGCGACATCGGTAGCGCAGCTGGTAGGCAAAGCACTCGTGATGGCGTACCGAGTCGTATAATCAGTTGCGACAGCGATCAACTTGTTGCCGGTGAGGGACGTGGGAAAAAGGCCAAGAAGGTCGAAGCCAATACGGTGAAAAGGTTCCAGAGGGACGTCGATGGGTTGTAGGAGACCGGCAGGCAAGGTGGAGGGCCTTTTCCGACGTTGACACAGGTCGCAAGCGGCAACGTAACGCTTGACGTAACGATACAGGCCAGGCCAAAAAAAGCGGTGCCGCACTCGAGCGTACATGCGGGACACGCCAAGGTGGCCGGCTGTCGGCAGATCGTGCAATTCTTCAGGGACAGAAGAGCGTAGATGTTGCGATATGACGAGCAGCAATGGAGGACCATCGGAGCGTAGATTGCGGCGATATAAAATGCCATTCTGGAGCACATAAAGTTGCAGAGACGGAGATCGGTTTGCAGAGCGTAGGCCATCAAAGATAGGGCGTAAAGATGAGTAGTGGCGCTGTTCGTTGGCGATATCGGTGAGAGCAGTGATAGCTAAGAGGCAGGGCAGGGTCTCAGCGTTTTCTAGGTCAGGTGGCTCCACAGGGTATCGGGATAAACAGCGTCCTGGCGGCGACGACCGGACTTGTACACTACAAAGTATGAATATTCTTGGAGGCGCCAAGCCCAACGACCAAGGCGACCGGTGGGATATTTTAGTGAAGACAGCCAACAAAGAGCGTGATCAGTGACAACAGCGAATGAGCAGCCGAACAGGTACGGGCGGAACTTAGCTACAGCGCAGACAAGGGCGAGACCCTCGCGCTCAGTAATGGGGTAATTTTGCTCTGCGGAGAAAAGTAGGCGGCTGGCATAAGCGATGACGCGATCTTGTCCCTGTTGACGTTGGGCTAGCACGGCACTGATCCCATATCCGGAGGCGTCGGTGCGAACTTCTGTGGGAGACGACGGGTCAAAATGGGCAACCCCGCACCTCCACCAAATATGTTGCGGGAAAGAATATATTTACGGCTATGTACACCAGCGAAGGAACAGCTACAAGTGGCACTTAGAACACAGTCAGAACTTCGTTGTCGTCTTCGTCTTCGTCCGCCCGTTCACTCGCTCAGTCTCGTCGTCGCCTTCCCGCTTCAATATCATAAAAATGGATCACAAAGAGAATGTGAAAACTTTACTATTATTATTAGTGGGTATTTATTAATAATATAACAATAGAAGGGAAATGTGTTGCTAGCCACGGCATCTGCCATTGGAACGTGAAGCACCTGAGCCGAGACTAGCTTGAGTAAAATGAGAGGAGAGGACAGCGAAAGGGAAAGAAAGAGGGGAGTGACAGGGATAAATGATAGGAAGCATTGTTGCGGCCATAAACATGCGTCCTCTTCTGTGTCACGCGTGCACGTGTCTACACTTAAGAATGGCTGTCGGTAACATTCTTTCAGACTTCACACAGCTTCCTTGACTGCAGCCAGCCGCTTGCGTCACGCCTGCGCGCCATGAAGCTCCGCCTCCCGGGGAATTCCCGCGCGCGTCAGCAGCTCAGTGGTGCAGCGGATTAAGTGGTGCGAGTGGAGCAGCGCCTGCCTTTGTGCGTGCAAAAAGTGACCGGAGGAAAGAAAAAAAGCTAGAAGACGCTGAAATGTCTATTTTGACTGCAGATTGCTTGGCTTCTACAGAAAGAATTAACATAATTCTTACAAGAGGATATTCGTGAAGCGGCCGCCTTTTAATCCCACCCGTACCGCACTTCTTGAATAGTGTTGCTCAGCCCTTTTAAAGGTCAGCTGAGAAAACGCGCTACTTTTCTTAATGCTAATGATGGTAGGTACACGTCTTTGTATGGTAAAGACAATAAACGTCGCCCACTGTACAAGAGCAGGAAGAGCGCATGGAGGATAAGTTGGCTAGGGGTAGTAATCAGCCTCACTGATCTAAAAGTTGGGAACGGACAGCTGGGTCAGTGACACGCCGGTTGCTTTCCATCTAAGCAAAAGTCTAGGCAAAACCGGTTGTATTCATTCATGTTGGAAGGAGGTAGTTTTCATGGTTTTACCATTATGGCAGCACCCATGTTCAACGTTCTATGTAATTTGTGATTTTATGCTGCGGTATTCTTTACCGACCTTCGAAACGCAAAACTTTCCGCGTTTATGTTTAGTGTATGGCTGCTCTTTCGCGTTTCTTTCCACAGGTATGCCTGTGGAATAACCTTCTTAAAGAAAACCTTTAGCTGTCAGATCTCGCCCTTTCCTTCTTCCCTTGTGCTGCGTTTCGGCGATGAGCATAGAAATACACTTCCAACAAATACGCTATTTCTTTGAAATACACTACCAACAAATCCTTCACATACGGGAGGTGCGGGGTTAGATCCGCAGTGCCGCCGGTTAGCCACCCGTGATACAATGGGTACCAGATTTCCCCTAGTCTGTTTCTCGGTTCATTTCGGGTGAAATGCTTGGGAAATATGTTTTTGACCCCACCTAGAGTAGACTAAAAACCTTGCGTCATGGCGCTCTTTGGCCACAGATGCACTTGCGCCATAAAAATCAACCATCATCTCGAACAAATTCTAAGCTCAACTTCGCTTAAGTTTGAATCAATTGTTTGAAGCACTCATAACACATTCGATTTCATTTCCAGTCGTCACCAGCCTTCTGTGTAGACATCAAAACGTCGTCAGGCAAAGTGAGTGCGTCAAATGTGCAAACCCACAATCGCCCAAGGTGGTTATCGAGAGCCAGAAAACTAACGGCTAATTTTACCCCTTGCGAGAATTTTTAATTGTCAGTTAGAAGGCTTTCACAGTTGCATTAAGCCGAGATGCAAAATCGCCCACATGACTGCATATATAACTGCCAAACCACTGCTTCTAACTGGCAGAAAAAGTAAAGCGAAGTTTTTATGTGACACTTCAGAAGTGCTCTGACTGCTCTATTTTGCAATAAATGTACGTATAACAAAAAGACCACTAATTCTCTCCACCACCACAAGAATCATTGCGCTTCCCTCGTCAACCTTTCGTTATCTCAACACATCAGAATCCCAGACACGAATGCGATAAAATAGCGGCCACTATTTTGCAATCAGGTTTTCGGCCTCATCAAGAAAGGGGAAGCGATTTACGTGTAAAAATCTGATACTAGACACCTTTAGCACACCGTGTACCGTGATATAGTTACCGATACCGGAGTAACAGAAGCTCGTGCGTAGCCAGTGCGCATGCGCGAATCACCTTGATGGCGCCAGATGGCGCCAGGTACCGGATAGCTGCGCGCGCGCCTACAGCATGGGGACCAATCAGCGCGTGTTCACCAACGATGGGCGGGCTCCCGGAACTCCGGTAACGGTAACTTAGTACATGGCATGCTAAAGGTGTCTGCTATTTCTACTGGCCTGACAGAAAGAACAAGCGAACTGTTGCTACCCGTGCCGGTAATAGTTGTACTTCGTGCTTCCATATTTTCAAATTCGCGTGTGCAGTATGCATTTAAATTTGAAAATCTACACTCTATCTGAAAAGCTGATATTGCTACTGCATGCACTGATTTCACTCGTCTGCAAAATCTGTAAATTTTATGTTGATAATTGCTTGCTTAAAAGCGTGCTGCCTTTGATGGGATGTTCATTCCAAAACAAACCGGGCTCCAAAACTGAAAGGTCAGCAATAAACATGAATTTTTCGTTGGCTCTGCCATTTATGCCACTTTACCGGGTTCAATGTTCTTCGCGTTATGTTTGAGTTTTTGTGGCATTCCAGTTTAGAAATTGGCCGATAATTTCATAATACTGATTCTGGAACAAATCGTGCTATTCCGAAATATTTGGTGTATTGAAATATTTGGGTTTGGTTTTATGCAAAAATAAATAATTATTACAGTTTCGGTTTGTGTGAGGACGTACAACGCCCTATTTCTTGCTGATTATTTTCAAAAACATCTAATGATAGCAGGTTGCAAAAAGAAACTTTGTTGGTTATTTTTTATATTTATTTCTTGCAATCATTTTCACCGTACTTTCCATTGCTCTGAGTAGCACTGCCGCGTCTCATCTGGACTTTTCTGCCTGAATTTATACACCGCGAAAACATTCGACATCGCAGCAGCCACTTGTAGCGCCCAACTGCATTAAATTATTTTCATGGTACCATGTAATTCAATTGCCTGGATAGATTCGTTCAAAGGGCAGACTTCTATTTTTAAAGCAGAAACTTGGGCGAGTTTCTATGCATTCATTGTAGTGAAATAGTGCTTGTCTTCTCTATATCCCGCCATTCCTGTGCTCTTCTCTTATAATAAATTCCTATTGTGCAGTGACTACCACCTTCGCTGGTTAATGTACTGAACTGAAATGTTGCGACTACTAGCTGATCTAGCTCTGGCAGTTTTTGCTACCGATTTGAATTCTTAGTGCACCGTTGTGCCATGCTAAACAGCGAAATTAAAAACATGCTATGAACGGGATAAGTTTATCAGCTCAAAAAAGCAGAAGCGTGCTAGCTTCCTGAGCAGACTGAAAATTAAAAAAAACCTATAAATTAATGCTTCAGTACACTGCCTTCTGTTTTCTGATCGTTCTATAATTTCAAGGTTATCAGTTTCTAACAAATAAAGTATGAGCAGCTTTTGCTTCATTGCTAAACTGCACTGGACAAAATACTAAAAAAACAAATGCTCAGCCTACCACTGGGGCGTTCTGCTGCATAAATGCATTCCCATTGGTTGGGCTCCCGACTTGGGATTTATTACCGCGCCTTGGCCTTACTCTCCTTCTTCAAGACGCTCCCGAACGACCATATGTCTTCTATCGAGGCTGTCTCCTTCTTCGTTGTCTTCGCCGCGGTGGCTCAGTGGTTATGGCGCTCGGCTGCTGACCCGAAATACGCGGGTTCGATCCCAGCCGTGGCGGTCGAGTTTCGATGGAGGCAAAATTGTAGAGGCTCGTCCACTGTGCGATGTCAGTGCACGTTAAAGAACTCCAGGTGGTCGATATTTCCGGAGCCCTTCACTACGGCGTCCCTCATAGCCTGAGCCGCTTTGGCGCATTAAACCCCCCTAAACCAAGCCAAGCCAATCACTTTCTTTGTATTCTTCATATTCCTATCCATCGGAGCAGGCCTGGATAACATAAATAACCAATCCTTCTCCCTACGTGGTAATGTGTGGACTTAATTGTTGTTCAGGAGAGGTCGGACGTGCATAGCGAACTAGTGGTTAATTCTAATCGCAGATTCGGAGCACATCCGGACGGCTGTTTTATGCACTTTTCGGAACTGGTCATTTGCATTGGCAGATTTGAATTGGGGACCGTTTCTTCCAAGCGCAGACCAGGAGCAGTTTTCGAGCGAAGATGGATTCACGGAGCCGTACTGCGGATCCACTACTGCGGCTGAAATCGGGGGATACGACTGGAAGCCTGCTTGGTTTTGTTCCCGCTCCCGTTCTGTAGTAGTGAACGTGCGCGAGAGAGCGCACAGAACGCTGGCTATATATAATTTTTTCATTAGTAGTGCGAGAACGCCTCCAGCATGCTACAGCCCAAGCAAAGGTGTTTCAAACGCAGATTTAGGGTGGACGCTCCCTGATGTAGTCGGGTACTGTGTCGAGGAGCGGGTGTATCAGTCCGTATCCGCGACTGGAATTCACGATAGGAGAGCTCTGTGATGTGCACACTCAGGTGTTGCCACAGAAGTAGAGCTTGCATGCCCTAGAATGCTTTTCTGCACCAAAAATAATTTCGCACCTTTATTCAAGAGGAAACTAAATGAACTGGTTAAGCGCGAGACACTGCCAATGTAGTTGCTTAGTGCACGGATTGTACCATATATAGGACTCACCTTTAAGCGCAAAGAGCACGAGGCAACTTGCAATCAAGCAGAATGAAGTTTTCATGGTGTAGTGACTTCCTGCAGGAGAACAGTGCCAGTTAAGTATCACCTTTCAAGATATATTTAACAATTGTTGTTAGATCTGTATTCATATTTAAATACTGGGGTTCCTCAAAGAATTGGAAGGTAGACGTTTCTCAACACTGTGTAGCATTACTGCCTCCGTTAAAGATAGCCAAGTCACTTGCTGCATGGGTGACGGCGAATCTCCAGGCCTTAGAGCCTATTCTTACATATTGTATTTACAGGAAAGTAAGGAGGATATTCTTAAAAAGAGGGTAAAGAAGAAGAGTCGAGAAATGTTTAGGTTAGCAATCACTGCCCAAAATAAATGTGTTCTCACAGTGTTTGAAAGAGGTACTCTCGGACGTCAGCATATAGCACATAGGCACAAAACTTAATCCATGGCGACTCTTTCGACCTTCGTGCAATGTCATCATTCTGCCCGGATATATCATGTATATCAGCGCCCAGTGAAACGAGAACCAGAATTCTGAGGCGAGAATAAAAAGGCCATGGTTGATGGAGGCAGAATATTAGTGCAGAATATTTTCACTTCGAAAGTGCAAGGCCGTTGCTTGTAACTGCTTATGGCACTCGTCTGTATTTCCGCTCAAGCGGCTCATATACCTCACTTTTTTTGCCCGGTTTGTATGTGCCCTGTTCGCATTTAAATAGACGCTGGTGGTACTAGCAGGTGTCCTTGTCGTTGCAAAAGACTGTTGGCATCAACCATTTTAATGCTGAAGCCTTAGTAGTCCCACTATGAGAAAAGCCAGCTGAGAGTAAGTTCTATAGTGCAAAGGATAAGTCGTTCTCATCATCTGTTGCAGTCTGAGGTGGCTGTAAATATTATTCAGGAGCAGTGACTTGAATAGCGCAATGAGTAGGAGCAAGGTCACCAGAGTTGAGTGTCAGCTGTTCTATTGAACTGCCTCATTGGACAGCGGCGTTTCCACATCATGCTTAACATTAGTGTTCATATTGTTATTTCTCCCTCAATTCTTCCTTCATTTCATGGGTTTCGCAAATAACAATCCAACACATGGACTGCACCGTTGATGCAGGCGTCTAAAGTAGATCCTTTCCGAAGGTTTCTTTTCGATTTAGATTCGTCAGTCTCCGTTTCTTTCTTTCCTGCGCTTACGCTTCGCGCTATGTTTCCGGTCGACCACGGCAGCAGCAGGTGAAGTACTACACAGCTCAACGCTCAGTAAAAGTGCGTACTATACGAAATCAATTAATATCGATCGCATGGTCCTAAGGGCAATGCAGGGAGCCGCTCTGTTCCTGTGAAGCTGTCGATTAGTCTCGATCGCCGAGCCATCCACGAGAACAGTAATCTAATGCTTGTGATTCGCTCACGCATACAGAACATTCTATTTCTGCCAAGCATTTGCTGCCATTCAAAAAATATACATCAAAGGTTGACCTTTTACGCGGAATAGGAACATTACGCGCCTAATATTCTATTAGTATGTGATTATGATGAATATGTGCGCGCCCGGAATCGGTAGCATCTTTTTATTTAAATCTCAGAGCAGTAAATTATTCCAGTCACTTCAACTACCAAATTTAAACATCAATTAACCACCTGAAGGTTGAAATTTTTCGAGCAAATTAATGTTTTACAGTTTCTAAATTTAGCAATTAAGGTGTTCAGATGCTTTTATCACTTCTGACAACAAAGCTGTACTGATTTCCAGAAAATTATAATAGAGAGCCCGCCTGCAAATAGCGTATCTCCCATAATAAAGTGCCACTGGTGTATCGTTTACTTAACTCAGTTTTGGCTGACAAATATATTCTTCAACACGATTGTCCGCACGCTGTATATAGGGTACAGAAGCCAGGTGTGCAAGCATGTAAATATATATGTACAGGAACGTCGAAAGTATCACAATATCCTGTAATATATGTGTTTCGAATTTTGTGCGTTATTCAGCAGTATTAGAAAGCGCAAAGCTCTAAATCAGGAAAGCGCTAAATTTCAACTTTTTAGCATGTACAACCCGCAGGAAGTATACAATAAATTACGGAACTTTCAAAAATAATAGCCCTAACTACCAGCATATAATCTATTTTTACAGGGCTCGAAGGAAGAGAAAAATGAAAGTACTCACAGCGGCGGAAACAACGTCTGAATCGGATAAAAGTACTCTACAGTGGGCCTTATAAACCCTTGTTGTTCATGATTTATAAAAGTGTCACTGAATATAGTTTCACATTTCTTGCTTCGCTCAAAAGTTTGAATTTTTTTTTGCTTCGCTGCAAAATGTTTGCCTTATAATTGACGTCTTTCACACGCCAACGCGAGCAGCTCCTCCCTGTTGAATGTCAGAGCAGAAAAAAACTTTCCTTTGTTCTGCACTTTTGTTCTTTCCTTTGTACTTTCATCTGTAAAGAGTGCAGACAGGAGATAAATCACTGATCTTTCTAGTCCTTAATAAAATATTTGTTAGGCCTTTATGTTTCCTTAAGATGAGGGGAGAAAATATTGACCCTTGTTATTCAGGCAAGGAAAAGAAAGCAAGCGTTCGTTCCTGTCGAAGTTTTTTTTATTTATTTTTTTATTTATTCAATACTGCCAGCCTCCATTTGGTGGCTCGAAATAAGTGAATGAAATAGAAAGTGTTTTAGTATTAGAAGAAAACAAACGGGAAAACATCGTATGCGGCAGTTTTTCCCATAGACACAGAAAGGAAAATTTGTTAATCAGTGCTAAAAGGGTGAGGAAGGCACCGTTAGCGACGCAGCGAGTTAAATAATACTGATTATAGCAGAAATGCATTGCCATGACTCTTACAACTCTTACAGACGTGGTGGACTAAATAGGAATGACAAACAAATCCGAAAGCCCGGTGCAAATTTTCTTCTTGTGGCCAGCACAAGCAGGCGGAATTGGTGCAAGAGAATTCCGCCTGGTCGCCGAGATTTGAGTACTAGCTTTAGTGCCAATGCGGAAAATTGAGTGAACTTTAACGTTGATACGTTTTTCCCCGTGGCTGAGGGAATTGCTTTCACGTGTTTTAGCAAAGGCTGTTGAATGTTGTGGAGCACTGCTTTGCTAATCCTAATCGCAACTACAGATCTTTGGTCGCCTCCTAGCGGCCTGAGCGAGAAACCGGCGATCTAGGTGCACAGCATATCAGTAAAGGGGTTCAGAGGCTTCATCACTCGTGCGCTCTAAAACGGCATCTCTTTTGTCGACTCGTCGCGATGTCACAAAAAGACAAAAAGGCTAAAAAAGCGAACGTCGAAAGAGTTTCGGTGCGTTCCATTTTGTGTGCCTTCTCGCTGGAAAGCCCACATAGTGGCATTTCATAGTTTCCCGAGGGAACCACGTGACGCTCTCCACGAACGTTATTGAATAAAAGACTGAGCAGTGTAAAAAAGTGACCGCGATCATGTTCATCTGTTCGAACCATTTCCCTCGGGACAACTTATTACTTCTCGGTTATCGTCAAGTTAACTTTTCATCACTCATTTAATGTGCCACAATCGCTCTGTGGCCGCAATTTCGTTTCGCTCACCGTCATTAAACACTGAACATGTCCTAGAGCTTTCGCCGGTTTCTAAAACTGTTTTTAAGTTTTTATTATTGATGCTTGCTCTCAACGAGTAATCCACGATGTTGACAGTCTCTCGCTCAACATGGCCGTTTATCAAGGCGATGGTGCACTTAGAACTGGGCCGACATAATGGAGAACAAGTTCATCATGAAATGATTAGAAGGGTTGAGGTAATAGCGCATTCCTAAGGGACATTTTCAGGAATTATCTTTCTCTTGTTTTCTCGACATCCAACCGTCCACTGTGCCCCTCCTCCGCTAACTTCCCTTTCAATCCGCTCTTGTTTCGTACCTGCGAGAGAAATTTGCACCCTGCCCACGCATCATATGATGCGATGCTGCATGCACCTAGTCAGGAATTTTTTTGGGAGGGGCCCAAGGTAACTTCTGGTCGGCGGGGTGGGGGGTTGCTGGAACTGGGCTGAGCGCTGCCAAAAGAACAAGAAGGAAGGCGAGGGTTAACTTTGATTTCGGGGCGGGGTGCCTTGAATTCGTGCCTATGATGCTACCTGTCTTCCTCGAGCTCACAGCACACACACAAAACGGAACTGTCAGTGATTTCACACGCACAGCGAATCAGTCTGCGGAGGCAGACTGCTCTTAGTAAATCAGCACGGGGGAAAAAAGACTTCTCTGTATGGTTTCCCCGAAAAACAACCGTTTGTTTTATTTTGCCGTAACACGCATGGAAGTAGTTTTACTCTAAGAAAATAATGATGTGCACTTAACTCTCCTTACGTGCGAAAATGCGAAAGCTGTGCCAATCCGATTACCTGCGCCATACACTGGCCAGCGCCGTGCATTGCGAGGGGGGGGGGGGGGGGGGGCATTCAGTGGGTGCCGCATGATGACGCTATGACTGCACGCCAAGGACGGAGGAAATTTGTTACTCGCTTGATTACATCTGTAATTAACATACTCATAATTGCTCATTTAAGCCTGAGTAGAGACCTCAAAGATACGTTTTTAAGAACTGTGTATTCACTATACGCGCCTTTATTCAGCGGAAAACTTCGAGGTAGCGTTGCGGAGTTGCACCGTCCCAGTCTCCCACGACGGTAGTCCTGGTTAGTATCTTGGCTAGGTCCTCAATTTTTTCTTATTATTTTATTTACCATAGAAGTGCGGACACTTCTGTCGACAGCCTCTGTCTACTACTTCCGTCCACACCACTCTTGAACCGAGAAAGGCTTCCACCTCAAATGTGCTATACCGCTGACAATGCTATGCCAAAAAAAGCGCTCTTCTAACACCAAAAACCTATTTTCAAAATTTTGTAAACTCTTAGGGGAAACACCCTGCACGCGCAATTCCGCGAAAACAGTGGACCGACTTGCTTGTCGCAGTTAATTAATGGCGCACAAATAATTATTAGCAAAGCCGGTATTGCATGTGGTCTGGACTAGCAGCGTAGGGCATCGGCCCCATATTGGAAATTTGTTGGAAAACGCTGGTCCTTTGTAGGACCGGTGTTTGCGAACACATTCCCAATATTGAGCCAATGCCTTGTGCTCCTTCCAACACGCCGGACTCTCTGACGAGGCATTTTTTCTGGAGAACGAACTGGTGGAGCTCACGCAGCGATCTTGACGTCTGTACGCCCAAAACGGTAGCAAAGGAAGGCGACTTAGGCATGTTCATAAGCGTGGTTCTCCAATCCGATTTCAAAGAAGGGGCAGGTAGGTATAAGCCGCTCACTTCGACAAAACACCGTGATTCCACATCACAAATAGAAATAAAAGCAAAACTCCAAGCGAAAGGGCCACGCGGACCCGGATAGGACGACCATTCCTATTTATGCTGTGACCCAGTGTTGCCAGACACGTAACTTTTGCAGAAGTTGCGAATTGGCGCTTCGTTGAAGCACTCTTAGGGGCCGCATAAAACGTCTTCGACGGCTCTCCTGATTAGTCGCTATTCATTCACTTAAACGGATATATCTGATTGGTGTGATCGCGCGGAAACTGCGCAATGTTGTCTTTACGGCTTGCTTCCCTGACTTAACACCAATAGAAATATCGGCTGTTATCAATTTTTCAAGGCGGAAATTTATTAGTGCGACATTTTGTCTAATTACCACAGATAATATTTTTCAAGCGGTCTGTCTGCAACACGAAATTCTGAGTTTCCTGTACCTTTGAAAAACTGCCACGCTTGGGTTTCCTTTCTTTCAACTGTTAATGTGACCAAGTTCCGCTTAGTAGTTATACGGGCACACTAAAAACAAAGGCAATTGACTTTTGTTTTTTTTTTTGGTTCTTGCACTATCACCTTCCAGGAGTCAGTATAGAATGCTCATCCTAGAGATTTGACGTCTAAATAAATTTTTTTGCAGGCCTTTATGCGCCTCACTTTGTAATTCAGTAAGTATCGATCGTTAACGGTGGTTATGAGGTAAAGGTGCCAAAACATTTCTTTGGCTGCGTATGGAACAAACACGAAAAGCATCTCTGCTTACGGCTGCTTTATTTTTATTCTGTCACTCTGTGATATTACATATTTTGTCCTGGTTAGCGCTTGGAAGCGTTAAGGAGTAGGCGGCTTTCACTGCTGCTCATGACCGCTCGCGAGAAATTACGCCTTCGCGTAGCTTTCCGCTTAAAAGCTTCAGCTTGAGCCGATGCCCACCACAGATTGGTGACCGCCGCTTTCATTCCATATTTTTTAGAGGAATTTCAAGGAATTTCCGAGCGCTAGCGAAATGCTACTGTAAGCTTTTTTTAATTTTATATTTTAAAGGGTGCAGCGATCAGTGATTCTTGAACTATGACACTATACAAAAAATAGCCTGAGGCTGTACAGAGGAAAACCACGTCAGTACAGTTAACCTTTAGAATATGATAAACATAATCAGGCTATAAATACTATACTTTCGTCTTCTACGTGAACTATAAGCATGAATGTAAAAAGGCCGTTTCCTGTCTAATGTCAAAGTTCCAGAATCACTGATCGCTGCCACCCTTTAAGATAGCAAATTAAAAAAAAAAACAGGTGCTTTTCTCTCGCGCTCTGAGATTCCTTTCTATTCTTAGGCGTAATTTTCCACGGGAGCGCTACGGCACAGCTTTCTGTGCATGTCAGAGAGGCTAGGGAATTTTTTCTAAATATTTGGTGTCAAAATCTTCTCTGGTTCTGGGGCTGAAACCCAGCACCAATGCCTGTCAGGAGCTGCCTTCCTGTTAACTAAGCACTGTACTACGTATAGCGCCGAAGAAGACAAGGTCGTATTGGTCAACAATTCGAACCAGAAAGAAAACACCTACAGTGTCCTGTGGACCAAATTCTTCGTGACGGGGATTGCAGTCGAGCGTAAGCTATAGGCAGAAAAAGATACTAAGCTTCCTCAAAGCGTATATATTTGAAGACAAATTTCTGGTCTGCTGTAATGGTGGGGCAACACTTTTAGTTAGTGAAAAGGAAGAGTCCTATCCCCACCTTGGTACTTTCCGTTTAGGATTCTGACGGCTTCTATATCTCTGGATCCCAGACCTGCCGTTGGTGGTCGCACAGGCTAAGGGTGGACAGGGCAGCTTCCTATGAAGGGGGACTGGAGTGTGGTATGAGTGGTTGTCGTGCGGGGCTTAGACACTGCCACATGGTGTGGTAGATATTTGGTTTAAATTCCAACTTCTTATATCATTACTGCTAAATGCTAGTATGCCACTTTTTTCGTTTTTTTTACATGTTGCGTTATTTCCAATACCTGTTGTATCTTTTATGTTTATATATTTATTTTAATCAAAGATAGCATAATATTTACCTCATATACCTAAACTCATTACCTCCGCGGTTGCCAATAAGTATCATTAGTTTATACATTTTATTATTAGAGGTCCCATTACAGCATTTTGCTCTGAGAACGCTTTCTGTATCAATAATCAGTGTATACATGTATGCTTTCATGTTCGCAGGAAATAAACTTCAAACTTTAAAAGCGACAAGTTTGTTTAAGTTAGCACTGCTGGTGGAGTGATTTGTAGTATAAGATGGAAAAGTATGTGAGTCTTGTGGGCTTCTGTAGCCGAAAAATAACCGGCTTTGGGTTTACCCGCCGTTGAAGCCGACGAGTAAACGGCTCCTGGCGGCAGAGGGTATCTTGCTGAACAGTCCCGATTCATATACCGCATGGACGCAGGGACCACACCATTGTTTACTCCTTGACTTTATTAGATCAGAAAACCTTTTTTCACTTCTTTGAGCATCCTCTTTATCCATCATTACATACCCTTTTACACAGTACATTTTATCTTATATCCACACCGCAAGCGGGTGGTGAAGGTGCCCCAGATGCGCAGCAGCGCCATGCATAGATAGTGCGGCGAGTAGACGCCGCATGTGCAGCTAAAAGGGCCAAGAAAAGGGATGAACAGCGCCTTGGGTGACATAGAGGTGTTTGTTAGCGCCTGCTTCTCGTCAAGCGGAAGCCTCTCTCAAGCCAGGTGGGCCAGCTGTGCCGCCATCACGTGCCCTATTGCGGCGCTGTGCACGCTAGTGTTGTCAACGCGATCAAACTCGGAATATTGCTGACGTCACGGAGGATACGCCATTGCCGTGTTACACTGCCTGGTGGGCAGGGACGATGGAGTGTATAGAATTCGCAGATGGAGATGATGCTGGCCCTCCATTAGCAGGGACTGGAACTGACCAAACACACAGTACTTAACACCACCTCTAGACACAACCCGCTCAGAAACCGACTGTTAATTTACTCACGATTCTTAGGCGGTAAGCTCTAGCATCAGTAAAACCAGACGTGCATCTAGCTAAGGGTCAAGACTCGGTGCTCATCATGTAGCAGCCGACAATATATTGCCACAAATACGACGAAGCAGGAAACGCTGGACACAAGAATCGCGCGTTCGGCTGAGAATGTTCCGAGAGCGTGAGCGGGATGCAACCAACTTTTATGCATCACGGCCTCCTTCCTCTGTAGCCGTGAGTCGATGATGCCTGCTTCGGCTCCAACAGAAAAGTCTGAGAAAGGGTGGACAGCAGTAGCACAGTACGTAGCGAGAGCTCAAGCTAGCCATAAGTTCAGTCCTGCAGTTGGTCTTGATCGGGCTTCATTCAAACCACTTGCGTGACTTCAGTATGGTTCCACCAACGCGATGAGTGAGCTGCAACTGCGGCTGCGGCGGCCAACTTCGCAACGGCGGAGTTATCAGTGCAGTAACGTTCAAAAATTTGAGCATGAAGAGATGCGTTAGGTTGGCGGAACCTAAAAAGATTGGAAAATAATGAGCCCCTGCCTGCGCCACAAACGTACAACAGGCTTAATCCAATCTGAAGATAAATGAAAAGGCCCGAAGGCAATTTTATAATTTTACCACCCGTAGGTGGGGAAAATGAAAAATAAAATGAGGGGGGGAGGGTAAAAAGCTACATAGCGAACCACAGCCGGAAGAGCCGGCCCCGGAAGACTCTCCTTTTCTCCACTGGGACGTAGCGGAGAGGATGGGTGAAATGGGTTATGGGCACTGGGATGGGAAAGAGGACAGCGAGATTTTGCTCTGATCCTTCATATATATCGACGCCATTACTGGCCTGCCTGCCAGGACAGAGAGGCCGTCAAAATTGCCCAATGGTGTGGCCCCGCTCAAGAGATGGCCGACCCCCCACAAACGCAACGGGCTCCGACCGCCGGAGACAGGGAAACCTAACCCGGTGTCAGCTACCTCGGGCCCCTCCACGACTTTCAGAGTTTGTTTCGGACCTGCCAGCTACTTGCCGTCGAAGGCTTTTCGCGGTTTTTCAGACACCGTAAGGATGTGTGGTGTGATCCGGCCAATAGAAGCTTAGGTCGTGAGCCTATCGGCCCTCTGACCCTCTGACACCTCCGGGGGGACCCACATGTGCTTCCAACCAACCAACTATTCACTTATTTTCTCCCCTAGCTTGCTCCGCGCCTACTGAGGAGGGTGTGTTCAAGGCTGGGCTGAAGGGGCCACAAACCAAGAACGTGGCTTAGGGTGAGACGACCTGAGCCTACTCCGCAGGTACTCCACCACATCGACGGTTTTTACACTGGTCGTACTACGCCCCCTACCTCGGCGTCCCGCAATGGCCACTACAGCCCCGCGGTCAGCCGCGAGGCCGCTTCCCCGAGGCATCGCTTCCGAGGAGCCTGGCTACCGTGAACCCCCGCGCGGACCTGGCCTCTCCGTAGCCAGAAGCCGGCGCGCCGGCTGCCAGACGAGCACGCCCCCGCGTGCGGAGGCAAGTAGCATGCATTTAAAAATATTTTGATCTTTTGACATGCCTTTCGCGCCGGATTTCGTGGGTCCAGCCTGGTGTGTCTCGAGGCCTGCCTCTGCTGAGCCATCGGATCACACGAGCGTGACTAGCCCTTACAGTCGCTTCGGAGTCGCTGCCACTCCCATGGTGCTTTGCATCCGCAGAGGATGGTCCCGGCCAACCCATCCCGACCGCTGACGTTGCACCGGAACAAAGTCTTGTAGCCGAAACTACATCGGCCCGTATCCGGTGGCCATGGGGGGGGGGGGGGGCACGAGCAGGCTGCACAGTCGGATTTCTCCCCGACCATAAAGACAGAAGGAAAATCAACAAAGCTAGCTTAGAACGTGTCGAGTTACAGTGACATTCCTACTGGTGCGGGTTGTCAAACCAGAAACTACAGCCTGTCTGGTCTAGTCGCGCCACAAGTTATTCTCATCAGTACTGCTAGCACATAGCAGGGAGTGGACCCAACGAATCATTCGCACCACGTAATTACTATTCTCTAATTTCAACCACGACCATAGGTGACGAGGTCTGGCCCTGCTGCTCACTGCTACCACCACCACCACCATCATCAACATCATCATCATCATCCTGACTGCACCCACTGCAGTGAAAAGGCCTCTCCCATGTCTCTCCAATTAACCCTATTCTTTGCAAGCTGCGCCCACCCTATGGCTGCAAACTTCTTAACCTCATCCGCTCTCGTAACCTTCGGCCACCACCTGCTACGCTTGACTTCTCTTGGAATCTACTCCGTTACCCTTAAGAACCAGCGGTTATCTTTCCTTCGCATTACATGCCCTGCCCAAGCCCATTTCTTCCTCTTGATTTCGACTAGGATGTCATTAACACGCGTTTGTTCCCTCACCCACTCTGCCCGCTACCGGTCTCTTAAAGTTACACCAATCATTTTCCTTTCCATAGTTTGCTGCGTTGTCCTTAACTTAAGCTGCCCCTTTTTCGCTAGCCTCCATGTTTATGTCCCGTAGGTGAGTACAGGTAAGATACAGCTGTTGTGTACTTTTCTCTTCAGGGATATTGGTATATTTCCATCCATGATCTGAGAGAACCTGCCATTTGCGCTCCAACTCATTCTTATCCTTCTAGTTATTTCCCTCTCATGATCCGGATAAGCTGTAACTACCTGTCCTATGTAGACGTATTCTTTTACCGCTTCCAGCACCTCCCTGCCAATTGTGAACTGCTGTCCCCTAGCTAGACTATTGAACATTACTTTGGTTTTCTGCATATTAATTTTTGGACCTACCATTCTGCTCTGTCTGGCTAACTCATTGATAATGATTTGAAGTTCACCTCTTTAGTGACTAAGCAAGGCAATTTCATCTGCGAATCGCAGATTATTTAGGTATTCTTCATTAACTCTTATCCCTAACTGTTCCCAATCTAGGCCTCAGGACACCTCCTGTAAACAGGCGGGGAACAGCATGGGTGAGATCGTGTCTCCTTGCCTGACACCCTTTTTTATTGGAATTTTATTGCTGTCTTTATGGAGGACTATGGTAGCTGTGCAGTTTCTTATATATATCTTCTAGTACTTTGACATCAGGCTCTTCTACACCCTGATTACGTAATGCCTGTACGACTGCCGAGGCTTCTACTGAGCCGAATGCTTTCTCGTAATCAATGAAGGCTATATATAGGGCCTGGTTATATTCTGCGCATTTCTGTATCACCTGATAGATAGTGTGAATATGATCTATTGTGTAATATGTTTTACGAAAGCCTGCCTGATCATTTGGTTGATTAAAGTCTCAGGTTCCCCTGACTCTATTAGCGATTACCTAAGTAAATACCTTGTAGGCAATGGACAGTAAGCTGATCGGTCTGTAATTGTTCAAGTCCTTGGCGTCTCATTTCTTATGAATTAAGATAATGTTTGCTTTCTTTCAAGCTTCTGGCACGGTAGAGGCCATAAGGCATTGCGTACATTGTGGTTAATTATTCTAGAACAATGCGCCCCTCCGTCCTTCAAAAGCTCAGCTGTTACCTTATCCTCACCACCTCCTTTTCTCTTATGCATTGCTCCTAAGGCTTTCTTTACTTCCTCTTTCGTTACTGGCGGTATGAAGTATTGCTGTTCGCTACTGTCTCTCTCATTAACCTTCTGATTGCACTGGCTACTGTATAGATTTGTGTATAACTCTTCGGCTACTTTAACTACGTTATTCATATTGCAAATTGCATTGCCCTGCTTGTCTCTTAACGCATGTATCTGCTTTTTACCAATGCCTAGTTCCTGCTTCGCCGCGTTTAGTTTGGGCTACATCCGTTCTTTAGAGCATGGTCGATTTTTTCCATATTAAACTTCCTTATGTCGACTACCTTGCGCTTATTTATTGACTTCGGTAGCCCCACTAGTTCTATTCTGTCTGTGGGGCTAGACGCCCCCATGCTTTGGCGTTTCTTAATCAGATCTTTCGTCTCCTGAGATAGGTTGCCGGTATCTTGTAGAGCCGTCCTACCACCTACTTCTACAGCGCACTCCGTAATCTTAGCTGTCAGATTATTTTTCACTGTATGAACATTAAGATCGTCTTCCTCAGTGAAAGCTGAATATCTATTCTACAGCGATATCCTGAATTCCTCTATTTTTCTTCTTACCGCTAACTCGTGAATGGACTTCCTCTTCACTAGCTTCTTCCGTTCCCTCTTCAGGTCTAAGCTAATTTCAGACCTTACCACTCTGTGGCCGCTACAGCGCTCCTTTCCGAAGGCGACCACATCCTGAACGATAGCAGGTATGAAGTCGATTTCATATTTAGTCTTACCATTGGGGTTCTTCCAGGTCCACTTTCTGTTCTTTCGTTTGCGGAATAAGGTGTTCATGGTCCGTAAATTATTTCTGATCCACTTCTTATTGAGGACGGCGCAGAACAAGAAAAGCATCGTCATTTCCCCTGCCAAGTATTAGCTGTCGTGCTCACCTGTTGGGTAAAGTGAGTCACCTCGGAATAGCGAACATGCAGCGCATCGTGCTTTAGTTCACAGTATGAAATGGTACCCGGTGTATGTTGCATGGCATGCCATACTGCGGTTCGCATCACGCCACCTCCTTTTTTTTTTCATTATAGTCGTGTTTCGATTATGTAGTATTCTACCGCTCTCGTCACTAATTACCAGTCGGCCAGGCAGTCTTGCTGGCCGTAATCTGATTCAATTATATGAATGGCGTTCAACGCTGTTGCACTGGCGAACGTTGTTCACTATACACGTAAGACGAGTTCCTTGGTGGTTCTCGCTGACCAGCTGGCCAAAAAATACCAATAAATCTTAGTATGGTCTTGAATTGTCTTTACTCTCTTTCACTCTCTCCAACAGCGATTTTTATAAATATCGTTTTTTTAACTGCTGCGCCAAATTTAATGAAACCTTCAGGGATAAGTATTCTTATGCATTTAATACAACACCAAAAGTTAATATTAGTGCGAAATCTTTCATACGTACGCTCGTCAACACCGACCAAGAATCTTGTAACCGTACGTACTCGCGTAAACTCCGGTAGTAACCCGGGTTGCTAGGCAATGGCACAATATCGTACGCACGTACGTACGATGTTGTGTCATTGCCTAGCAACCCGAGTTACTACCCGAGGAGTATCGTACGTACGTAAGACACTGTTGCTCGGGAGGGGTAACATGGGTCCCACAATCCCTACTGGTGGCTATGTTAGAAGCAGCCACCTGCCCGTGCAGTGGCACATCTGTGAACCACTGCGTCAAAGGGCTGATCGTGGAATGAGGACTCGCCACCATCTATCAACGGTAAGCAGAGAATGACAAATTTTGCACATATGGGCATTAACTTACCTTTAAAGACGAGCTTAAGTGCCCCCCCCCCCTCCGAAATATAAGAATGAACACCTGCTTCCGCACGCCTACTTGGTTTAACTACATTAAACGCTTACCATTTTTTTCTATCTTGACAGTCTGGAAAGTTTGCTCATGTCACAACGAGACAGTGAGTGTGTGAAAGCGTTCACAACTTTGATATTGTGACGGTCATAAAAAGGCGATGCCTATTTTATCTAGTCGGCATGGGTCACTACACAGAAGATGACAACGATGTGCATGCGTCTCGTGCTGGGCAAGCGGACCCAGCTGGTTTCAGTCGCCCGTCATGGTCTGAATAAACCGCTAGTCGTAACATCTTGGTGGAAGGTGCCGGGCATACAGGTTTCCCTGGAGACGGATCTCCAGCTTCACCTTCGCCGGAGCCGTCGCATTGTTGGTCTGCCACCTTCTGTTTTCATGATATCCCTAGACGGCGACACTCCGAGGTCTGTTCTCAGCAGTTCATGGCAGCACTTCCGGGAGCCACGGTCGTTCGCGGGCTCAACCAGCGACGACGTCGAATAATGGCCCACCCACTACATACGGGTGAGTCTCTACAGTAAGTGGAACTCCTCCGCTTGAATTGTCAGCGTCGTGTTTTATCTAACCGACACGGCCCTAACGTAATATGACAACCACGAGGAATCTTTCACGACATGGGACCGCTTTGTAAAGGGCCTCAATAAGTGCTTCGGTGATTCAATCGCGAAGAAGAAGCGGGCTGAGTAAGCGCTTGCGCAAAAGGCTCAGCTTTCCGGTGAGATGCGTACGAAGTACATTGAGGAAATCGTCAGGTTATGCTAGGTCATCTCTCCTCTCATGACAGAATTGGACAAAGCTGGCCACTTAATTAAAGGATTCGCCGAAGACATATACAATATTCTTATGGAAAAGATAGTCTCGACTCCGTGCCTGACGTCATCCAGCCCTGTCGCACGTTTGAGACATTAAAAATACGTCGAATCACACCGAAATTCAGACGTTTGGCCGGGGTGACGACGGTGGCAGCTGTAGACACGCCATCGTCATGTGATCTGGCTTCCACGATCCGCCAGGTCGTTCACGAAGAGTTGACCAGGTCGCTGGAACTCACTCAGAAATCCTCAGCGCTATCTCCAGTGTATCCCATGTGCCCTCCTCCGCCAGCCGCCGTTAACGCAGCGGACTTTGAGGAGCACCGGGTGCCCCGAGGGCTGCGGCCGAGCAAAATACAGCGATCGCCCCCGGAGCACTGGTCGCGCTTTTACCAGCCTACTCCGGCCACATACATCCAGAACTCTCGGCCCAGTCCTTCGTATGATGACTACTTGCCAAGGCAGCCTGCTCCTTGTCCCTCTCGTGTGTTACCGCTTCGGTCAACTCGGTCACATCTCGCGATTTTATGCCCGCTGACAACCATCCTGTTACGGCTCCTCTACCTATCCTCGAGGCCGGATTACCATCCTGTTAATTCTCGGCACCCATCCTACCCGCCTGATTCCGGCAACCCATCACCTGAACAATTGCGGAATCGTTCGCCGGCATCGGATAGAAGTGTGACACCGCCTTCAGCTATCCGCACTCGTCGATCTCCATCACCCCGACGCCACTCCACCTCACCTCCGCAGGAAAACTAGTCGGCGCGATCGATGGGGGTGAGGTCGCTGGAAGTCTGTCACCGGAACTGATACCCCTGCATGTAGTGACGCTACGGAACAAAGTGCATGTGCTAGTGTATAGTGTACCTGTGATGGCTTTAGTTGATACCGGTGCTACTGTTTTCGTCATGAGTACTGCGCTTAAGTGTCTCCTCGGAGATAAAGTTTTGTTTCGAGGGGACAAAAATGTACAGTTTTGTGGTTTGAGTGGTGAACCGTTGCCTGCAGTTAGAGCGTTTACTGTTAAGGTTTTCTTGAGGGGTGAACTGTTCAGGACGAAAATGGCGGTGCTCACCCGATCAACGCACGACGTAATTCTTGGGCTCGAATTTTTGCTGGTGTGTGGCGCTAACGTCGACTGTCCCACCGGTCAGCTCAGCGTCGGCAAATGTTTCACCACTGGGCTTGTGGAGGGCTCATGCAGCGGAGAGTGTGTGTTCTGTGTTACCCGAGATTCTGTTGTGCCTCCTTCTTCGTCTGTATGCGTAGCGGTTTGCTGCCCGATACCAGTCTCGACGTGTTTGATGCAACTGTGGAGCCGAACCATTTGACCTGCACTGAGAAGAATACTTTGGTCCCCCATTCCATGATTTTCGTCACCACTGAACTGTGGTCAGTGAATTGTTCGGAAGATTCTGTAGTTTTGCATGAAAGCTTGAAACTTTCGTCATGCAGCCACGACTCGCCGGTATCCGTTATCTTGATTACCGACGCCTGGGGGGCGGCAGCGCCAGAGCTTTATGGTGAGTCGCAGTTACTTCGAATGATCGACAACTCAGTTTCCACGCATGAACGCCGTGCTCTGTTGACCATCCTCCAGCGACACTGCACCGTGTTTGACTTTTCACAGCCCGGCGGCCCATCTTGCATACCCTCGTCTCGTCCCTGCACAGGGTTGGCACTGGCGCTTCACATCCGATCCTACAAAAGCCCTACTGAGTGTCCCTGTCTGAACGTGAGGTGATTAACGAGCAAGTGAAGGAGATGTTAAACAAAAGTGTTATGCAAGAGTTGTCAAGTACTCCCTGGGCTGCTCCAGTAATTCTTGTTCGGAAGAAGGATGGATCTTGGCATTTCTGCGTGGATTACCGTCTTCTAAATGCCGTCACAAGAAAAGACTATACCTCTTCCCTCCGGTCGGCAATGCTATCGACTGCCTTTTTTAGCCTCCTCCTTCTCTTCTATTGACCTCCTGTTGGGGTATTGACCAATCCATATGCACCCCGCGGACAAGGAGAAAACAGCGTTTATTACATCTGACAGCCTTTATGAATTTAATGTAATGCCATTCGGCCTTTGTAATGCGCCCGCCACCTTCGAGAGGTTTATCGGCACTACACTCGTGGTTTGAAATTTGAAATATGCATATGCTGCCTATAGACGATGTCATTTTCGTAAAGACGTTCAGTAAGCACAACGACCGTTTAGCTCGCGTTCTGAACTGTATGCGCCGAGCTGGTCTTGTGCTTAACTCTAAAAACTGGCACTTTCGAGCGCGTCAAGCGTTATTGCTTGAACACCTCGTTGACAAGGACGGCGTCAGCCTTCATCCAGCCAAGACAGCAGCTGTCCAGTCGTTCAAACCACCACAGTCTGTCAAAGAGCTGCGAAGTTTCTTGGGCTTATGCTCGCACTTTCGCCGCCTTATTCATCGCTTTGCGGACATAGCACACCTCCTCACAGGACTCATTCAGAAAGATGTGACTTTGGAGTGGGCCCTTGAGTGCGACTCCGCTTTCCGCCAACTCAAACTCCTTCTCTCGTCCCACCCTGTACTTCGCCACTTCGATCCATCCGCCCCCACAGAAATTCATACCGACGCCAGCGGTGTTGGCCTCGGCGCTGTGCTTCTCCAGCGCTGGGACAACAAACAGCACGTTGTGGCGTATGCAAATTGCACGCTCAGTAAGCCGGAGCGCAATTTTACGGTCACCGAGCAGGAATGCCTCGCCGTCGTGTCGCCACGCAGCGTTTCCGTTCATATCTATACGGACGCCCGTTCACCATCGTCACCGACCACCATGCCCTCTGCCGGCTCGTTGGCCTTCGTGATCCGTGCGGGCGCCTTGCACGGTGGGGTCTCCGGCTACAAGAGTTTGACTACACAGACTACACAGTTTTACTACACCTACAAGAGTGGTCACCGGCACGGTGACGCGGACTGTCTGTCGCGGTTACCCCTTCCTTTGACGGAGTATAACGTCGATAACTTAGACCACTGCGTCGCGTCAGTGCCACCGCTTTTACCTGATTGCACCACATCCAAAGTCGAACAGCAAAAGATTCAACCCTTTCGCCCCTCCTTGCAGAGCTGAAGACCCCTCCGGTGCAAAAACTATGGAATAAAAACTATTCTTCTACAGTCCAGCACTTCCTTCTGATAGTCCCGAAGAGCCTGTAGACCTCTGTCTTGCAGCCCATGCATGACGACCCTATAGTAACATCTGGACATTTAGGTTCGGCACACACGCTCTGCTGTATCCAGGCACGCTTCTATTGGCCGAAAATGCGGGCTACTACTGAGCGGTAAGTCGCCAGCTGCACTCAGTGCAACAATACAAGCGCCCCACTAGCGTTGCAACTGGTCAGCTTCACCCTGTGACACCACCTGACGCACCGTTCGAGAAGTGGGCATAGATCTCCGGGGCCCATTTTCCTGATCCTATTATGGGAACCGCGCGATAGTGGTTTGCTTTGATTACCTTAGACGGTATTGCGCAGCGGCAGCCCTACCCTCGTCTACAGCGTATCACGTGTCCTCTTTTTTATGCTGCGCTTCATTGTTCTCCGCCATGGACCTCCAGAAGTTATCATCCGCGACCGTGGTCGGCAGTTCACCGCTGATGTCGTGGAGCAGCTTCTCCGTTCCTGCGCATCGCATTTTCGCAATTCCTCGCTTTACCATCCCAGATGAAGGGGTTAACTGAGCGCACGAACCGAACGATCACCAACCATGCTGTCAATGTAAGTTGATTCAAAGCACAAAAACTGGGACAGCGGCCTTCCGTTCCTCACCTACGCGTTCAATACAGCGCGCCATGCGACTACTGGCTTCAATTCCTTCTTTTCGCTCTTTGCTCACCTTGCACGCTACACCCTGGACACCATGCTTCCCTTCTCTTCCGAGCCTTATAAAGATCCCTCCATCGCCGAGACACTCTGACTTGCTGAAGATGCCAGGGGCCTTGCCCGCTTCGTATTCTCGCCTCCCAAGATCGGTCCAAAGCGCGCTATTCGATGCCCACCTCCATCCCGTCACTTACAACAATGGAGATTAGTTCTTGTTCTGGCGGCCTGTCGGAAAGCAGTGATTGTCCCAGAAGCTGCTGTGCCACTCGATGGATCCTATGTTGTTATTGAGAACATCAGCCGGCTCAATTACCCCATATCACGTCACACGGCAAGCGGCCATCGTTGTGCGCGAACTGAAGTGACCCACACACGTTTCCCGGCTGAAGCCCTACCATTCGCGCTGTGCTTCCTAAATCGCCCTGCGGGCTTCGGTTGCCTAGGGAGAAGTGTGACGCCCATGAAGAGGCGATGCGTATTGCATTTGGTCGGCATCGCTCACTACACAGAAGATGAGGAGAATGAGGTGAATGCGCCTCGAGCTCGGCAAGCGGTGTGTATCAGCAATGCAGCCTGGCCGAACCACCGCCGTGGGTATGTGCCATTCAGGCTGAGGACAGCGTCATCATAATCATAGAGCTGACCCAGTTGGTCTCATTCGCTCGTCGTGGTCAGAATAAACTCCTGGTCGTAAAAATAAGGACATGGTATGGAGTTCTTTATTTTTTCAGCAATAATGAACCCAGGAAGGTTTCTTGTACAAGACAATTTTTCCTGGAAGAGAACTCTGGAAGAAAGAAAGCGTTATTTAATTTTTTTTCCTTCACTGCTATTGTCCCCCGTTTCATGCACAGCCGGCAATGCTGTGCAGATGCTGCGGAAGTAGTGCGTACGTGAAATCATATTACTACGCCACATATCTTTCGTTCCTCTCGAACTCCAGTGAGTGTTTGAACGTAAACAAAGAGCGGTATAAAACAATGTGGGAGCATTGAAAATTACGGTCGAAGCTGTGTGGCGCTATGTGTTTGGGCCTGCTGGCTGTAGTTTTCACTGAGTGTGAGCTACTTTTTGGGCGCTCACTAAATAGGAGCGATCCTCCTGACCAACCATAATTCCGCCACATGTAGGTTCTCGAAGTGCTGATCAGTCGGAGGTCGAAAATATGCAAAGAGGTAAAACGAAGTACAGGAGGTGCCATTCATGGCACTCAATATTTGTCGCAAAGAAATATACTTGTTTTTACTTTGGCTCCATGGCGAACTACTCTTTGGGCGCGGACATAGCCTGCACGAATAAGTGCGCTAGCTTTGGCAGCGTTGCCTACTCTGTTTGCAAAGGAGTATAACCACTTTCCTTTTTTTTCGTAAAAGCTAAACAGTTAGACATGATAGATACGCATAGTTTGGTTTTCCACAAAATTTTGATAAAAAAACTCATTGAAAGTAAATTTTCGTCATACACGGTATGAACACGAGTTTTTCTTTTTTTAATATACAGTTCAAAAGTTCGAACTCCCCCAGAATGAATTGAAAAATTGACAGGCAACTTTATAACGATTGCTTTAAGGGCCCATTCCATGAGTTTAGAGTCGGCGTGGTAGCAGCATACGGCATAACCGAAGCATGAAAACCTCGTTAACTACTGTGAACGGAGAAGGTAGAGGATTGCACACGCATGACTCATGAAGTCACTGGCACGCGCCATGACGTCGCAACATGGTAATTGGTTCGAATTAGGTTACGTCACGTGTGACAGGGTAGTTCCAATCTCTCGCTACTCCTCGCACTGCTGTGACGACCTATAGCAACACATGCACATAATTCGTATTTCACAATCGAGCATAGTTGCGGCCCCTCGAACGCATCTGCTGCCACTTCTCAGATCACAAGGCTTCCTTCGTGACTATCGAGAGTTGGAAGAGAAGAGATTAGAAAAAATGTGTCTGAAAAATTTCAAGGGTGCTGTATAAATGTGCATATCTGCTTGTCGCTGTCAAATTTTTTATCTTAATATAATGCAAAATGAAAGCACTTCTGCTGCTGTCGCTTAATATCTTGTTACGTAACGGTGACCATCTTTGTGACTGTTTTTTTTTTCAGTTAAAAGCCATTGATGCATACATAGAACCTTCTTTGACGCGACGCTGCTTAGGGGCACTTTTGATTCTTTCTCCATTTTACATTTTTTTATCTGTATAGCAACCTTGCGGGTCCTTAGAAACGTCTGGCACAAGCTGAAAAATAGCGATAAGTGGCGCAAACAGACCTGGACAGACAGACAGGAATAAACAGGAATAAAGAAAGTCAGGAATAAAGACCCGCAAGCAGTCTTCACAGCCAGTGTGATTCGTTTCCGTCAATCACTGGTTTAATTGGGTTTTGCATTCTGATTACAGCTCAGAAGTCTGGGATTATATCGTCTCTTGCGTCCTTCAAGCGTTTTCACTCCGGTGTTAAAAGAAGGCCTGAACAAACGAGAGAGTGCAAAACAAACTGCGATATACCATTCTCCCTTCAAAACGACGTTCTGGCGCGCTGTTCGCGACACTTCGCGAGACACGGTCACGGGAAGTATTTCATTTATTACATTTCTACTTTGCAAATATTGACCTTCCTTGGAAGGTGGAATTCGTATTACTTCATGAACTTTTTAAGCCTTCTTTTAAAACCTTCGTAAAACATTCTTTTTGGTGAAATTTATTTATTGTCCCACTTCCTTCCTCAAACACTGCAAAGCCTCTGGCTGGAATTGTTGTTTGTTCAGCTGTAAGTTATACGGGTGAACAGTGGCATGCGTGAATCACCCGTGTCATTGCCCGCAGTGTATGATCCTGGGAGAGGCACTGAAGGACGTTGTGTCGCAGTGCAGGCTTCTTGTTTACGGCAGATGAGTGAGCTTCCTCGGCGCCTTTCATTCTCTGCTTTTGGCTGGGTTATTCCTTCTCATAAACAGCTCATTGTGTTTTTCAGTGTACGGCTACCTTTTTATGGCCATATCTATATGCAGAGTTTGTTTTACAAAGAGTTACAAGTAGTAAGTAAAATTGATAATTTCCAGAAAAAACTACAAAAACGCACTCGCTTCTTGAAGAGGTTAAACATCTAAGGCAATTAGTTCAAATCGACACAAAAATGTATTGATCTTTTGTCCACTGCTTGGATTCTCTGTAGTCTTATCATATTATCACAGCGACAAGTTGAGCCGCTTTCATTCATTCCGTTGCCCTACTTAACAAAATACCGGAGCGGCAATTAATTTCACAACATAAGTGATAATAATTTCCATATCTATACGTGTTCGCTGCGTGCCACTGCTGCAGAAATGCGTTGGTGTCTATTGTGCGTGCAACTGGCCACAGCACATTCACCCTACTCTCTGGCAGAAGCTGCCACAGAAGCCTCGTGTATTTTATCAAAGTTGTCTTCATCATCTACCACTAGTTTCTCTTCTTCGTCCCGAGCTTCTTCTCCCAAGACTAACTGGATAACATGGATAACCAATGCTTCTACCTACACGGCAATGTGGGCTCCATACGCTACACGTGACCGTGTATACAAACTACACTTATAAAGATACGGAGAGTCTTTATCGTCACACAGGCAAGCACGGATTCGCACTGTTATGCATGTGGCAGCTGTAGCCGAGAAAGCCTGGCTTGCATGTCCTGCAATGCTTTTCGGCCTCAAAAAATAATTTTCGTAACTGCATGGAAGAGGCAGCTAACTGCACAACTTACACAGAAGACATTGCCAGCGTTCATATTTCATTTGTAGGTTGAAACCTCCTGTGCTCACCGTTAAGTGCAAAGAGCACGAAGCAACTCGCCGTCACGCAGACCAGTGTTTTCATTGTGCAATATGGCAGTCTGCAAGAAAGCGGTACATTAATGCTATACTTCAAATATCTTTCGAGATGTTTTGATAGATTGCACTTAGTTCTTTATTCACATGTAATTGCGATTGCATAAACTTGTTTCACGGTAGACGTTCCTTAAGACATTGCAGTAGTCGTGTTTTTCTTAACGATAACAAAGTCACTGCATGGACGACGGCGAATGTCACGGCCTTTCAGTTGAAACTTGTCAATTCTATTTATAGGAGGGATAAGCGAGAGAGATCATTGGCCACATTCTAGAACAAGAAGGTCGTTAAAGAATGGGGGTCTCCAAATATCAGGTTAGCAATAACCACGACAAAAAATCCGGCAGAGGCAATTAAGACTGCTCACGCGTTGGAATGCGGAAACAATAAAGCCTCTGCGTGCACTGACATCCACCCACGCATACGCGCGTATATGGCACCACCTGAGACGCTGTACGGCAAACAGTTGCATCTCAATTTTGAAACGGATATTGGTTTTCAGGAAAAGCAGTGGCGCAGTCACCGTCTCACATCTCGGTGGACACTTCAACCGCTCATTAAATGATGAGGTAAAGTGTCTAGGAAGGAATGCAATTGAAGGTGCATGTGTCGTCCGTACGAATTACTTTCGCAAGCTAGCCTCCAACTTGACTAGCACATGTTAGCTATGCGCACGATAAATCGTACGACACCACCCGGAACGCTGCACGGCAAACAGTTGCCTCACAATTTTTGTACGAATGTAGTTCGGTACCATATAGGTACTATTGAGGTTTTATTGAGGAAGTCATAAAATTTTTGGTCGATCACTTCGGAACGTATATTTTACGGTCCTCTGTTTTCGCTGAAGCTTTTTTTTCAACTTAATTGCCGCAGTTTGGGAGCCTTTGACTTAGAGCGGGAGTGGTAATATACAAAAATTTTATTACAGTGCACATGATCCATCGTAGAGTTCAGTGCGCATTGCAATATCACAGTGCAGTAGCGCCCGAGACCTGTGTAAAAACAAAATCGCGGCACACATCTCAATTAGAAAATCTACTGGGTGATGGTGACTCCTTTATTTTTGCTTTTTAAACGTTTCTAGGTTAAAACAGCTCTGTTTTCAATGAATCGTGTGGTCTCTGAGATTAGACCTCGGTTCCCTCTACCCCAGTACCGATAAAGGACGATTTGCTAACATTACTAAGTGTTCCTTTAGGACACCGTTCAGATCAATAACATTACACGTTAAGACGTAATCCGTCTATTAGAAAACACGATGACAATATCTCATCATCCACACAAATCGTTGTGATGCAGATTAAAAGAAACTGAGCAGGACGGCGCCCCATAATCATGCTTTGTGTAATATTAAGTACCGACATCTCGTAAACAACGCTTGAAAATATTGAATGCAGTAGTGAAAGAAAATTAAAATAATTTCAGCATTCCGAAGTGAAAGCCGATCTCTTCCGACGCAGAGAGCCAGATAGCTGAACATTTATTTGAGGGGCTGCGATGTTAGCAGCAATGTTATGTAAGTTTAGTGCGCAGTTTCATCGGATTGCAGCCCTATACAAGGCCGTTTTCTGATCAGGTGCCACACGCGGACTATTTTAACGCGATAATGTTAGACTTCCCATTTCACGTGAAACCTAGTGTCTGTGACGTCACAACCCTCGTAGCGTATCATGGTTGGCGTTGACGTCATAGGTCACATGTGGTTTGTGAAGTCTGACGTCACATTAGATGCTCGAAGGGACCTACAAGAAATCAAATATGGATTGACTGCACGTTGAACAACTAGTTTATTAGGGGCAGTGCGAATCGAACATGGGTCTGCTCTGCCTCGAAGCGGAAGCGCTATCTCTACGCCACAACGGCAGTTTTTTATATTTATTGCATGAAAAAATTGCCGAAAAGAAACCTTGATTAGGGTCATGTCAAAAAACACCAGGCTGCGTAATACGAGCCCACCATACCCCTGCAAGTTCTCCACCTTCCCAGACAACAATATTGTGGGAGGCACACACATGCATTTATGCGATCAACAGCGATCAAGGGAGACAATGGAGTGGTCAAAGCACCGGATGCCGCAAGATTTGATGGATTTGAAGTAGTTTCCTCGCGTCTGAAACCGTGCGATCTTGGGGCCTGCGAGAGGGCAACTTTTCAACGCGAAAATATTTAAAAAGCGCCGCCTCGCGTCCTCGGTACATATTTTGTTTAGAAAGAGAAAAAAATCTGGTACTTACAGCGGCTAACCAACGTCTAACAAGATCAAATCCTTATATACCTCAGTTCATGATTTATCAAAATATCTCTACACAAAGATTTGTAAATTTTATTCCTTTACAAATTCTGGCTCTATTTTTTATGCGAAATTTATTGCCGCAGGGAATCAATATTCGGTGATATCATGATTAAATATGTATCAGTGATTAAATGAATGAATAAAGGCTAGCTGATTTGATGAAGTCCAGTAGAGAACGATGGTACGGTCCCTGCTTCCAGGCAATGTAGGAAGGCTATGTATGTATCGCTCTTTATTTTTCTATTGCAAGATGGCTGTATTGAAACTGACGTATTTCGTGCATCAGACCGAGCAGCTGCTATTTGGTATTGAACTTCTCAGTAGAAAGAAAAAATTACTTATGCACTTTAATCAGAGCTAGGAGAGGCAGATGATGAATCACTGACCTTTCGCGTTTCAAGCAATGAAGCTTACGTCATTGAAGCTGCCGATTCCGTGCCAGAATTCACGTCTTTGGCTCAGCACTGGCCAAACCAAATACGAAACGCTGGCTTCTCGGCATTACCGCAATGGATGAAATGCTCTTTAAGAAATTGGCAGGTAGGGTGGCGCCAACTTTCTCTCTACATAATACTGATAAACTATATGGTTACCACGTACTTTATGAATACATTAACATTCGGCCCTCAGTTCCCAGTGGAAACGTCACAACTGACCAAGGTGGCGGTTAGGCCTGCTTCGTATCGGAGGGTGCCAAAAAGTTCTGGCTCCGGACAAGCCGGAATTAGAAACTGAACTAGGAAACGTTTAACACTAGAACCTTTGCCAGTGGGGAAGTCTAGGAGTGCTGTTAAATGGGCTGCCATACGACTTAGTCAAGTAAGGAGGACGGATCAAGCGTACACGCCCGCCCTGCACTTAAACGAATATCGTGGTTTAGAGGAAAGACGAGGATTAAGTGTGCGATCAGAGACCTATGGGGATACAGCTGGCAACATAAATTAATTCCTATAGCGTTAACGAGAGAGTGGCAGTAATCGTAATTAAGATTAATAAGAAGTTCATATTGAGCGTGATACAAGCCTGCGTGCCTCCATCCAGCTTGATGACCAGATATTCCAGTTTCTGGTGCTGTTGGCGAGAAATCGAACACTAATGTCCAATCGATTTTTTAATTTCAGCTCAAAAATTATTATTGTGGGAGTGCACCCCGAAGAACAAATCCGAGCCTACTTTTTGAAGAAAAAAAAGTTTCCGTTTTCCAGAAAAAAAATCAGAAAGCAAACTTCGATAATGTGATAGCGTGAGCACCTAGCGAGCCGCTGACGTGTCATTCCGTGCTGCTGATAAGCTGCGCACGGCACGCTATCGGCGCACTATAAGAGCACCATGCTCTTGGCAATAAACGTTTTCAGTTCTGGACCTTCGTCGATGCTGGTCGTAGTTATTTCACTGGCGACGGGGATGGGATCCGTCGGGACTGGCCTGCCAAGCGTGTCTGGGCAAGATCGGACGACGCACATCGGAAGCCACTAACGCGGACTGCAAGTGGCTGGCGGCCAGGGGCAAGCAGCTGACAACGGATCCTACGCACCAAGCAAGACATCGACACGATAAGTAACTGCACCGAAGCGTTGTTACGTTTACGTTGTTACGTTTGTGCACCGAAGCGATGTCGCGTCTTGGCAGAATCGATGAGTACGACCCCAAGGTCCAGAATTTTGATTCTTACTTGGAACGGTTTGAACATTTCGTCAGCGCCAATGAGGTCTCGGAAGCAAAGAAACTGTCAGTTTTTCTAACAGTACTTGGCGCAGAGGCGTATGAAGTCCTCAAGGACCTGGTAGTTCCAGCGCTTCCCGGTGAAAAGACTTTCGCTGAAATCAAGATTCTGCTGAAGAATCACTACAGCCCGCAAACTTCAGTCATTGCTGAAAGGTGCAGGTTTAACCGCCGAGTTCAACTGGAGCAAGAGAGCGTAGATTTCGTTCTGGAGTTAAAACACCTTGCTCGGAAGTGCAATTTCGGAGACTTTCTGCAGGATGCCTTGCGAGACAGACTGGTAGCAGGCATTCGCAATGAGGAAACTCAAAGAGCTCTGTTCACCACGGAAGGCTTAACATTTCAAGGCGCATGCAAAATTGCGCTGGATAGGGAGTTGGCCACACAGCAGGCCGCGCTATTGCCACAAAGAGGTCGCAGTGAGGCACTCAACGCGGTGGGAACGCACGAGAGGTGCGACCGAAAGACAAAAGACTCAACGCGAGGAAAAAGTCAAAAACAGAAGTGTAGCCGCTGTGGCAAGGCGCATACTTCAGACAGCTGTTGGTACAAGAGGTACAAGTGCAGACGGTGCTCGAAAGTGGTTCATCTTCAAAATATGTGCCAGGCAAGCCGTGAAGAACTAAAAGCGCATCTAGTATCCGAGTCATCGGAAGAGGAGTCCACGTTATACAGTTGCGACGCTACGCCTTCTAAGAAGAGCTATGTTGTGTCTGTGAATGTTGAAGGCCACGACCTGCCAATGTAGGTTGACACCGGTGCTGCTGTGACTGTTGTGCCGGAAAGCGTGTACGCCGCTAAGTTGTCGCATGTCAAGTGTGAGTCAACGAAATTGGGGCTCAAAACTTATACAGGTGAAAAAATGCATGTGATCGGTCAATGCAATGTCACTGCTCGCTATGAAGGTCAGTGCGCCGTGTTACCTATTGTTGTTGTGCGTGAGGGTGAGCGCAATCTGCCTATACTTTTAGGCAGGAGCTGGCTTGAGAAGTTGCAGCTTAACTGGAAATCTCTTTTCGCCTTGAGCATTGACGACAGGGTGTTGAAGTTGCATTCCAAGTTCCCTAGTGTATTTTCTTCCACTTTGGGAGCGATTAGGAACTATAAGGCAAAATTGGTTCTGCAGCCAAAGTGCACTCCTGTGTTTTGTAAGTCCCGGCCAGTACCCTTTGCGTTGCGAGAAGCGGTAGAAAAAGAACTGTCTGACCTTGAAAAGAAGGGTGTAATCGAGCGAGTAACGCAGAGTGAGTGGGCAACTCCCCTCGTAGTGGTTCCAAAGAAGGAAGGTGACAAACTAAGGTTGTGTGGCGACTTCAAAATCACGCTCAATCCGGTCCTAAAAACGGATCACTATCCATTGCCCCTACCGGAAGATTTGTTCACAGCCGTTTGTGAGGGAAAAGTGTTTTGTGTGCTTGACTTATCAGCATACCAGCAGGTGATGCTAAGCCCGGAATCCAAAGCAATTGTTACAGTAAACACGCACCGGGGGCTCTATCGGTACAACAGACTTCCCTATGGTATAGCGAGTGCCCCGGCTTTGTTCCAATCTTTAATGGATAAAGTCTTGATGGGCATTAAGAATGTAGGTTGCTACATTGACGATGTCATTGTAGCTGGCCAGGACATAGATGACTGCGAAAAAACACTTGAGCTAGTTTTGCAACGATTGAACGAATACAACATTACTGTCAAGGCAGAGAAGTGCAAGTTCTTTCTAAGCTCAGTGTGTTACCTCGGGCACAAGATAAGCTCTGAGGGGATACATCCCACTGAAGGCAAAGTGAAAGCAATCGCCCATGCTCCTGAGCCGGCGAATGTCACTGAGCTGAAAGCTTATCTAGGGCTACTGAACTACTATGGCAAATTTTTAAACAGCCTAGCGTCTGTAGCAGAGCCATTGTACAAGCTACTTCGAAAGGGAGAGCGTTGGGTTTGGACGAAGAAATGTAGCGATGCGTTTGAGGCCACGAAACAGCTCCTTATCAGCAACCGAGCGCTCACGTACTACGATGCACGCAAACCGCTGGAATTGCAATGTGATGCATCAGCGTATGGTGTTGGAGCGGTCATTTTTCATGTGTTTCCCAACGGCCAAGAGCGTCCAATTGCATTTGCTTCGCGTACCTTGACACCTGCAGAAAAGAACTATGCGCAGTGTGAAAGAGAGGCTCTAGCTCTTATTTTTGGTTTGCAGAAATTCCACAAGTTCTTGTATGGCAGGAAATTTGACTTGTACACGGACCATCAGCCACTATTGGGAATTTTGGGTCACAACAAAGCCACGCCAGCATTAGCAGCTGCCAGACTACAAAGGTGGTCTTTAATTATGTCTGCTTACCAGTTCACTCTGAAATACCGCAAGGGAACTGAAACTGAGGTGGCTGATGCTCTGTCAAGATTACCTACTTGTGGTTCTGCTAAAGCAGAAACTGCGGAATGTCTGTCTGTTTTCGAATGCACCCCGCTCACAGCGCGGGATGTGTCAAAGGAGGCTGCACGAGACGGCACCCTCAGCAAAGTAATCGAGTATGTTTGGTCGGGTTGGCCAGCAAATGTCGTGGACGAATTGCAACCTTATTACGTCCGTCGCCTGGAACTCTCCGTCGAACAAAATTGTCTCACATGGGGGACGAGAGTAGTTATACCTGAGAATCTGAGGCCCGCAGTCCTGTCCTTGCTTCATGAAGACCACCCTGACTATAGTCGAATAAAAATGTTAGCAAGAAGTTTTGTGTGGTGGCCCAACATGGACAAGGCTATTGAGGAGTACATAAGGAAGTGCAGACTGTGTCAACTCGTACTACCGGCAGCTCAGCCTGTACCTCTCCAGCTGTGGCCGTACCCAACAAGGTGTTGGCAAAGAGTACATGTTGACTATGCGCAACAAGGTAACCACAACTTTCTTGTCTTGGTGGACGCCTACTCTAAATGGGTTGAAGTTTGGCCTATGACGTCAACTACCACCTCCCAGACTATTAGTAAGCTTCGCAGCGTATGGTTTTCCAGAGGAGATTGTCAGTGATAACGGCCCACAGTTTGTGTCGCAGGAGTTCGCAGCATTCTTGTCTCGTAACAGTATCAGACATACTAAGACTCCACCATATCACGCAATCTCTAACGGAGCAGCCGAGCGGCTAGTCCAGACAACCAAGAAGGCGCTTTTAAAGCAAGTGTTGTCCCTAGCTGAACACGGAAAGCAACAACCCTTGCAGGAAGGATTAGACAAATTTTTGATGTCGTACAGGAATACCCCTCATTCTCTAACTGGGAAGACCCCAGCCGAGCTGTTTCTGAGGCGACAGCCGCGAGTTAAATTGTCGTTCCTCAAACCGAGTTTTGTGCAAGACATGACTGATAAGCAACGATGCATTAAGCAGCAAAGAGACAAGGACAGGGGCTGTGAACGTGCTTTCGCCGTGGGGGAAAGGGTGCTTGTGAAGTGCGTGCGTAGTGAGGACACCTCTTGGGACGAGGGCACTGTGGTACAAGTTGTGAGCCCAGTGACTTATCTCGTGCGCGTGACGGGTCAAGTTCGATTTGTGCACGCCGATCACCTCCGCCCTTCTTTTGCACGACCAGCCTCGCTATCGCAGCAGGCATCCCTACCAAGTGAGCAGCCTCGGAAGTCGCCAGGGTCGGCAGGGCCCACAGTTGAGACCACGTGCCCCGAGGAGACATCGTCGGCCGGCACCAATGCACCCGCCTCGCCACCTTCTCCGGCAGTCGACTCGACTGTGCCACTCGACGCTTCAGGTGATTCGCGAGAGTCTTCGCTGCCAGCCAACGACGACGCTGTGGTGCCTCCTCGCCGTAGCCAGCGTATGCGCCGGCCCCCGGATTGGTTCAGACCATCAGACTTCAAGAAATGACTTCGTGTTGTCTAAGGGGGGAGGAGATGTGATAGCGTGAGCACCTAGCGAGCCGCTGACGTGTCATTCCGTGCTGCTGATAAGCTGCGCACGGCACGCTATCGGCGCACTATAAGAACACCATGCTCTTGGCAATAAACGTTTTCAGTTCTGGACCTTCGTCGATGCTGGTCGTAGTTATTTCAGATAATGGGTCAGTTTTCCGCAGTTCGTGAAGCCTAAACATTGGAATCATAAAAAAAAGAATTATTTAAATGGAAGGACGGGTAAAAACAATAAAAATAAAGAAATTATTTGAATGGGAGGATGGGCGCCAATTAAAAAAAGTAAACACAATACATTCTTAAAAAAATGTTCAAGCTATGCAGGCGTATATCTCGAGAAATTTAAAGCCTAAATCCTTATACTTTCAGATATGATTATATATTCTCTTGGCAACAGTCACACTCATTTTAGTGCGCCGGGTAGTATTCTTTTATATCATAAAATACACTCGATTGCGAGCAAAACTTGTGTTACCAAATTCTGAAAACTATTTTAAAAGAAGGCCACATTAAATTTCTTTCTAGCTTTCTGAAAATATGTATCAGAACATGCCCATTCGCATGCGTAAAATATTTTTCAATATTTTTGTACAGCTAGACTTAAGAGCAGCGAAAGCGAGCTTGTTAGCGGGATTGCGGCCAACACTAAGACAACATTAGAAAAGTCGCGTCCCAACTTGAAACGGCTGTAAGTGGTCAATGTGTATGGAAAAACTTTATTTTGACTTTAAAGAGGTCCTAAGCACTATTAAATAATTTTCACGCAAATATGCGCTTATATTTCCATATTCATGCCCTTTTATTTAAATAAGTGACGCAGCAAGAAGTGTCACCTCACCAGTCCCTGAATGTTGAAGGTTATGTGTTCATAATATAGCAACATTAAAAAAAGAAACTGGGACATTAGCATTTAACCAAAGATTTGCTCTATATTCACTTCTTCTTCCAGTGGATCTTTGAAAAACCTGTAAACCAAATGTGTATCAACGTCATACTCCCTCTCATCAGACAGGTCAAAATTGTGAAGTACTAAAATTCGCTACTTAAAAGAAAATGAAATTTCGTTTACCAGTAGCACAGCGCAGCACAGCATAGCACGGCACCGCCGCCAAGCACAGAACAACGTCCCGCGCGAAAGTAGGCGGTGGCCTTAAAACAGCCCAGAGTGTGCGGTCACCAATCGCAAGTGCTGCACGGTCAAATCGAGTTCATTACAGAATATTGCTGCATGTGAATTTGCATTGCAGACCGAATGAGAACACGAACAAACTAGGCAACATTCGTAGCGCGGTGCTACATCGACGGAGCGTAGTGAAGTTCTTACTGGCTGGTACTGTTGTTCGGTTTAATTGGAAAGTTCAACTTGGTTATCCTGCTTCATTCCGGTGGGGTCAAAATCCTTTGCGTTAGCGTTGTGTTGGACACTCTATATCCATGTCTTAGTGCGATATTACCGCTTCCTGTTTGAATAAAATCTGATGAGCAGCGTTTTTCAGACATTCTTGTCCTCTCGACTTATAAAGCGCGAACTCCTTGTGGTTGGGACATATTCATGCAATAACAGCGTAACGGCGCCATGTCAAAGAAGACACACAGAAAGAAGGGCGGAAGGGACGAACGCGGCGTTCCTTTTGGTGACTATGTTTTCTTCTTGTCAATACAGTCCACGGTTTGCGTAAAGAGAGTGGGCGCTCTTGCCTTTTTCTTTATGCACATTGTGTTTTCAATGGTTTCAAGCTTCTCGCGCTTTCAAAAAGAATGTAAATGACAATAATGCCTTTCATTCGCCATCTTTCCGAGGGTTGTTCGAGCCCTTCATCAGGAAATACTTCCTGGCGTTAACAACGCAGAACGGGGGCGGGGCACGAGAAGAGAAGCACACACAACGAGGGTGGTTTTGTTTTTGTTTTAGACAACGTTCACAGTGAGGGCAATGAGGGTTGGAAGCTCGTTGTGTGTTCAAGTGCATTGTCACAAGTTTGTTTCTTTGTTCTTTGTATTTTATTTATTTACATCATTCACCAGACGAGCAGTGCCAGTGCGAAGTGTCGTTCGCGGACATGTAGCGTTAATCAGACACGAACGGAGGCAGGGGTTCTTGTCTCCCCTAACCCCACGGTCATTTTGCGTCGCTACTTACGGTATTCAAAAACTCGCCCCATCTGGAAAAGCGCTCTCGTGGTTCCATTGTTGCTCTACACAGCTGCGGCGATCTTCTGGGCGCTGGTGTCAGCGGGTTTTTTCGGTTTCCCGTGCATTGCCAGACGTCGGCTTATTGGTTACTTGAGGAATTCGGCTGTCATCATAAGTGGAATGAAAGCACGGTCACAACACAGGCAACTGATTGCGGCAGGGGGATTCACATGAAAGCAAGCTACTTTTCCATCGTACTATGAGAGAGAAGCTGCGAAAAGGTAAACTTTTTTGAGCCACTGCATGCCCCTCCCCGACACACTACGTTCGAGCAATCACGAAGTTTTAAGGTTTTGAATGTTGTTTTTTGCACATCTTAGTTGCTCGATAAAGACTGAGGATCTCAGTTTACCATGTGTGTTTATACGGCTTGGAACAGGTGGAGCAGCACCAAAGTAGCCGAGTGCTGTACTGATAGGCGTAGAATAGCTATTGTCTACAATAATTTCTATGCAGCCATAAAAGCTTTCGATCAATCACTCAGTTAGTTTGAATATTTTATTTTCCGCGACCTGCTAACTGTCCCGTCTGCGACTGTTAACGAACAAGGTTATGTGAAGGAAAGCGGGCTGTAGGGCGAATTCTACGTTATTCAACTCAAAAGGGAACTGCGAACCAGACGAGCACGAAAAGGGACGAAGACATGACATAAAAGTGCGTTTTTTTTAATTTTGTTTTAAAGTAGCGCTTTTGTCGTCACCTTCCTTACTTTTTGTGGTCGGCTGCTACACGCTTCTCTTTTGATATCTTTCACAACCGCGTAACCAAGTATGGGCTCTGCAGAGCGGAAGGTACATATTAGATCCCGGTCAGATGTTGCTTTGCTGCATTAATACCAGTCTACAACGGGGAGCTGCACGGGACGCTACACAAAAGGGAGACTGTATTAATAAGTGTTTCCAGAAGCATAGCAACTCGTTCCATCTTGACAAAAAAACTCGAGGGGGCTCTTAAGCTCCGCCTTAAGGGTATGACGCGATAGCGTTAAAGGCATTAATGGCCATAAATGCAAAACTGGACATTCTCTACTCTGTTCAAATGTCCTTAGGAGTCCTCATACCATTCCTGGCTCAATGGTGCCGCGGTTAAGAGATGCACTACTGCCCGGGCAGGTGGCTCTTCCAAAAACAGCCACCTAAGGGCTCGTGAGATCCTGGTAAATCTTCCCGACAACCTCTCCGACAAATTTATATCTGCCTCATCCCTACTGAAACATTTCGTATAAGCCCCTCGTATGAAATTCTGGGAATATGGAGTCCATTAGTTATGAAAAATATATGGAAATTTATCCCTTCTGTACGGCATCCATAACCAATCCACATAATTTTTATACTATTGGTATACGAAGTGAAATGATATGGATTCCTTAAGATTCTATATATGTTTCCTTATGTCAATACCGACTTCACATTGTCCATACTGACTCCATAAAATGTCTTATGGAAACGTATGGAATTATGGAACTCGTCATGTGGAAACTTTCAGTAGGGATGCAAAGGCTGGCAGTTCGCTCAGAACCCGATGGGCAGGTTCTGATGACGTCACAAGGCAAGTATCCTCGGTGGCCCATTTGACACCAAGGTTGCTTCTTTGGAGATCTTGCGTGAATTTTTCGTTCATGGGCAAGAAATCGAAGACGAAGCCACCTCTTCTTCGGCACCGGTCCCTTAGCTCTATTGCTTCGATAATGCATGGTGCATTTCAAACGAAGAAAATTAATCAAGGGAGCCCAGGTCGAAAAAGCACGTGCAGATTTTGAGCCCTAGTATAGATAGAGGGATCTAGGCCCAACAACTGCGTCTGTGAGGCTTTGGTCAATTTATGTAAGAAGGCACTACGATTTTTGGTCTAGTTAGGTAAATCATGGTATGAGTCTCTACGGTCTAGAATGCTTGGCGTGCATGGGCATTTTTGTTGATCAACGAAAGAGGGTCTCTGCCACAGACCTCCCTCAGTAAATCTGTCAGAGGTCTGTGCTTGTCGCGTCAGCTTTTACTCTGTGTCTTGCCTCCGGCGCAGTTTCATGATTAAATATCATTCTCTTCCCTTGCTTCATCCCATGAGATTAAAGTTTTTACGCCTAGCTAGTGTCTGTTTTTTGCGTCAACGAGCAGGAACATTCGGTGGCCTTCATGCTTGCTTCGCAAAGAATAATTTTCAAAAATGATGCCTTTGTGCACTTTTCCATCGTAAACCTTAGGCTTGAATTGACGCCTACCGCGTAGTAGTCGGCGCCGCTGCCTTTTGGGATTCAGGGGCTAAACGTGCAAGCCAAATGCACCTACTCATGTTTTTGCAGTGTAACATTTAGAAGGTCAGCGGCAAGAAAAGCTTCTGGGCTATGACGTCAAACTTAAAAAATACCTAGGCTGTTCTCAGAAATAACGCTACAACAGCATTAACCTTTAGTATATGTTAGACTTGAAAAGGCGGGAAATATTATTTCGCCGTTTACGTGCCCTGAAAATTTTGACATAAACTATTGTCACTTGGGTATCTTTGCAATTGAGATCACTATATATCGTGAAATATTCAGCACCAATTCATGACAGTTGGTCGCAGGATCATACATATCGCCTATTTGTTTTTCTTTCAACTTGAGAACACTATTCGAAAGAGTAATTTTTCTCGGAAGCTCTCCTACACAGCTCTCTGCACAGTCTATAGAGGCTACAGAGCTTCCACTGTTTCAAGGCCAATTGAAATTCTATCTTTTTTATGGCTGAAACCCTGTAGCATTGCCTGTCTGAGGCTTCCTTCCCATTAACTTCGCTCATAAGTCGTAAAGAGAGAAAACTTTATCTCGCGTCCCAGGTCTGGGTGCCAAGCCGGTTGGTTGATGATACAGCGCGGCGTGGTATTCGGTGGCTACTCAACACATGGTTGCCGTGGCCGCATTTAGCTTGTATAATTTTAAATTCGTGACGAAAAATAAACCATCGCCTTCCCATGTCGAAGAAATGATAGTCGACTTGTAGTTAGGCGAAATGCGAATTAAATGCGCTAGAAATTCGGCTTTCAGTTTGGTTTCGATGTTCACATCCTGAGTTCAAGGTTGGCAGTTGATCAGATAGCGACAATGAGTTCGTGTTCATTTTTTTAGCAGGTAAGCAGCCTGCCACAAAAGCAGATTTCGACAAAAAGAGAGACAATCTGAGAAACAGACACAGAACGGCTTAATGCGGGGAATGTCAACTAGCACACTGAAAGTGATTCTGTGGCTTCCCGATCAGAATGCTAAAGCTATAAATGGAACGCGCGATGAAAAGCTTGGCACAACGCATAATATAGGATTTTCCTTTTGATTTCTTTAATAATGTCGTACCAACTAGCCGCTCACCGAACTCGTCAAGTTTTCATTTTGACAGGCATTTATACTCCCGTTATTACAAATATTTACACACTAACATGTTTACGGACGCTTTGGGCGACATTCCCACTGTTTCAATTTCTCAGTGACGCAAATGAACCAAATGCGAGCAACTTGGAAAAATTATTGCCTAAAGAACATTCTTAAGACTCATTTCGACGCCTCATCAAGGCCCAGAAATATACCTACACAACTGATGGTAACGAATGTGGTCGAAGTGACTCACTTGCGGTTGTTTGACAATAATGTGATCACTGTTGCTCCCAAAGGGTAAATGGACCACACCCCTCAGTAAAGGCGATTTGGAGGTGGCCGCTCTTAATAGAGGGTTTTAGAATGCGGGATCAAAGCTTAGTGGCACCTATTCGGGCTGCGTATGGTGGCCTTGTGGTGGGTCCTCACGAGAGATTTAGAATAAAGGGCCGGCCGCACATGGATTGCGGCAGCCGATCGCAATATGATTTAGACCAGTATGTGAAACGTTATATTTTCAATGTCATCACCATTATCTTATTTGCGCTTTTATTTACGTAACCATACGCAGAAAGCAGTAATAACTTACAAAATATGCTGATGACGTGTTATTCAATACTCTGTAACCTCTTTCTCAAGCATGCAGCACTTGTGGACCGTTGTGGACGCCCTGGAAAAGACAGTCAACTTTCTTCAGGCGAAGGTTACAGAAATGAAGGATCACAGAAGGCGCTCAAACTTAGTTATTTTCGGTAAGGAAGATGAAGATGAGGACGCCACTGCATTAGAAACGAAAGGTATCACCGACCTTTTTTCTACAACACAATGTAAATTGCACTTCGATTGGCAGGATTCATTGGCTAGGGAGAGGCTGTGGTAACCGACCAGTAATCTTATTTTTCCAGAATTACAACGAAAGCAAGAAATGCTCTATAACTGTAATAAGCTGAAAGGTGGGGAAAATATCGGTGCAGAACGACTATTCTATAGACACGCTCAGGAAGCGAAAACTTCGCCGGGAAAGCGCTAAGGAAGAAAGACTGCTGAATTTAAATGCACGAAGCATCGCGAACAAAAAAAAACTGGAAGCTATTTGCTTAGAATATAACTCACATATAGTTTTACTAACGAAAACTTGATTATATGAGGATATTGATGATGATATTTTTCCTAGCACTTTTCGCGTATTTCGCCGTGATTGAGAGTCAAGAGGGGGCGGATTTGTCGTTCCAGTAAAAAAACCATTGCCTGCATTTCTTTTACAACAGAGTGACAATCACGAGACTGTCACCTTAAAAATAATTTTTTTGTGCAGAGTATTATGTTAGTTGCTGTATATAGGGCACCCGATTTTCACCACCAATTTATGAATTATTTGTATGAACATATGGCTACATTTACTCACGACAAAATAATATTGACAGAGGATTTCAACTTGCTTGGTATTATTTGGAACAAACAACCCCTTGACAGCATGCACAACAGTCATTCTAAGCATATGTTTGACATAATGCTTGCTGAAAACAAAGTACAAGTAGTCAGCGAGCCTTCTCGTATTACTGACCCCTCTAGTTAAGTACTGGATCTAGTCTTTGTTAGCCGTTCAATTGAAAATTTTGAAGTGACTGTTGAGCCTGGCATATCTGATCACAAAACTGAGTGCTTTTCACGGGTTTTCAATGCTCCACGCGACTTCCTGCCCGAACAACTTGAAACTGATAAAGATTTTACAGGTGCAAGAGACGAAAGTGTGCTGGACTATCTTGATCTTCGACTAAGTGATTTTCATGGGTCTGACGTCACTGTACTATGGCACCAGTTTAAGGAGATATGCAGTCATTGTCTCCACAATTTTATCTCAAACAAAATCAGAAAGCGTACAAAAGCAACACCTTGGATTACACGATGTATCTTACAAACCAAGAGGAATCTGAAACGTTTAAAACGGAGTGGCGCCTGCCAGCGTATAATTGATCGTACACGGGCCACACTTACTCAAGCTGTCAGCAGAGCCAAGGGGCACTATTTTCGGTTACTGTGCCTAACTTTATAAAGAATAAGCCTGAAAAATTTTGGAGCCATTTATCCAAAAAGAGAAATTCAGTAGATTAAATACTGCATGGCGATGCTATCATTAATGACAAGGAAGTAATCGCGAATTATTTTAATGAATACTTCCAGAGTGTTTTTTCCATTCCAGTCAGACATGCGCAAAGCGATGTCCTCCTCCAACAAAACGGCGATGAGTGTGACGTGGTGTCTTTGCCGGGTGTCTGTGCAATGCTTCTGAACTTTAAGCTGCTACGATCGTCTCTAGGACCAGATAATATCCCCAATGTATTCCTGCACCGTGACGCTGAAATGTTATCAAAGTTCTTAGTCGTTATTTTCCGAGCGTCATTTTGTCGGCAAACCTGCCTTCTGACTGGCGAGCTGCTCGTATAGTCCTTGTGCTCAAAAAACACAACTCACCCCTCCTCCAGAATTATCGCCCAAATTCACTGCTACCATCATGTTGTAAAATGTTAGAACACATCATTATCAATTACGTTACTGAATTTCTAAATTATAAAAGATTTCTGACTCCACTTCAGCATGGTTTTAGGAAAGGTTACTCAACTGTAACTCAATTAACTTTAGTTGTACACAGCTTCGCAGAAATCCTCGATAGATGAGGCCAAGTAGATTTAATTTTTTAGGTTTTACGAAAGCGTTTGATCTTGTTTCTCATAAGAAACTAATTTGTAAACTGAAATTAGCTGGTCTACCTTCTTTCTTAGTCAAATGAATTACTGCATACCTCACGGATAGAACCCAATTTGTCTGTGTTGGTAGTCACTCCTCGCGCTCCCTCCCGGTAACATCTGGAGTCCCTGAAGGAAGCGTCCTTGGCCCGTTATTATTTCTTATCTATATAAACGATATTGTTAACGTTATCACAGAACCGGTTCAAATTAGGCTGTTCGCGGATGACTGCGTTTTATTCACAGAAATTAAAACTCCAGAGGACCAAGTAGTGCTAAACTCTAACCTCAACAGCATTAACGATTGGTGTTGCAGACACGATATAAATATTAATGCTGAAAAACACAATTTTCATGAGAATAACTAACAAAAAACAAAGTCTATCTTATCAGTACCGTCTATCATCACGGTGCCTGTCAGAAGAAACGCAGTACAAGTACCTTGATGTAACAATAACTAATACCTTAAGTTGGAATGCTCACATTTCAAACATTTCTGCATCATTCTCCCCCAAACTCTGTTTTCTTAGGTATCAATTAAACAAGCCCCTTCCGCAAAAAAAGCTTTTAGCTTGTACATCAATCATTAGACCGAAACTAGAATATGCCTGTACAGTGTGGGATCCTTTCACTAAAACTAATATACATGCGCTAGAAATGATTCAGCGGAAAGCAGTTCGTTTTATTTTGCTAAATTCAGCACTGCTGATTCGCCTACAACTTTAACAGCTTTTAATGAAATACAGACGCTGCAAACTCGAAGAAAGCTTTTGCGACTAAAATTTCTCTTTTTGTTGAAAAATAACAAGTTATCAATGGGCCCGACCCTTACTTAAAACCACTAGTGACGCGATTAACGTGACATCGTCACGCCCAGTCCTTAACACCTTATCGTGCAAGAACAAACTTGTACAAATGTTCTTATTTATCCCGAACAATAACTGAGTGGAACCAGCTTCCTTTGAGTGGACTAATAAGCACTGAGAGCATTGCCAATTTTTTATAAAGACTTGAATGTTTTAAGTTCTGTACTGGAAAAAAAAAATTCGTTCAATTTACCTCATTTTTGTTCGAATCATGCATGTGTTGTCTTTGGTTTGTTCATCTTTTAATTTGTGTGCTAAATGTTACCATGCCTTGTATCTCGTTCTATTGCTCCTCCTGCTTGGGCTTTCCAAGGCTGGCAGTATTGAATAAAAAAATGAAAAGAAATTACACCACCATTTACAGCCGCATACCATAAAATTTACATAGCCCTGTAAATAAAAATGCGATTCTCTCATTTGTTTTAAAGGTGCCGTGCTGTATAATTTAGAAGTATGAGTTAAAATACACATTGGATGTGTTTTGATGCTCACACCCAATACACTTTTTCAATATAAAACTCATTACTTGCAATATCCCACAGGTCACTGCTTGTCTTTGCTAAGTAGCAGAGAGATCAGTAAAATCGAGATGATGTGTACGTGACAGCTTTTATTTATTAATTAAAAATGATCAGTCCTTGCTGATGCCTCTTGGTGAAAGGCGACACTTGCATAAAATTGATGCAGTGAGCTCTGTTAACAAGTGAATATGTGGGCGTGGTTGAAAAGCACAAAAATACCAAATTCATCACTGTATGACTTGAATGATCTGGACAGGTACCAAGGTAAATTAAACAAACATAAAGTACTAATGAAAGCAAGAATACCTTTCTTATGTAATCAATGATCTCACTACAACCAAAACAGAAGACTTTCATGTTACCCTTTACACTATACCGACAACAGGTAGTGCTCTTTTGTGTGGCTGACTTCATTATTTCAATATGTATGCATGTTGAGACTATATATAGAAAGCAATTGTGGCAACAAAGTCTAGCACTTTCAGAGGCATCGAATATGGCATTCAGATGTTGTACTCAACTAGCATGGCCAAGCCTTTCTTTTTCATCACAATTTTGTTCTATATTATATGCCCTTCATCTCTGAAAGTGTTAAAGTGACCTAGTGGCGCTATAATTTTCATGTGTAAATCTAGAAAATGCTTTGCTTCTTTGCACCACACCGTTTTAATTCTTGTCCAGTGCACAAAGTAAAACTAACAACTTGATCAGAAAATATCAAAATATCTATATCATCTTCTAACACCTTCTATAATCTTGAGAAGGGTTTGTAGAAAAATAGATTCATAAGCTACATGTCATCATGCAGCAACACTTTTCATAGCCTGTATACCTTGTGCACGATTAGGCTGTTTTGATTATGCACCTTATTCTACGGAGATGCTTTAAACAAACTAAACAAATATCCAATGGCATCACAGCATATGCTTGCCTATATATTCCAGTGTGCCTTGCAGATTTGATGAAACAAGCCAAGAACTCTTTTGTTGATTTCTGTGCGAGACTTCTTTGCTTTGCACGGACTGGGTTTATCCCATATTGTGCTCTGTTTTTTATGGGTGAAAAAAATGAAAGGCAAGAAATGTACCAACATACAAGCAATCCATGGAAGGCAAACAATCCAGCTAAGCTGCATATCATGTCAGTTGCCCTTTAACTACAGCAAAATAAATGTTTTTTTTACAACAGTTCATTTATCTAACAGCTTAAACAAGGAATTTGTGCATTCAAAAATAGACAAAAATATGTACACCTTGACTTAGAGGCTAGAAATTAAAACTACTTTTAATGCTTCAGAAACCAAATTTCCACATTATTACCTCTATCCATCTCAGTTCAGGTCATTCATGCTTTTGGCATTACCTTTGTAAGCATAGCCTATGCTTTATACAGGTCGTTGTTACCTGACCAAATTCTATATATAAGCTACTATACTCTCTAGCATTAACCGTCGCTGAACTTTGCCAAATTCGCTAAGATGAAAAGTTAATGTGAAGGGTCTATCTGAGGTGGTGACAGAAGTATGAAATGCACATAAAAGCAAATAAAAGTGAATCAATTATTGCAAACAGGGACCACAGTTGGTTGTTTACAGCGATGAGAAAATTGCCGGCGGTTTAGCTATGGTTAAACCTGTAGTAACGCGGTAGCTACAGCTGGCCACGGCGCCGCGCCGCCGGCAGGTGTTCCGCACCACGTGACCAGCCATGTGACAGCGTGGCGGCGCAGCCACGCTGAAGGCTCGAAATGCTACAGAAATGTAGCTATCGCTACAAAAGGCAACGTGTATATGAACAAAGGACAAAGTGATGCATGCACTGTTGGGTAAATCTTAGTCATGAAATTTGCACATGGACAAAGCTATAATAGAGAGCTAGAAAACTAAATGATGATAGTAAAGATGGTCAATAAAAGTGCACTAAACTTCATATTTACTTTCCTTATTCTAATCCACTCAGCAGCACTGCCTCACCTTTTCAATGTTTGGAAATCGAATTGTCCAGTGACTGAACTAAACTGAAGATTACTGTTGGGAAAGTTCAAGAGTGCTGGAGACTTGGGCAGCAAAGCAGATATGGAGAAGAAAATAGCTAGCAAACAGACTCGTAAATTCCCGTCGAAATCCAGTGACGCTCCCACAGCATGTCGGTCAGTGAAGATCATGCATTCTTCTGAAGATCAAATGTCACCCCCTTGAAAGAGCGCACAAAAAAGGAAGACGTCATCAACAGTAAAAGCTCATTATTTCCAAATATTTAATTAGGCTAAGGCAGTCAGCAAGGTGCAGTGAAAACACGCTAGTAATACAGGTGGAAGGGACCATAGTACTTTGAAACTAAACAATACCTATCCTACAAGTAGCATAAACTGCCTGCTAGCGTGTCTAAAAAGTAAACTGCCTGCCATATCTCTCCAAGCCACGCCTCATTCACAGCAATGAATGAGTATTGTCACAAATGCAATGAAATCATCAAACTTTAAGACTCAGTGGTTGAGGATAGCCGTATAGGTATTGCAACTTAATAACACTAGACATGGAGCCTGTTTATAAATGCAGCAAATGTCCATAGAAACAAGTTTTTTAGTGAGTCTAGATGCTCATTCTGTTAACTAAAATATGAGACAGCGAGAACTCTGTCGTTGACAGGTTGTCGTTGACAGGTTAAACAAAATTAACTAGGATAGTGGAAATAACTCAAGCATTCTAAAGCATTGAGAAGGGAGTCTGAAACTTCACTATCAAACGTAGCACTGAAGCCAAAATGAAAGTGCGCATTCATCTTTTGTGATTGATAGAATCAGTAATGTTCTGTTTTAAGATATACAAGTTGACTCGAAATTCTGCCTTTTTTTCACCAGTTACGACATACTTATTCAATAGTTTCATATGCTCTTATGATTAGTGTTCTGCTGATGCTCCTCTGCTAAAACATCGACAATAATCTCTTCAATTTCTCATACCATTTCAGATCCAATCTAGCATCCATCTTCCAGTCATATTGGAGGCTAATTTGTGACAACGATTCAAACTAATGACACATGTACCTTCGATTTTATGCCAATAATTATAAACGACCATTACCATGATGTGTCCGCTGAGAAGTCAGATGAACAATATGCCTTCCCTTACCTCCAAACCCACTAATAATCATTTTAATGAAGGCACACTTTGCCATTCTTTGTGCCAATGTCTCAATGTTAAACCACCAAGCAAGACATTGACAAACAGTTCTTTTGCATATCTTAACCACTTTAAGCAGAGTTAAACACTGGGAAATTTTTAATGCGCATTTTCAGCTCCTTGCATGAAGTTTTAGTTCGCCTTCAGAAACTGATGAACATACCTGATGCAATGATGCATGAGAACAAGGGGACATCTAGTCCTTTCTCAATTTCGTCACAAATCAGGTGCACATGAAAGCACATAAAATGCCAAAGATCAATATTTAAGGTTAGACAATAGTAGGTAGCAGGGAAGTCATGCATCATGGAAATTTCTCAGAATGGAACGTTTGAGCAGACACTAATTGTCATCAGTAATGGAAGTCTGCACATACAGTCAAACAGGCTAACCTCTGTCCTTAGCAGCAGCCCTTACTGATTTTCTCCAAACTACGCGATGATGACGAGCAATATCCCGAGCAAAGTTGATTGCCTGGACGCAGGTAGAAGTGAATTTCATACAGATATAATCTTTTTGTTGTCGTACTGCTGCCTTTAAAAGAAGTTTAGAATAGCAGTGATCTCATCTTCGAGCGATTTCAGCACAATATGAAGGTCGGTACCAATCAGCGCCTGAAAGTGGCCTAGAAGACCACGGGGAATGAATAGACAACGCCAGTAAGTAGCTTTTGCAGTTTCCGGTTGTTCTCTTGAGACCCTCTAAGCTGCCAGGTCGGGCACGTGCCTGTGCATGAATTTCTTCTTATAATAGTTGTTTTTGTGTTTTTGTTCATGTTTTTGAACACACACACACACACACACACACACACACACACACACACACACACACACACACACACACACACACACACACACACACACACACACACACACACACACACACACACACACACACACACACACACACACACACACACACACACACACACACACACACACACACACACACACACACACACACACACACACACACACACACACACACACACACACACACACACACACACACACACACACACACACACACACACACACACACACACACACACACACACACACACACACACACACACACACACACACACACACACACACACACACACACACACACACACACACACACACACACACACACACACACACACACACACACACACACACACACACACACACACACACACACACACACACACACACACACACACACACACACACACACACACACACACACACACACACACACACACACACACACACACACACACACACACACACACACACACACACACACACACACACACACACACACACACACACACACACACACACACACACACACACTCACACACACTCACACACACACACACACACACACACACACACACACACACACACACACACACACACACACGCACATATATATATATTGGCGTGCTTCCTGGAACAAAAACCACCAATTGTCAGTCAGCGCTTGTCTTGTCTCCTTCTCTTGTCCCGTCTTTCGCGCTGTTTTCAAGTATCATACTAAACATTGTTTTTATTCTTTTGTCCCCAGCACTTCATAGAGTTGGATCCACTTACTCAGTTATGTGGCCGACATAATTCAGTTCAATACATTTAAGACTACATACGCAATCTCTCTTTATGAATTCTGTTAACCTCCCTTGCATTTGTTCTGGCAGTCGTTTTCTTTCGCCACAAAAATATTTTGTCTTATTAATCTTTAATATTTCTGTTTCTTTCTTTTCTTGTCTTTGTCGCCCTACACCGGATAATATTTTTTGCTTGCTGCACCCTATGTTATCAATTGTATGTCCTCCCACTCCCCTTTGTGATACCTTCCTGTCCTGAGAGAATATAAATGAATAAAAATAAATCAACAAACAGTCTGAAATCTGCGTCTATCCCTGAAGACAGAGGTTCTGTTTTTTGTCCCCAAACACACGCGCACACGCAGACAAAACAGCCAACTACAAGGTAGAACGCCCCGATCTGCGACCTAGTTGAGTCCCACACATAGAGACATGCCGAGTTACTGCAGTTTCTATCGTACTCAATACTGAGACTAATGTCTTTGTTGCTCTCAGTTCCCCTATCTATACTCCTGCAACGTATGCCTGCCAATATCGCCCCAAACCTAACACCCATACACTGGACAATTTGCCCCACCCGAATTCGGCATCTTTTCTCTCTCTACCTTAATAAATGTGCTCACCAACAACATCCACACGACTCGTGAGATGCACTGCAATCCTGCAATATTCCTGTCGAGTAGACGTGGACGAGAGTGCAAAGGTTCATACAAATGGCTGGTATCATGTTCCGTACATTTGGCTTGCGAATCCTAGAGGCGCCAATCACGGCCGAAAAAGAAAACAGGCATTTGGTATATTTACACTGCACAGAGCATGCGGCTGCTGCTAACGATGTATCTTTAAAAATTAAAGCGTGCCACAAGCAAGCTTTTTAGAATTGTGCGCATAAAAAAGAGAAAATGGTCGCAGCCGAGGGGCGTAAAGCAACAGGTTACTACCCGGTGTTATGAGAGCCGCTGTTGAAATCGTGTTTGCTTCGGAGGTTCCTTTTACGCGTGCGAAGAGCTCTTATCGTGAAAACGCGCGCAGTTTGACCGGGAATCGCTTGGCGTTCTACATTCCACGTATTACTGCAACCGGAAGGACCAGTTGAAAAGCGGTTCATTAGCAAGGAGGACAAGGGCGCTTTTATTAAGCCGACAGGTGCCCGCAGGCGGTGTCCTGACGATGGTGCTTATCGAAAGCTCGAAAATGTATTTAAGCAGCGGAAAAAAATTCCTTCCCAGCTTCACCAAAGGAGAGCGCCCTTTTTTTTTGTCTTTCCAGTCTTTCCCCTCTTAAACAATAAATAGGACGTCCACAGTATGAAAAAGAAGAAAACTCAAGAGAAAAGTAAAAGGGATGTCATCATGATCGTCATCACTGAAAGCAGACGCTGTTTTAGACTTTGGCTTTGGTCGCTAAACCAAAGCCGGCGAAATAGCGTGGCCTCCTAACGTCAGTTAAGGTCGAGTAAGAAAACGGTGTCCTGCGAAGCACGGGGCCACTCTCTTCTCCATGAATTCATAGCTGCCGCTTCAATGTGCCTCGCGTTAGATGCGCACGTATGATACACGAAGCATTTTAACTCGACAGCGCTATAGGCGTTCTTGTCCCGAGAATGCGGTGGTGGGGGTGTCGGCATCAGCGTTGTGAACGAAAGAGCAATAGCATGCCTCAGGCAGGTGGTGCCAGAGAGCAACCTAGGAGGCAGATGGGCCACCTAGGTCACGTGATCTAGCAGCGTCATCACCACCTGACCACGGGATAGTGAGTAAAATGCCCACCTTGGCAGGTGGGAGTTAAAATAATAATTGGTTGCTCCGGACGACGAATTTCGGCCGCACACGGGCCACCGCCGGGAGCCCCTGCCGTAGCAGAGTAGTGGCGCATCGATTAACCGCTGCACCACTGCGCCAGGAGCAGTGTGAGGACTCCAAGGAGTCTATGAACGTAAAGTAGCGGATGAGATTCTGCATATATAGAAATTAATTTAATACACTAAAGCGCCATACCCCTTACGCGGAGCTGAAGTATCCCTTCAAATTTTTATTTATCTAGAAATGTCTGCGCAACAAAAATACTGTGACGAAAATGCCGTAAATTTTAAGATTGTTTCCTGGTTTGACCAGCGGCTAATCATATAGCGAGTTCGCGTTCATTGGTAGCCACGGAGACACAACGTTCGAAAGAGGCAAATGGCGCCTTGTTTTCAAAGAGCTTGGCGCTGCATGCTTGAAAAAGAGGTCACAAAGTACTGAATCCTACGTCATCGCCAGATTATGTAAGTGATTACTGCGTTGTGCGTATGGTTACGTAAATAATAGCGCAAATAAGATTATGTTGATGACATTTAAAGTATAGCGTTTCACTTCCGGGTCTAAATCATACTGCGATCGGCTACCGCAATTTATGTGCAGCCGGCCCTCTGTTTTAAATCTCTCGCGAGGACCCACCGCAAGATCACCGTACGCAGCCCGAATAGGTGCCAGTAAGCTTTGTTCCCGCGTTCGAAAACTCTCTATTAAGAGCTGCCACCTTCAAATTGTGTCTACATTCGTCACCTTCAGTTATGTATGTATATTTCTGGCCATTTATGAGACGTCGAAATTAGTCTTAAGAATGTTCTTTAGGCCATACTTTTTCCCGGTCACTAGCATTTGGTTCATTTGTGCCACTGAGAAATTGAAACAAAGGGAATGCCGCCAAAGGCATCCGTAAACCTGTTAGTTTTTAAATATTTGTAATAACGGGAGTAAAAATGCATGTCAAAACGAAAACTAGAAGAGTTCGGTGAGCGGCTAGTTGGTACGACATTATTAAAGAAATAAAAAAGAAAATTCTATATTGTGCGCTTTGTCAAACTTTGCATTGCGCGTTTCATCTATAGCTTTAGCATTCTGATCGGGAAGCCACATAATCACTTTCAGTGTGCTAGTCGACATTCCCCGCATTTAGCCGTTGTGTGTCTGTTTCTCTGGTTGTCTGTATTTTTGTATAAAGCCGGTTTTGTGGAAGGCTGCTTACCTGCCCACTGGGTGGTGGGCAACCTGCCCAGCAACTTGAACATTAACTCATTGTCGCTATGCGAACAAGTGCCATCCTTGACCTCTGGAAGTGAACACCGAAACCAAAGTGAAAGCCGTATTTCTAGCTCATTTAATTCGCATTTCTCTTAACTACAAATCGACCATCATTTCTCTGACACAGAGAGGCGATGGTTTATTTCTCGTCACGAATTTAAAATTATACAGGCTGAATACGGACACGGCAACAATGTGTTGCGTAGCCACCGCACACCACGCCGCGCTGTATCGTCAACCAACCGAGCTGGTACCCAGACCTGAGAGGCGAGGTAAGGTTTTCCCTCTTTATGACTTATGAACTAAGTTAATGAGAACGCAGCCTCGGACAGGCAATGCTACAGGGTATCAGCCATAAGCGAGATAGAATTTCAATTGTGCATGAAATGGTGGAAGCTCTGTAGCCTCTTTATACTGTATATGAAGCTGCCTCTCTTTCAAATAGCACTTTCAAGTTGGAAGAAAAACAGATAGGGGATTTGTATGACCCTGCTACCAAATATAATGAGTTTGTGGTGAATATTTCACAATATATAGTGATTTGAATTGAAGAGACACACAAGTAACAATAGTTTATGTCAAAGCTTGTAGGGCACATAAACGACAATTAATATTTCCCGCCTGTTAAAATTTAACATATAATAAATGTCAATGCTGTTGTCGTGTTTTTTTTCCAAAGGCTAGTAATGTTTTAAGTTTGACGTCATAGCCCAGAACCTTTTCTTGCCGATGACATTCTAAATGTCTGAGTGCAAAAACATGACTAGATGCATTTAGCTTGCACGTTTTAGCCCCTGAATTGCCAAATCGCAGCTGCGTCGACTACTATGCGGTAGGCGTCAATTCAAGCCTAGTGTTTATGATGGGTAGGCGCACGAAGGCGTCATTTTTCAACATGATTCCTTCCGAAGCAAACATGAAGAGCAGCGAAAGTTCCTTCTCGTTGACGCAAAAACAGACACTAAGTAGGCGTAAAAGGTTTAATCTCATGGGATGAAGCAAGAAAAGAGAATAGTTTGAATCATGCAACGGCGCCGGAGACTAGACACAGAGGAGAAGCAGACGCGACTAGCGCAGGTTTGTAACGGAATTACTGAAGCAACGCCTCTTTCCTTGATGAACAAACAAATGCCTCTGCGCGGCATGCATTCTAGCCCGTGCAGACTCATACTAAGATTTACCTCATTAGACCAAGAAAGCGTAATTCCTTCTTACATAAGTGAACCAAAGCCTCGCAGCTGCACATGTCGGGCCTAAATCCCTCTATCTACTAGGGCTAAAAATTTTGACGTGCTTTTTCCATTATTGAATAATTTTCTGCACTTGAAATGCGCCATGCATTATCGAAGCCATATAACTAAGGGACCGGTGCCAAAGAAGATGTGGCATCGTCGTGCGTTTCTTTCCCATGAACGAAAAATCCACGCAAAATCTCCTGAAAAGCAACCTAGGTGCCAGATGAGTCACATAGGTTAATTACCTTGTGACGTCACCACAACCTGCGCTTCGGATTCTGAGCGAACTGCCCGACTTCGCATATGAGGAGGCTATTTGTCGGAGATGTTGTCGGGAAGAGTTACCAGGATCTCGGAAGCCCACGGGCGGATGTGTTTGAAACAGCCGCCAGCCGGGGCTGTAGTGCATCTCTTAACCGCGGCACCATTGAGCCAGGAACGGTATGAGGACTCCTAAGGACCTTTGAACGCAGAATAGAGAATGGCCAGTTCCGCATTTATGGCCATTAATCCATTAACGCTATCGAGTCATACCGTTAAGGCGCAGTTTGAGTGCCCCCTCGAGTTTTTTGTGAAAAGAATGACACTGTTTAGGCAGATGTTGTCCATAAGGTAAATGGTACGAGTTGCTATGCTCCTGGAGACGCTTATTAATGCAGTCTTCCTTTTGTGTAGCGTCCCGTGCAGAGCCCCGTTATAGACGGGTATTAATGCAGCAAAGCCACATCTGAGCGGGAGCTCATATGTACCTTCCGCTCTGCAGAGCCCATACTTGGTTACGTGGTTGTGAAAGATATCAAAAGAGAAGCGTGTAGCAGACGACCACAAAAAGGAAGGAAGGTGACGACAAAAGCGCTACTTTACTACAAAACATTTTGTTTAAAAAAACGCACTTTATTCCATGTCTTCGTCTCTTTTTGTGCTCGTCTGGTTCGCACTTCCCTTTTGAGTTGAATAATCTAGAAATCGCCCTAAAGCCCGCTTTCCTTCATAAAACCTTGTTGGTTAACAGTAACAGAAAGGACAGTTAGGAGGTCACGGAAAATAAAACATTCAAACTGACTGAGTGATCGATCGAAAGCTTTTATGAATGCATGGAAATTATTGTAGACTATAGCGCTTCTACGCCTACCAGTAGAACGCTCGACGCCTTTGGTGCTGCACCACCTGCTCCAGGCCGCATAAACACAGAAGGTAAGCTGAGATCCTCAGTCTTTATCGAGCAACCGAGATGTGGTGTACAAAACAACAGGCAACGCCTTAAACTTCGTGCTTACTCGAACGTAGTGTGTCGGGGAGAGGCATGCAGTGGCTCAGAAAGTTTACCTTTTCGCAGTTTCCCTTTCATAGTACGATGGGAACAGTAGCTTGCTTTCATGTCAGTCCCCCTGCTGCAGTCAGTTGGCCGTGTTGTGGCCGTGCCTTCATTCCTCTTATGATGACAGCCGAATTCCTCAAGTAACCAATAAGGCGACGTTTGGAAACGCACGGTTTGGTGTCCGGCTTATCACCGCAGCGCAATGCGCCGGCGCGCAAAACGAATAAAAGGCGTGCGCCGCAATCAGCGTCGCGCTTATCTCGACCAGCCACGCACCGACGAACATGTGGGAATAAACGTCGCTTCGCCCCTGGAAACTTGTGTGCTCCTTCGCATGGCCCACACAACACGACACATGGGAGACCAAAGAAACCCGCTGACACCAGCGCCCAGGAGATCACCGCACTTGTGTAAAGCAACAATGGAACCACGAGAGCGCTTTTCCAGATGGGGCGAGTCTTCGAATACCGTACGCAACGACACACAATGACCGACCGTTTAAGAGAGACAAGAACCCCTGCCTCCGTTCGTGTCTGATTAACGATACATATCCGCGAAGGACACTTAGCACTCTCACTGCGCGTCTAAAGATTGACGTAAATAAATAGAATACAAAGAATAAAGAAAGAACCCCCCACCCAGCATCAGCCTTGGGGCTCATCGTATTCAGCGCCGCTTCTCGAAGGCACCATCCACGACCCCGCACACAACACCGGTGAGCACAGCCGGCTATGGTTCACGATCGTCTCTTGCTTTCCTTTGTGTTATGGCTAAGGAGTAAACTCTAAAGCACGTGTACTGCTCAGAATATTTATGAAGACAAAAAAAAAGAATTTCATATCAGAGGAGTTCCCACACATTCAGGATCTGGACATTGTTTTTGCTGAAAAGACGCCTGCCTTTACAGTGTCTTCTCTTTAGAGAACTCGACATTTAGTGCGGAAACTGTTTTCTTCGCTTGAAGAAGCTGACCAGGGGATCTCCGCAGTCGGCTGGATCGACGGAAACTTTTGTTCCTAATGAAGCCGCTGTTGAGGAGCTAAACAGGTGCTTTGAGGACACGGAAGTGCCATGTTCGAAACCCCAATCAGCGATAAAATTCGCAGTCTGAGTTCGCACTCTATGAGAAAGCAAGAAGAAATCGAACATGTTTTAAACCATAAGTTCGGTCAAGTCAGACTCCAGCGTACGAGGCGGGAGCCACGGCTGCAACCACGGCAGATATTTGCGCTTCCTGCTTCGATTTTGCGGTTAATTTAAAAGATGCCTTGACGCTTCTGATTCCCATAAGGAGGGCTATCGCCGGTTAATTTTTCTCTCAAAATCAATGCCAACGAAAGAGATTGAAAATTTAATTCCGTCAGCATTGAGGTATCCGTCCTCAAATTCTAAAAACAACCAAGAAAAGCTGTGTGTGGTACATGCCTGACCAATATACAAGAACGAGACTCAGCGATGAGCAGCAGAAGGCAACAATGAGCTATTACGCGAGAGATTATCTGGACTGCATTCGACAAAGACCAAATAAGAAAGATGTAATTGGTGTTGTTGTCGACGGAAAGGAAGAGTTTATCGCACGGCATTTCTGCCGTCAGGCGGAAATGCGTACTTACCACCTCCTCACGGGAGATTTGGGTTTGAGTTGATTGCGCAAACATGAATCTGGCCATGTGCGCCCAAGAAAAAGTTAGCGGGCATAAAAAGAGCTTGGGAGTCCTTCGAGAGTACTTTGTCCACCTCCCTCCTCTTCTCAAATACTTGGTGAGAGCAAAGCATGTTCCATTATTCAATCTCTTATGATAACGGGGCTGCGGATTGCAGGTGGAGGTGGAGTGTATGCAATTTTGTAAAACTGCAACCTAATAAACAGAAATTGAACCCGATTATATTACCGGAGGACGTCAGGGAGTAAGAGGGAGGGACAACACATGACTACATAAGACTACTTCAGGAAATGTCATCAGCGTGGAAAAGGAGTTTTTGCAGAAGAGTAGCATTGTCCTCCCTTTTGACTTTGCAGATAACTGGACGCTTGTCTTTCCCGAAAACGCGCATTCGTACCACTGGAAGAAACGGCAAATGTTTATAATTTTCGTCGTCACGACAAAAAAAAGCAAAAAAACCTTAGTTTGGCTGTCATGACTGACGACACAAAAAGCGATTCGCCTCACGCGGTTTACGCTCTCAGTTAGGCCCACGAGCGGTTAGACGATACGGTACCGTTATATATCTAACCTGACGTATGTAAACGACGGCGCACAGCAAGCCACTTTAATAACGGGTACTAACTTTATGCGCGCCAGCGCAACCATTGTACTCCCGCTAAGTGGATGTTCACGGCAACTGGGCGTGGCAAAAATGCTTGTGATGGAATCGGGGTCCTTGTGAAGTATCAAGAAAGGCTGCATAGCATCCAAGGACACGCTTCAGCGGCCGTCCAGTTAGCGTGCGAAATGTTGGAAGCACTGACTAAAAAGCTGCAGAACATCACATTGATTCACCTTCCGAAAGCTGATGTCGAAGCATTAAGAGAGGCGAAACAGTGAGAATGGGTTTCTGTTCTCTCTGCGCGAGGCATTCAGACCTGAAAATTGTGGCAGTGCACATAAACTGGCACATTGCAGATGCAGGTGTTTGTAAGCAGAGCTGCGAATGAGGAAAAAAATGTTGCTCAACTTACAAACATGGACATATCAAGCAATTTTTGAACAGCAGCTTGGGCTTGTTGGTTTTTCTTCCTGATGTTAAAAGCGGAGAACGTAGACGGCACACCAGAAGAGAAGCACACACAACGCGCTCCAAGCCCTTATTGCCCTCAATTTGAATTCTGTCTAAAAAAAAAAAACTGCGCTCGTTTTGTGCGCTTCTCTTCTCGTGCCCCGTCTACGTTCTGCGCTGTTAACATCAGGAAGTCTCTCTTGATGAAGGGCTGAAACAACCGTCGGGAAGATGGCGAATGAAAAGCATTATTGACACATATATTCTTTTTGAAAGCACGAGCAGCGTGAGAACATTACGACACAATGGGCATAAAAAAAACCCAAGTGCACCCGCTCTCTTCACGAAAAATGTGGAAAGTATTGACAAGAAGAAAACAGCGTCACCAAAAAGGAGCGCTGTGTTCTTCCTGTCCGCATTTCATTCTGTGTCTCTTCTTTGACATGGCGCCATTGCGCTGTTATTCCATGAATATGTCCCAACCAAAAGGAGTTCGTGCTTAATAAGTCGAGAAGACAAAAATAATCTGAATAACACTTCTCATCAGGTTTGCTTTAAATAAGAAGCGGTAATGTCGCACTAAGAAATGGATGTAGAGAAGCCAGCACAACGGTATCGCAAAGTATTTTGACACCGCCGGCATAAAGCGGGATAACCAAGCTTAACTTTCCCTTTCCACCGAATAACAAAACCGGCCTGTATGAACTTTACTATGCCCTACCAATGCTCCGCAGTTTGTTCGTGTTCTCATTTGATCTGCGATACAAATTCACATGCAGCAATGTTATGTAATGAACACGATTTGCTCGTGCAGCGCTTGCGATTGGTGAGCGCACTCTACGGACTGTTTAAAGGCCATCGCCTACTTTCGCGCGGAACGTTTTTCTGCGCTTGGCGGCGGTGCCGTACTATGCTGTGCTGCGCTGTGCTACTGGCAAACTGAATTTCCTTTTTTTTAACTAGCGAATTTTAGTACTTCACAATTTTGACCTGTCTGATGAGAGGGAGTATGACGTTGATACTCTTTTGGGTTTACAAGTTTTTCAAAGATCCACCGAAAAAAGAGGTTAATATAGAGCAAATCTTTGTTTAAATGCTAATGTCGCGGTTTCTGTTTTTAATGTTGCTACATTACGAACACATAACCTTCAAAATTTAGGCATTGAGAAGTGACACTTCTTACTGCATCAGTTATTTAAATAAAAACGCAGTAAGATACAAATATAAGCGGATATTTGCGTAAAAAATATTTGATAGTGATTACGGCCTCTTCAAAGTCAACATGAAGTTTTTCTATGCACATTTTACACTTAAAGTCGTTTCAAGTTGGGACGCGACTTTTCTAATGTTGTCTTAGTGTTGGCCGCAATCCCGCTAACAAGCTCGCTTTCGCTGCTCTTAAGCCTAACTGTACAAAATATTGAAAAATATTTTACGCATGCGAATGGGCATGTTCTGATACATAATTTCAGAAAGCTAGAAAGAAATTTAATGTGGCCTTCTTTTAAAATAATTTTCAAAATTTGGTAACCCGTGTTTTGCTCGCAATCGAGTGTATTTTATGATATAAAAGAATACTACCCGGCGCACCAAATTGAGTGTGAATGTTGCCAAGAAAATATATTATCATATCTGAAAGTTTAAGGATTTGGGCTTTAAATTTCTGGAGATATACGCCTGCGTAGTTCGAACATTTTTTAAGAATGTATCGTGTTCACTTTTTTTAATTGGCTACAATCCTCGCATTCAAATAATAGTTTTATTTTTATTGTTTTTACTTGACCTCCAATTTTCATTTAAAATAATTCTTTTTTACAATAGTCCAATGTTTAGGTTTCGCGAACTGGGGGGAAAACTGACCCATTCTCGAAGTTGGCTCTCTCGAAAACGAAATTTTTTTTCTTGTAAAAGTGAGCTCGGATGTGTTCTTGAGGATGCACTTCCACTATTATAGTTTTTTTTTTCGCTGAAATTAAAAATGTCGATTGCATATGTGTGCTCGGTCTCTCGCGGACAGCACCAGAAGCTTTCGACTATCTGGTCATCAAGCAGGATGGGGAGGCATGGAGGCTTGTACCACCTTCAGTTTGAACCTGTCATTGACCTTAATTACGACGACTGCCAATGCCTAGTTAATGCTACAGGAATTACTTTATGTTGCCAGCTGCATCCTCATTGATCTGGAATCGCATACCTAATTCACGTCTGCCCGCTACACTACGACAGTGTTTTAAGTGCCGGGCGCGCGTGTACTGTTGATCCGTCCTCCAAACTTCACTTTCACTAAGGCCTATGACAGCCCATTTAACAGCACGCCTAGACTACCTCACTCTCAAAGATTCTAGCGTTAAAGATTTCCAAGTTCAGTTTCCAATTCCGGGCTGCCCGGAGCCAGACATTCTTGGTACTCTTCGATACGTCGCATGCCTGACCGCCAGTTTAGTCAGTTGTGACGTTGCCACTGGGAACTGAGGGCCGATGGTTAATGTATTCATAAAGGAGGTGGCAAGCATATAGTTTATCAGTATTACTTAGAAAGTTGGCGCTACTCTGCATGCAAAATTCTTAAAAAGCATTTCATCCATCGCGGTAATGCGATAAGCCGGGGTTTCTTATTTGGCTTGGCTAATGCTGAGCTAAAGACGTGAATTCTGGCACGGAATCGGCAGCCTCAATGACGTAAACTTCATTGCTTGAAACGCGAAAGGTCAGTGATTCATCATCTGTCCCTCCTAGCTCTGATTAAAGTGCACAAGGAAATGTTCGCTTCTACTCAGAAGTTCAATACCAAAGAGCAGCTGCTCGGGCTGACGCGCGAGACACGTCAGTTTCAATACAATCATCTTGGAATAGAAAAATGAAGAGTCAGAAATTGTAAAGGAATAACGAATACAAGTCTTTGTGTAGCGATATTTTGACAAATCATGAAATCAGGTATATAAGATCTCAAGAGGAGCGCTTTGATCTTGTTAGAAGTTGGTTCAGCCACTGTAAGTACGAGATTTTTTTTTTCTAAGAGTAATATGTTCTGAGGATGCGAGGCTGCGCTTTTTAACTATTTTTCGAAGTATTATAATTGCATGGTTTGATTGAGATCTCTAAAAGTGCTGTCAGGAGTGGTACAGAGAAAACTTAGTGCTTTAATTGCCTAAATTATGAGCTATAAACCATTACGAGCCTTGTGAAATTCCACTTTCAAGAACCCAGTTGAAGTTTATATCAGGTAACCCATCTCGATATAATACATTATTAATCACTGATCCCTTAAACAAATACTGCCGATTATGTGCACGCGAGTATTAAAAAATGTCAGTCTTCAGTTAGTTTAAAACAATACGAAGACGCTCGATACTTGGGCCAAATAGAACATGAAGTACCTGGAAGCGATTCACAAGCATTATGATTTCGCTCGCAGGAAAGGCTTGGCGAGGATCACAGGCAATCACTAAGGAATACAACGGCACCGTGAACCGTCCTGAAGGCCACGCGGTCGCTGTTAATTGGTGTTGTGAACTTCAGTCTCTTAAATACTGTGACAAAGATGACAAAGTTGACAGTGGCGCGGGACGGAGCGCTCGCTCTAGGCCAGCGGTCATTAAATAATCTCATTGCCATCAGTAAACCCGCCTTATTCTTCGCCTGGCTGGCACGTAAAAATATGTTCAGTTTTGCAATACTTCCCCTTCTGCCCTCATGGACGGCTGGGACAATTTCTTTGAGCGGTCTGCGAAGGTGGATAAGTGGAGACGTACGACGTTAGAACGAAAAGAAAGTGTTGGGATTTATTTGCTGGAGGCGCTAGCATCAAGGGTGCATTGCATGCTATGCAGTTTTCTTTGCGCAACATCAGAGAAGAGTGAGGATAATAAAGTTAAATAACAAAACTTTTGAGAACGCATTCGTAACGCCATTATATGATCCAAGAGGGATAGCGAGCAGAGACCTACGTGAAGCCCTTTAGCATGAAACCATTAGCAACCATTTGTTGTCCGGGTCTTTTGTTTTCCTTTTGCAAATTTTCGCACACACTAAGCCGGAAAGCGCATGGGGGATAAAGTTTGCACACATGCGGTTTCCCTCAGAGGTATCCCTGCACGCTATAGCGTTTACATCCTGCTCCATGGCAGGCGCGATGATCGCACGGTTTCAGACGCGAGGGCACTACTTCAAATCCATCAAATCTTCCGATATCCGTTGCATTGACCACTCCATTGTCTCCCTTGATCGCTGTTGAATGAAAAGATGCATGTGTGTGCCTCCCACAATATTGATGCTTGGGAAGGTGAGGGGACTTCCGGGGGTATGGTGGGCTCGTATTCACAGCCTGGTGTTTTTTGACATCACCATAATAAAGTTTTCCTTTTCGGCAATTTTTGCATGCAATACATATAAAAAACCACCTTTGTGGCTTAGAGGTAGCGCTTCAGCTTCGAGGCAGAGCGGACCGAAGTTCGATCCGCACTGCACTCTAACTAGTTTTTCAGGGTGCAATCTATTCATATTCAATTTCTTGTAGGTCCCTTTGAGCATCTGATGTGACGTCAGACTTCACAAACCACATGTGACCTACGACGTCAACGCCAAGCATGACACGCTACGAGGGTTGTGACGTCACAGACACTGGGTTTGACGTGGAACGTGAAGTCTAACGTTATCGCCTTAAAATGGTCCACATGTGGCACCTGAACAGAAAACGGCTTTGTAGATCGCTGCAATCTGATGAAACTCCGCACTAAACTTACATCACATGGGTGCTAACATCGCAGCCCCTCAAATAAATGTTCAGCAATCTGGCACTCTGCGTCGGAACAGATCGGCTTTCACTTCGCAATGCTGAAATTATTTTAATTTTATTTCATGACTGCATTCAGTATTTTTATGCCTTTGGTGTTTACGAGATGTCAGTATTTACTAATACACAAAACATGATTATCTGGCGTTGTCCTGCTCACTTTCTCTTAATCTGCATCACAACGATTTGCGTTGATGATGAGAGATAGTCATCGTGCTTTCGATGAGACGGATTACGTCTTGACATGTAATGTTATTGATCTGAACCAAGCCTTAAAGGAACACTGAGTACAAATGAAAATTGTCCTGTATCGATACCGTGAAAGAGGTTACCGTGATTTAATCTCAGAGACCACACCACTCATCGAACATGGAGCTGATTTAAGCTAGAAACGTTGAAAAAACAAAAATAAACGCAACGCCATCACCCAGTAGATTGGCTAATTGAGATGCCTGCGGGGACCTCGTTTTCGCGCAGGTTGAGGTTGAGGTGTTGAATGCTACAGGTAGGGTTAGCCTTGCTTTATCTGCCGGCAATTGCTCCACCGCAGCGTCCCTTCGATATTAACAATGCCGCATCTACCCCTCTAAGCGCACAGTCTCTTATAATAGCACACATTCTCTCCCGCAGTCACCATCTATGCACACAATCAATCCACACAGTTCACATCACAGTCCACTCCAGAAGTCACCATCTATGCACATATTCAGTCACAGTAGAACGTAGGCCATTGTAGTGCCACACACCATACACACATTCACTCACAGTATAAAGTAGTCCACTCCGGAAGACACCATCTACGCACACATTCAATCACAGTAGGCCATAGTCCGTTCCTGCTGTCACCATTTAAAAACAAGATCCGTGTTCTGCAGAAATGTTAAAAGAAGGCGTGCAGCCTCCCTCTGCATGTCTGGTTTCCACTCGGGTAGACAATGTCCTGCACTGTGCTGTGACGGGTTCCTGTCTTCTTGAAGGAAGCTAACATCACATGCCTTTCCCGCGTTGTACTCTGGGCAGTACATAATATAATGTTCGATATCCCCGCACATACCACATAAAGAGCAGAGCGGAGACGATGCTATGCCGGTCTTATGCATCCATGCAGGAGTGTGAGCAGAGGCCGTGCGAATTCGATGTAAAAGGGTCGCCTGAGATCTTCTCAGTCCCTTGGTCACACATGGCTTGTGGGACGCACTCCACAGGGTACTGAAGTGATCGAGTACCGTTTTCCCACAGAGACATTTCCCATCTTGAGGTATATTATTTTGATGGAATCCTCGAGCGCAAGGTCTCGGGCGCTACTATACTGTGTTATTGTAATGCACACTGAACTCTATGATGGATCATGTGCACTTTAATAAATTTTTGCATAGCACCACTTCTGCTCGTAGTCAATGACTCCAAGACTGCGGCATTTAAGTTCAAAAAAAACCTCCAGTGTTCGCTTCGCTTGGCGGGAAAATATACTTTCCTAAGTGATCGACCAAAAATTTCCATGACTTCTTCAATAAAATCCCAATGGTACCTAAATGGTACCGAACTCCATTCGTACAAAACTTGTGCGGCAACCGTTTGCCGTGCAGGGTTCCGGGTGGTGTCGTACGATTTTTCGTGCACATAGCTAACATGTGCTAGTCAAGTTTGAGGCTAGCTTGCGACAGCAATTCGAACGGACGACACGTGCACCTTCAATTGCATACCTTCCCAGACACTTTACCTCCTCACTTAATGCGTGGTTTAAGTGTCCACCAAGATGTGAGACGGTGACTGCGCCACTACATATCCTGAAAATCAATATTTTGATCAAGGTTGAGATGCAACCGTTTGCCGTACAGCGTCTCAGCAGGTGTCTTATGCGCGCGTATGCGTAGGTGGATGTCAGTGCACGCAGAGGCTTTATTGTTTCCGCATTCCAACGCGTGAGCAGTCTTAATTGCCTCTGCCAGATTTTTGTCGCGGTTATTGCTAACCTTATATTTGGAGACCCCCATTCTTTAACGACCTTCTTGTTCTAGAATGTGGCCAATGATCTCTCTCGCTTATCCCTTCCATAAATAGAATTGACGAGTTTCAGCTCAAAGGCCGTGAGATTCGCCGTCGTCCATGCAGTGACCTTGTTAACGTTAAGAAAGCCACGACTACTGCAAAGTGTTAAGGAACGTGTACCGTGAAACAAGTTTATATGATCGCAGTTACATGTGAACAAAAACTAAGTGCAGTCTATCAAAACATCTCGAAAGATGATATTTGAAGTATAGCATTAATGTACTGCTTTCTTGCAGACTGCCATACTGAACAATGAAAACACTGGTCTGCGTGACGGCGAGTTTCTTCGTGCTCTTTGCACTGAACGGTGAGTCCAGGAGGGTACAACCTGCAAATAAATTATGACCGCTGGCAATGTCTTCCGTGTAACTTGTTTAGTTAGCTGCCTCTGAGCTGCGAAATTTATTTTTGAGGCTGAAAAGCTTTGCAGGACACGCAGGCCAGACTTTCGCGACTACAGCTGTCACATCCGTAACAGGGCGAATCCGTGCTTGCCTGCCTAAAGATAAAGACTATCCGTATGTTTTTAAGTGTAGATTGTATACACGATCCCGCGTAGCGTATGCAGCTTACATTGCCGTGTAGGTAGAAGCATTGGTTATCCATGTTATCCAGGTAATCTTGGGAAAGCTCGGGACGAAGAAGAGAAAGAAGTGGAAGATGGTGAAGATAACTTTGATAGAATAGACGAGGCTTCCGAGGCAGCTTCTGCCAGTGAGTAGGGTATATGTGCGGTAAGAGGTCACCATTTGAAAGCACAATAGACTCCAACGCATTTCTGCAACAGTGGCACGCAGCGAACCCGTATAGATATGCAAATTATTATCAATTATTTTGTGAAATTAATTTACGCTCCGGTATTTTGTCAAGTTGTGCAACAGAATGAATAAAAGCGGCTCAAGCTGTCGTTGTGATAATATAATAAGACTACAAAGAATCCAAGGAGTGGACGAAAGATCAATAGATATTAGTGTCGATTTGAACTTATTGCCTTAGATGTTTAACCTCTACAAGGTGCGAGTACGTTACCGCAGCTTTTTCTGGAATTAATAAATTTTAATTACTAGAAGTAGCTTTTTATCACGAACACACGTTGCGAACTATGCAGGGGCGGAAAGAATTCATTAGAGATCTAGATCTTCGCAGACGCAATCACAAAATTTACTAAAATGATCAGCTGAATTGAAAACAGTGGAGTTACATTCTATCATTAGCAGAAGAAACGCGTGTGTATTTAACGAAACTCGCTGCTATTTTAAAGAATAGGCTATTTTAAAGAATAGGGGCATACAGACGGATTTTGCGGCATAGTAAAATCAGTTCTGGCGGAGACCAGAAAAACAACTGATTCCAGCTGACTCGCAAGCCGGTGAACTAATTTGTAACACACAGCTTTCTAACTAGTGCAATTATGCAACTGATTGCAATTAGAGATCGTGGCTGTTAATAACAGCCACAAAATTGTTTAGTATTTTGAAGCGCAAATATCCTCCGCTCTGTGCCAAGGAAAATATCTCCATCTGTTTTCGGAGCGCTCATTACGCCAAGAAGTACGCTTCAGCCCATAGCGCACCTGCCAAATGATCTTCTCGGTCTCTCCTCCGCAGCGGCTCTGGCCTAACACAGAATAAAGAGGGACGGTCACGTTACAAGTGAGCCGTGGGCCACTAGAGGGTGTGGAACGGGGTCATTTGTAGCGGCACGAGTGGTCGTGGTAGCGGTGAACTTTGCCTCACGCGCGTCAAAGGCGCGCGCGTTTTGAAAAGTACGAGCGCCTTACTGGTGGCCTCCTTCTAGTAACCGCCTACAACAGCCACGTGTCTAACTCTAATGATAGCCGCCGCGGTGGCTGAGTTGTTACGGCGCTCGGCAGCAGGCCCGAAAGACGTGGTTTTGATCCCGGCCGCGGCAGTCGAATTTCGATGGAGGCAAAATTCTAGAGGCCCGTGTACTGTGCGATGTCTGTGCACCTTAAAGAACCCCAGGTGGTCGAAATTTCAGTAGCCCTTCACTACGGCGTCTCTCATAGCCTGAGTCGCTTTGGGATGTTAGACCCCCACAAACTAAACTAACTCTAATGATAAACTGCTCGCTATCAGAGATAAGTTATTTAGTAACATTGGATAATTATTTACATAGATAACATGACTCAGCTGTTTATTATTCTTCGCAAGCACCAGTACAACAATGACACAGATTCTATCGCTATAGATCAAAAAGCGTGTTCCTAAAAACTGCGGTTCCAACATTATTGATGGATAGGCTGTTCCAAGTCTTTCTTAAGCATTGGTTGGGACAGCCTTTATATTAAGGTGTGTCATGTAACATGAGTCAATGCTTAAACAAATTTTTATATGCCTATGTTGCAGTTACATAACACCAACTCATGATACAACATTGGTCCGTAAATATTCGAAACTGATTTATTTTATTCTCTATAAAAGAATCACCAAAACAAATGTTCGTGCGTATGTATAGCGCCATCTTTTCGGGCTAAACTGAGATATTTATGTTAATTGCTGTGGCAGCCGCTCTATGGCACTACATGTAGAAAAATACGTTGTCACTAGTCGTCTGTGGATTCCACGGTGAGCGAATGTGGAGAGATGGACGTCCACTTCGAAGAGCGTGTAAACATAAAATGCTTTGTGAAGTTTGGCAACTCAGTCTCGGAACTCAGTCGATCTCAGTGTCAGGACTCGGTCTCGGAATTTTACGGACAAAGGTTGTATCTGCCGTCATGGAGGGCAAATCAGAGTATTTCTGTAGTTTTTCCCAAATAGTTGATTAGCTAAGATTAACTGTGAGAAATTACTTGAATTTCACTTAGCGCTAAATATAAGAGGGGGTTCATAATCTGCGTATGCAGTTTTTTGTAGCAGCGCAAGGTATTACTGGTCATTTCTTTAGGCTTTCACAGAAATCCTGTCGTATACGGATTACAAATCCTGTGAGTGCATGCGTTCTTGCGCCACTTTACTGCAGTGCTCTGAACTCTGTGTTTAACTAACAAAGCGTTTTGAAGTACGACTTTTCGCTGACGGTAGCAGAAAGGAGGGCAGAATATATCGCATGCGTTTCAGCGTCAATTCTAACTCTATCTTGTCCAGTAATGATCCTCATTCGTTCCTTTTTTTGTAATGCCGAACATTGAAGAGTGGTTGTGATTTTTTTCGAAGCGCAATTCAAACTGCTAACAAAGTTTTCCCGACGCCTCAGATAGAACAAGTTGCCTCTATAAATAGTGAAAACTTAATGGGGCTCGACAAAATTTTTCATTTTGTTATACCTGGCCCCTGACTTGCATTTTTGCGAAATCGTAATAGTGACGTTGCTCACGTGTAGAGAAAACCACAGCTTTCGTTGAAAACCTAGGATCCATTCTTTTGTGTGGGCCCACTTGCCAGTAAAAACAGAATACCGTTAAAAATGGTAAATGAACCTCGAGTGCTATCCTGGGAACTGCGGGAAGCTTTTCGCAGTAGGAAAACGGCGCGGACTGCATAAGCAAAACGGCGGTATATGCAAAGGTCAGGATAGGACCTTTTCTCCGACATAACACGTGCCATGATGTGCAGCGGACCTCGTATTGCCTTTGGGAGGTGTTTCTTTGAGTTTGTTATTATTTTTGTTAGTATGTCAGCGCATGTGGAAAGCAGGTTTTTTCTTTAAGGCATGCCTTCTAGCATTTAACTGTTCCGAGTGCAGCGTCCGTCCGGGTGTGAATGCCTTCTTCAATGTGAGCGTTGTTGTTGACGCTAAAGCAATGGCTAAAATATCATTTTCGATGCACTTATTGCTCTAGAACATAGTTGCTTCTCCTTTGAAAAGATGTGAAATATAACAAAAAGCTGGTTGCCAAGCTATGCGCCTGAAACGTGCCATGCGTTTTTTTTTTTTTCATGCAGGATCAGCTGAAGAGACTCAAACTGATGGCGGTAAGTGTACCGCTCACTGTGCAGAGTGTAATTTTCTTCTGGGCTGTCCAGGAACTAAGTCGTATAATTGGTAGTGTTGCCCTGTATATAAAGTGTAGTAGTAAAGGTATCAAATACAGCGCATCTCTCAGTGATGGAGAGGAGAGAGAAATAAACAGGTTTATCAGCAGAAAATCGCAATCTTACTGAAGAAGACACCCGAGAAGCTTTAATATGTTGGAGAATACGCATCGCAGTGATGGCCCAGTCGTTGAGCATCCGCATCGCATGCGGGAGGAGCGGGGTTCGTACCCCAGTGCCGCCGGGTATTCACCGGTGATACAACAGCTACAAGCTTCCCCTGGCCTGGTGCTCGGCTTGTTCAGGAAGAAGTGCATGGAAATTGGGTCTTTGACCCCACCTTTTGTAGATGAAAATGCCTTGTGCCATGGCGCTCTTTGGTCGCAGATATCCTTGCGCCATAAAAATTCACAGTCTCCATTATGTTGGATAATATGGCCAATTCTTTGAGTAAGAAATTGACACAATCAAGAGAAGTTGCGCTCTGATAACAACAAGGGAAACTGAAAAAAGCGCGAGGCTTGAATAAGTCGCACTTATTAAGTGAACATTCTGTAAAGAATGAAGGCAGCGTGCACCAACAGATTACCATATTTTAATCACAATGAGACCACTCTAACTGATGACAGCCTTTTTACAAGCTTATATTAAACAAAGAGCGATACACTGCTGTCACCATTACCGAATGATTTCGCAAGTCAAATTCGTGCGTTGACACGGACTTTTGTGTGCGGATTCTGAAGGATATGCTACACCGCCAGTGATTTTAAAACGCTAGTCAAAACGTCCTTCTTATTGTAGGTGTCGTGATTTTAAATGAAGCGGCGGATAACAAAAAAACTTTTCTCAACAATAATGCGTCTATTGCGGCCAGACAGTCCTTAACTTATCCAGAATGATTAAAAAAATCAATTTTTGCTCAGAGCAATAATTATAGTAGGAACCGCCTTAGTGTACATTTCAGGTTTAATTGCGTCCTCCCTATCATGTACGCGCTAATCAAAACCGTAAGACTGGACTTTTTTAAGGGCGTGAATGTAGCTATCGTTACTTGTTTCTCACATGTCCAACAATTTCGGTCAAATATTTTCAAAATTGTAAATTTCTAAGATGCTTTTATGGTAATATTGACGGCAATGGTCTATTCTTCTGATATGTAGCAGCATCTTTTTTTGTAAGTGTTTCCATCGGTAGCATCGCACAGTTAAGACTCCCATAGAAAACCAATGCGGAACTTTTTTGACGATAGCAAAAACGTTAATAGAAAAGAAAACTCAAGTCTGCAAGTCGGGTGATCTGCAGATATGCTGATTGTTATAGTGAAATCTTACAATATATGAAAAAAATGCGTTCATAAATGGTTTCCCGTTAAGTCCAGAATTGCTGGGTATAAAAAAAAAACAATGTCGCCTCCAGAAAGACGGCTGCTAGAAGACTCTGTAGAAGAGAGGTCTTTAATTTAAATAAAAGAGAAGAGTGCTCCAAACAACGGTCTTTGTAAAACTTCTGAGATCTCGTTAGTAAGCGATGAGTTAGTACCACTGCCAGAAACGAATAGCCAGAGATTAAGAAGGAAGCATTCAGTCCAACTGAATGCATTAAAACAAACATTAAAGTGACCGTGAGGAAACATGGAGGCTTACCTGTATCAACTGATTCTAATGCCAAAGAGGTGAACGGCGCGAAAAGCGGAACCAGGTCATACCGCGCAAGTAAGCTAGGAATTTTACGTTCGAATGCCCGCATGTAAGTCTCTCTGAAAAACAAAACACCTCGGCGTGAGTGACATTGTTCGTGTCGACGAGCGGTTTGTTCAAGGGGTCGCTGACACGTAGCAGCGTGAGATATCAAAGTTCAAAATGGACACCGTACGGTGGCTATTCGACGACCTCCCGGAATCTTTTTCGTCTACAAAATCTACATCCTTGGCTGACAACACAATTAAAAAGCGCAATTATCGCCGAAAGCTGTCAAGTGAAATGACCACGAGGCATTGGATATTGTGTCAATCTTGAGCATCAGCCTCTCCAGCACTGTTGTTGCTGCAAGTGATTTTGCTAAGGAAGGGGTGCGCAGCACCCAGCGCATGGAGGAAACCTCTGATTACTTCGAATTTCGTGAGAGGGTTTACGTCTCTCCTTTTACATAACAGCCACAACGTTGCTACACTTATGACCCGAAAAGAAATCGGACAATACAGTGTCCAAGCCCAGAAGGAATTAGATAAACGAACCTGATAAAACAACAGCTGTTTGATTGCAAGGCAATGAACGGTTGTATATTGGCGAGGAATTTATAGGCACTTCAATGTATGATAATTCTGGCATTATAGTCTCAATATAACCCAGCGACCCTCCATAACGTCTTGACTGATGACGTTTTTGAAGGTACTTTGCCGTACTAATTCACCTTTTTTAAATTTTAGAATACGACTATGGAAATACAGGATGCCCTATCCCAGTCCTGGGCAACTATAAGGATAATATGGCGGTTAGTACTTCATTCTATAGAAACATTCATACTCCTGGGCATGTACTCAGGACTGTTAGTGACAAAGATTAGTACATTCCAGCGCTTGTCCTGTGGGTTTTCTGCGCGTGGTCTTTTCTTTTATGGTGGAGCTTCGTAGCCAAGAGTTTTCTACTAACTAGCCCATTATTCCATAGCTGTGCACCACTACTAATCTCCCAAGTTAAAAAGATGTGTTTAGTTTGATACCTTATCACTTTCTTCGGAAGTAACTTCAACGCCTGGACCATACGCCAGGCGATTTAAAACGAAACTCACAAGTATACGTTTCACAACATCTTTGCGCTAGAATTTCTTTAAAGAAACGGTTGCCTACGTTGCAATGCAGGTTGCCGCTCTTATTTCTAGAAAGAAATTTTGATGAAGGTTTAAATTTTAAAATTTCATTGTGAATTAAGGTAACAGTACGTCGAATTGTTGAGAATACTCTGAGTTTAGCAATGGTGATTGTCTATTTTGATTCGCACCCATCTGTATCAAGCGCCATGCTTTGGCAGCTACGCCATTCGCTTTTCACTTTACACAATAAGGACTGCGTGGTCTGAGTGAATAAAATCGCACACACCGTAACTGGTGAGAAAGTTATGAGAGAAGCCGCAAAGGTGCAAAGATGAGCGCAATATTCCACACAATTTTTTTTAGCAAAGGCTGTGGTTTTCACAGTGGCTTTGGTAATGACTCTCATGTGAAACTACGTCACGACAAACTGATATGGGTGGAGGGTATATTTGCTTACAAGGGTAAGTTTGTGAGTAGAATATGTCACATTGCTGCGAGAGCCGCGGAAGAAACGTTATGCCGTTCTGGCAGTTCATTAAAAACAAGCTGCCTAATTGAGCATCCCATATTATTCAGCCAGCCAGAGATACAGAAGATACTTATTGTTCCTTAGTTTCTTCGTAGAAGAAACGGTTTTTTTTGAAGGCGGCAGAGGCAACAACGCGAGTCAAAAAGAGACAACACAACGCGCGCAGAGCACCCCGCTGGTACACTTAGAAAAAAAATCTCAAGTTGCACCTCATTGCAAAAGCAGCTGCGTGAAATATGTAAACAATTGGTGATATCATAACTACATCGCTTGCAAAAGACGCTTGAAAGCGTGGGTATAACTGAGTGACAACTTTCAGAGTGCCGAATGGACATGAAATGAAGAACGGAAAATAGTCAGTGTATAAAAAACGGCTCCTGGACAGCGTTCGCCCCATCTGACGAGACGAGGTTAGACCCGCCGCGGTGACCCAGTGGTTGGGGCGCTCGGCCACTGATCCGGAGTACCCGGGTTCGATCGAACCCGACTGCGGTGGCCGCGTTTCGATGGAGGCGATACGCAAAAGGCGCCCGTGATCTGTGTGATCCCCAGGTGGCAGAAATTATTCCGGATACCTCCACTACGGCATCTCTTTCTGTCTTTATTCTTTCATTCCATCATTTATGCATTCCCTTACGGCGTGGTTCGGGTGTCCGCCGAGATACGAGACAGGTACTCCGTCAGTTACTTTCCCCAAAAAAGTTTTACTATTTTTTGTAGCGAGAGCTACACTACGGCACTCTTCGAGCCTTCAGCGTGGCACTCCTTGAGCTGCGGGGCGGCGCCGTGGCCTTGAGCCGGTTGGTCACGTGGTGCGCATCAGTTGCTGTTGCCGGCGGCGCGGCGCGCCGGTTAAACCGAACTGCAACAGCTGTGCGCATGAGCCGTGTCGAGTGAGGAGGGGGAGTGGAAGGGGAGAGGTGTCGCAGCTGTATAGACCTCCTTCACCCCGCGATGTCACGAAGATGCGGTGGCGCTGATGTCAGCAGCGACTTTCGCTTGGTAGACAAAACAGCTTCCGCTTGCCCGTGCCTATACACCGCAGCTGCCGCAGATACCGGCGGCTGCATCATGCCTGCGCACTGCAGAAGCAGCATGCATACTGACCAGCTGCGTTTGCTGTTGGATCCGCAAAGTAGCATAAAAGAAAATTTAAATTAGCCTCGATATGTTTCTCGCAGATAAATACCGCATTAGAAAACTGGCTAAGAGGGAATGGGCCACGGTAGTAAAGCGCGAAGTCTGGGAGTTGATCGGCACTGGCACTGAGTGTACTTAAATAACATGAGAGTTGCTGTATTCATTCACCTAGCTGGACATCAGTATAGTAGGCTGATAACTGCGCAAGTAAAAAAAAAGTGCATATGTATCTGCACACGTATTTATCACCTTGAGCCGGTGTGCACGGGCGCCAGCAGGTTCACTCGCCACCAATGCGTTCTTTGTTAAGAGCACAACATGTTTTAATGGCGCGTTTTACGGCAGTTAATATTTACTTGAAAGTGTTTCTTAATATGGGGGGGGGGGGGAACCGACGTAATTATTTGATTCCAGTAGAAAGAAGTCTGGTAAGTTGTGTCATTCTTGCGCGGTCACGTTGGCGTGCTTAGAATAGAATACTTCAAGTGTGCTAAAAGCCACACGCTTTTTCATTGCGACATGCATGTGTCACAAGCTGTTTCACGAGGTAGTACATGATCACGCAGCCTGTTTCGAAAGAAGCAGCTGCAGCCGGGCTACTAACAGAGACACGTAGCGAGATTGAGACAGGACGTACGCGGCAAAGAGAAGTGTTTTCGTATGATATGTAACTAGATTTCGTGCAAATATGAAATTGCTACGCTAGGTTCAGTAATGCGTTTTATTTTCAGCTATACCTCGTGCAGTTGGGCAATTATAATTAACACCCTCGTCAAGTGACCCCAAGGCGTTAAATAATTGTGTAGAGCGGGCGCAAATTTTTTTATTCCAGCACGTTCACAAGGCCCTGTTTTGCATATATGATGATGCTATTCTTTTTTTAGATGGTCAGAAGTTATGCTGCATATAGTTGCATGACAACGTTTCTTAAAAAAATAGCTAACATATATTACTGTACGTGTAGAAAAAAAATCGAGAGATTTGTTAAACTCCTCAATGTCTCAGGAATCGTTTGCGACAAATAGGATCATTCGATTTTATTCGTTACGAAGTTATGACGGGGTGAGTAATGCCAATCGAAAAGATTGTGAAAGGTCAGAAACGAACCTTAACCCCTCGTTTATGGCCTCTTCGCCTTCGCTTTGGTCAAAGAAATGCGGCACTGAAATCAAAGAAAACCTCAAAGAAATTACCCCACAATTTTCGACGACCACACATCTAAAAGCGCAATTTATAGACCTCTATTGAATATTTTGCTATATTTTTACGTCACAAAACAGAAGACCCTATGCAGGGATACGGAAGAAAATAATTCCAGAAATCAAAAATTTTCACCAAATCGACCAGTTTAACACGGAAAGCCGGCCTGGCTGGTGCGTGATCCTGCGTCTAAAAATAGCGCTTAAGCGAGGCAGAGGAGATCGGGAACACAACGTTGTCCCCACTTTTCGCACAGCGCGACACATACTACAGTGCTCACGTGCTACACGCGCTACAGAGCACTGTACACGTACGTATGTCAGCAGACGGTGCGGCGCACGTCTGCTCTGCCGAAAGAACGCCAGCACTTCCCCTCACTACTGTTCCGAAGTGAAATCATTGGGGCAAGTGCAAAGTGTCAAAATCTTTTTATTTTATTCAATGCCTAGCGTAGAAATCAACAGCACCAGCGTTTTCTGTTGAGCTACTAACCATGTATACAATACACAGCGGCGAACTATTTCTCTGAATACGCCTGAATACGCCCGCGCTCAACACCTCTCCGCGACGCCACTCCCTGGCCTTTTGCCCACCGCGAGCCCGCTAGCGACTGCAGCGCCACCTCGTTTGTTTGTAAACATGCAGGAGGTCTATAAGTAGGCGGCTCGGCGGAGCCGCTGGGCAAAGATGGAGAGCGGAGGAAAGGAGGAGAGGAGCGTATCCAGGCAGATGTAGCTCTCGCGTCACTCCAGGTTTAACCATAGCTAAACCAAAGCCAACTTTTTTAGCGAGGCGCACGTGCTCTCTCGGCGGACGGGACGGCGACTACGCGAAGCTGGAAAACTAAGTTGCAGTATTTTCCCTATTTTAACACCAAACGTTAAGCGTGTTGCGCAGCTTTGATAGTGGTGATCTGCTGCAACGAGAAGAGCAAGCTGGGGTATTTTGAGGCGGTCGTCCTCTGGGCTCGGGGAAAAGGCATGCAGGAAAAAGCTGCACATAATGTCCCGCCTTCAAGCACACCCTGAAACTGACAACGGTTTTTGGAGAACATAACAGGCGCCATCATACGAACGCACCTCAGTTGCATTCGGGCATTGCGATATAGTCAGTCGTATCTGTATTTCTGCCTGCAGGCACCCTTTCACAGCTGAACCCATAACTTCTTAGGACAAATTCAAACCAAGATGCTCTACGCTTCGTAGTATTTTGGGCCACTGCGACCAAAAATAGCCTTTTGTTCAGCATAGCAGGTCGTACAGATAGCAAAAAAATTGGTGGATTAGTGAAGTATCATTAAAACTGAAATCTTTCCTTCGGCAGAAATATGTTGGATGCAGTGTTAAATGTGGTACCGGAATCTCGAAGGTACCAGACAACACATCTTGCTACGTAAGTATATTTTAATAGTTTTCAGCAGCACGCTTATTCCTCTCACATAAGCTCGGAAATTTTGCAACTAAATTTGGAATACGCCACACATATTCATATATCTTGATACGTAGTTTGCATCGGATTATATGAATCAGAATCTGCATAGTTTTGCACTTAAGGAGTGTTACACCAGGCAAAAAAAAATATACAGGGTGTCCCAGTTAGTTAGAGCCAAAGGTTAAAAAATAATTAGAGACATTCGAGTGAAACCAGTTGCATATTGGTGACAGCCATCTTGCGCACCACAAACAGTATTTTATTTTGGAATTATTTAATAGTGCAATTGAGTTTAATGTTCTATTTAAATAAATATTGAATTTTGACAACAAATTGCATTTGAAGAGTTGTCGAGCACCTTCAGAACCCCCCATTCCATTATTTACCATAAGGAAACCCTCACGCGTGTCTCTTTTCCCCACCTCCAAAGAAAGCCCGCGAAATACAAAAAAAAAAAACAAACACGGGACTAAAGCACTTGCGCGCCACGATCGTGCTGCTCTCAAGCGTGGTTTGAGCAAAGGAAATCACCGGCAGCCTTGACTCGACGGCCCCGCAGCAGCGGCTGGCCGATATGTTGGCGGTGGTTTCTCGTCTGCGTCAGCCAGTGGCACACAGGACGGTGCGAGTTGCCGCCGCCAACATATCGGCCTGCCGCTGGTTGGAGGCCGTCGAGTCAAGGCTGCAGGTGATTTCGTTTGCTCAAACCACGCTTGAGAGCAGCACGATCGTGGCGCGCAAGTGCTTTAGTCCCGTGTTTTTTTTTTTTTTTGGTATTTCGCGGGCTTTCTTTGGAGTTGGGAAAAAAAGACACACAGAGGGTTTCCTTATTGTAAATGATCGAACGGTGTTTCTGAAGGCGCTCGATAAGTCTTGAAATGCAATTTGTTGTCTGAAGTAAATATGAATTGTTTAGGTAGTTAAACTTGATTAAACTATTAATTAAATCCTAAACAAAAAATGCCTGTGGTGCGTATGATGGCTGTCACCAATGTGCAAGTGGTTTCACTCGCCTGTCTTTAAAAATATATTTTTTACCCTTGGCTCTAGTTAGCTGGGATACCCGGTATATGGTCCGTTTATTATACCTCTGGACGAAACTAGGCATTATGCTTTGCTTAAATGTAGATGTACATTAGTCTCTTCAAATATATGAAAGCACTTTGGGCTCTGCGCTCAAGTTGTTATTAGACTTTAGACGTTTTTAGCATACAGCAGACGTATTATCAGAGAAGTATATCGGTTTACCGGGAGCCTTGCGCACGCGCAACGACCCCGCCTGGCTGTACCCATCTTACGGCGCGTGAGGGGAGGCGGCGCCCAGTAGACCGGTTTACGTCTCCGCTAATGGATCTCCGGTATGCTGTGCTACAATCGTTTATTTACATCTTATGCGCATGCTACGTATACTATTAGGTGACGTTCGTGCTAGTTTAGAGAGGCAATAAAACTTGTTGCACGCTAAATCGCATTTTCTCACGTATTATTTTGTTCTTGCTCCCGTAAGAACATTACTCGCAGAGTGTGGGAGAACATGGTACACCCATACCGCTACGCCAGATGTCCACTAGGACAGTGCAGAAACGGCATCTGCGAGGCTAACAACAAAACAGAAGACTGCTACAAGGGCGCTGACTATGAGAAATAAACGCCATCGATTCCAGCTTGTTTTTCTGTATCTCAATTGGGACACCGCTGTGGGGTTATGAGCATGGTTTTTTAGGAGAGCGGCGCAAATTTGACTGTGCCTGTTTGTGAGAAACAGAGGCATTTCTCGAAGACGTGTGTAATAAAAAATGTCTAGAAGAAAATGTAACATATACTGCTATACCCTCGACAGTCATGAAGGAAGCTTTGTGATCTGAGAAGTGGCCAGAGATGAGTTTCCAAGTGCCGAAACTATGCCCGACTGTGCATTTGTTTCGAAAGGTTCGCACAGCAGTGCAAAGACTAACGAGGGAGCGGAACTACCCTGGTCACTGAATTCAAACCAGTCACGACGGTGCTTTGCCGTGGCGCATTCCGCTGACTGAATGAGTGATGTCTGTGCAACCCTCCTCCTTCTCCGTCCACGGTAGTTACCTTGGTTATCACGCTTTGGATGCGCTGTATACTACTACATCGCCGATGCTAAACCCAAGGAACGCGCGTTTAAAAACTATTGCTGTAAAACTACCTGCGAAATAAATTGGCAGCTGCTCAAACCCGTCAACTCGTTTTTATCAGTTCGAGCTTTTGCGCTAAACTATATAAAAAAGGAGTATCGTTTTCATACCACTTTACAAAAATTTACATTTTGGTCCACTTTCTTGACCAAATTTTTGTGAAGAGCAAAACTTTACGCATTTATCACGCTTAGCTGTTTAGTTTTCATGAAAAAAAAAGAGAAGCGATTATACTCCTTTTCATACATAGCAGGCAACGCTTCCAAAGCCAACGTTCTCAGACTGTGAAATTGTCTAAGAACGACCAGGCCCTAAAGAAGCGTTTCATTACAGACGTTAAAGAAGAAGTAAAGAAACCCCTAATAGACTGCAAAAAGGAAAAGCGGCCAGTGAGGATTTGGTAGCTGCAAATCTGTTCATGGGCTGTGGGGACGCTGTGGTACCCTACGTATGCAGTGCCACAAGACCTCGCGCGTACCGGTATCTTGGAAGAACGCTAACATCATCTCCATATATAAAAATAGGACATCAAAGAGATTAAAAATGACATACCGATCAGAATACAGTCCTTTGTTCACAAGTAGCCTTGTACACGTTACAGAAATTTAGAAACCGATTACTATTACTCCTCCTGAAATGTAATTGATTACTGCAGTCAGTGATAGCCTCAGAGCAGTAATTGAGCATTTACACAAAACAATCGATTACTATGATGTTATTTTCTTTGCAACTTTTCGCGATAACACAACTTTTCTCCGACGACACTGAACTAGTCCGGCTTGCTCGATATTAAGGCGTAAGCCTTTCTGGGCTCATAAGTGGCGTGGACGGAAGTTGCAGACGGAAGATGTCCGCACGAACTGTCATTGAGAAGTTGTATGATAATTAAAATAAATGGTGACAGTTGATTAAGCCACAGTTGATAAGAAAGAAATATGTAATGATAACGGCCGATAGTGATAGTGGTAGGGGTAGTGATGGTACTGATAGTGATAGGTACTGATACTGGTAGTGATAATAATAGCTACTGATAGTGATAGTGCTAGAGATAGATAGTGATAGTAGTGATAATGATAGCGATATGACAGTTGGTATAGCGACGATGACGATAGGCGTGAAAAGTAAAAAAATAAGAAATAAAAACGAAATTAAAATAAAAACAAATCAAAAGAAAAATAGCAAATAAACAAATAACAAATCAATAAGAAACAGAACAAACGCAAATAAAATAAACCATAAATAAAATAAAGAAATAACAAAAATATTAATGAAAAAGCACGAATGAAAAATGAAGGGAGAAACTGAAGAAAGGGAAAGGATTTCGGATTTTCGCTCTTAAGCAGACTTAAGTGCGATCATGTAATCTTTTTTATTGCAGATTGGAAATTTTAAAAGGGCGTTCTTTTTCAAAGTTACCTATAAATTTCCTTCGTTCCTTCGTAAACGATCAGTTGCTACACTGCACGCTCTCAAAGTATGCGCTAAAGGGAAGAGGTAGGAACATAAGGTATGAGCATCTTGCGCACCAGCTAGTGGTTGCGCAATGCATCGATGCTGTAGTGTCTAAGCCTTTTATGCAACGCCGCACTTCGCTGTTGTTGGCGCTCTGATAAGGTGCGGGGGTGATGCCAGGTCAAAGCTGAAAAAAAACACCGCCTTTAAGTGAACTCTTGGGAGCATCAGATGCGGCCTGTTTTGTAGAACAATAGCTTTGACGGTTCATTTCGTCAGCCAAGAGCTGTTGGAGCTCATGGCGTCGCAATTCGCTAGTCACCCATTAAGGCTTTGCACTGCGCCGTGTCAGTGTCTTGTATTTCTCTTTTCGTCTGCGTCTTTGCTGCCCTGTTATTTTTTCCACTATGGAAGCCTACAAGACTAACTCGCAGTTTTCCTTCCTAAACTGCAAAACACTCCACAAGTAGTGCTAACTTGAACAAAATTCTCACTTTTGAAGCTTGAAGTTTATTTACTTTCAACATGGAAGCATAGTATAAACTGATCATTCATGCAGAAAGCGGTCTCAGATCAAAATGCTGTAATAGGATAATAAAAGGGATAAACTAATGACACCTATTGGCAACAGCAACCGTTGCAATATTGAGTGTAGGCACGTGAGGTAAATATTATCATATACTTGATTAAAATAAATATTAAAACATCAGAAGTACAACCGTCATTGGAAACAACGAAACAAGCAAACAATCAAACAAAACTAAAGACGGGGCATAATAGCTGTTAGCAATAATGATATTGTAGGCTAAACGCCCCAGGAGCGAAGGAAACGAGACCACAGCTACGAGCCGACACCAGAACAGAACTGCCTAGCCGTGGCTGCACGAGCCACGACCAGGGGCCGTCTTTATCCTCTTCGCAGGGTGGCGCGCGCTAGCCGGGTTGTCGGCGCCGCCCAAGAGAGGGTGCTACAATATAAAGTTGGTGTTTAAACCATCTCTCTACCAGACCATGTGGCAGTGTATAACCCCCCACCCTCAGCAAACACTCATACCGCACTTCAGTCCGCTTTCATAGGAAGCTGCTCTGTCAAGCCTTAGCCTGTGCGTCCACCGACGGCTGATCTGGGGTTCAGCGCGATAGAACCCTCCAGACTCGTAAATTGAAAACCCCAGAACGAGGACAGGCCCCTAGTCACTCTTCTTTTTCACCGAATAAAAGTTTTGCCCTACCACTACAACAGACTAGAAATTTGTCTTCAAATCTGTATACCTTTTGAGGAACCTTAGTATCTTTTTCTGCTTATAGCTTACACTCGACAGCAATCTCCGTCACGAAGTATTTTGTCCACAGTGCACTGCAGGAGCTTTCTTTCCGGTTCGAGTTGTTGACCAATACGACGTCGTCCCCCTCACCGCTTGGTGCAGTAATGTGCTTAGTTAACAGGAACGCTGCTCCTGACAGGCATTGGTGCTGGGTTTGAATCCCGGAACCAGAGAGGATTTCAATTCGACCCCAAATATTTAGGTAAAATTGCGTAGCCTTTCCAGCATGCATATATAGCTGTGTAGCAGCGCTCCAGTGGAAAATTGCTTCTAGGAACAGAGCGGTCAAGTTGGAAGGAACAAAAATATACGATTTGTGTTTCCCTGCTACCACATGCTAAGAGTCTATGTTGAGTTTTCCATGTTGAAATGTGAACTATACTCAAAAGGATCCCCAAGTGACAGTAATTTCCATTCATGTTTATAATGAACGTAGGAGACGAGAGTAATGTTTATAGCTTGCTTAAGTGTATCATATTCTGAAGGTTTATTCTACTGACGTGTTTTTCCTGTGTACAGCCTCAGGCTATTTTCTGTCTAATGTCATAGTTCCTGAATCACTCATCACTGACGCCCTTTAAAATAGAAAATTAAAAAAAACATACAGATGCATTTCGCTCGCACTGTGAAATTATTTGAAATTCCTTTCAAAATTATGGAATGAAAGCGGCGGCCACCGCTCTGCGATTGGCGTCTGTTCTAGGAGAAGCTTTTGAGCGGAAAGCTACACGAAGGCGTCCTTTCCCGCGAGGGAGCATGAGCAGCAGTGAAAGCCGCCTACTACTTAACGCGTCCAAGCGCTAACGAGGACTAAAATGTAATATCACAGAGTGACGTAATAATAAAATGCAGCCGTAAGCAGAGATGCTTTTAGTTTTTATTTGATATGCAGCCAAAGAAATGTTTTGCGCCTTCACCTCATAACCACCATTAATGGTTGACACGAACTGAAATACAATGTGAGGCGCACGATGGTTTACAAAAAAATTTATTCAGACGTCAAAGCTCTAGGATGAGCATTATATACTGTCTGCTAGAAGGTGATGGCGCAAGAAGAAAAAAGAGAAGTCAATTGTCATCGGAACGTGGTCACATTAACAGGTGAAAGAAAGAAAACCCAAGCGTGCAATTTTTCAAATATACAGGGAACTCAGAATTTCGTGTTGCAGAGAGACATCTTGAAAAAAGTTTTTCTAAAGAGCAACGATTTTTATTAAAATATTATCCATAGTAATTAGACAAAATTTGATACTTTAAAATTTTCGCCTTCAAAACATGATAACCGGCGATATCTGTAATGGTGTTAGGTCAGGTAGGCAGGCCGTGAAGACAACATTGCGTTGTTTCCATGCGATCACACCACTTAAATAAATCCATTTATATGAAGGAGTGGCGACCGATCAGGAGTGGCATCGAACACCTTTTTTGGGGCCAGTCATAGTGCTTCTTCGAAGCTCCAATTCGCAACTTCTGCAAAAGTTACCTGTCAGCAACACTGCACACCATAAATAGGAATGGTCGTCCTATTCGGGTCCACGGTGGCCTTTTCGCTTGGAGCTTTGCTTTGGATTTTATGTTGTGGTGTGGAATCACGGTGTTTCGTCATAGCGAGCGGCTTTTACCAACCAACCCTTTCTTCGAAATCGGATTGGAGAACCACGCTTATGAACATGCCTAAGTCGCCTCCCTGTGCTACAGTTTTGGGCGTAGAGACGTCAAGGTCGCTGCGTGAGCTGCACCATTTCATTCTCAAGAGAATAATGCCTAATCAGAGAGTCCGGCGTGGTCTGAAGCAGCACAGAGCATCGGTCTATTATTGTGAAGGTGTTCGCAAACAGCAGTCCTAAAAAGGATCAACCTTTACTAACACATTTTCAATATGGTGCATACGCCCTGTGCTCCTAGGCCAAAGTACATGCAATACTGGTTCTTCTAAAAAAGCTCAAATCTTTTTCTGTAGCTTTTTTCACTGCAACAAGCAAGTCGATCCACGGTTTTCGCGGAAATGCTCATAGAGTGTGTTTCGCCTATAACTTAGCAAAATTTTGAAAAATAGGTTTTTAGGGTTAGAAGAGCGCTTTTTTCACCACAACATTTTCAGTGGTATAGCACAACGGTCAACATCGGTCAACATCGTGGATTACTCGTTGAGAGCAAGCATCAATAATAGAAACTTCAAAACAGCTTTAGAAACCGGCGAAAGCTCTAGGACATGTTCAGTGGTTAATGACGGTGAGCGAAACGAAATTGCGGCCACAGAGCGATTGTGGCACAATAAATGAGTGATGAAAAGTTAACTTGACGATAACCGAGAAGTAATAAGTTGTCCCGAAGGAAATGGTTCGAACAGATAAACATGTTCGCGGTCACTTCTTTACACAGCTCAGTCTTTTATTCAATAACGTTCGTGGAGCGCGTCACGTGGTTTCCTTGGGAAACTATGAAATGCCACTGTCATGGGCTTTCCAGCTAGAAGGCACACAAAATGGAACGCAGCAAAAGACCTCCGACGTTCGCTTTTTCGTTTTTTTTTTCTTCGCGCGATGTAATCACGACGAGGAGTCGATAAAAAGATGTCGTGTTAGAGCGCACGAGTGACGGAGAACCAAACCCCTTTACTAGTTTCTTGAGCACCTAGTTCGGCAGTTTCTCGGTTAGGACATTAGGTGGCGAGCAGAGATCTGTAGTTTCGAATAGAGATTAGCAAAGCAGTGCTCCAGGACATTCAACAGCATTTGCTAAAGCAGGTCAAAGGAATTCCCTCAGTGACGGAGAAAAATGTATCAACGGTAATGTTCACTCAATTTTCTGCCTTGGCACTAAGGCTAGTACTCAAAACTCGGCGACCAGGCGGAATTCTCTTGCACCAATTCCGCCTGCTTGTGCTGGCCACAAGAAGAAAATTTGCACCGGGCTTTCGGATTTGCTTGTCATTCCTATTTAGTCCACCACGTCTGTAAGAGTTGTAAGAGTCATGGCAATGCATTCCTTCTATAGATAGATAGATAGATAAAGAGGAGGAGGGAAAGGCAGGGATGTTAACCAGAAAGGGGTTCCGGTTGGCTACCCTGCACTGGGGAAGAGGGATTAGGGGACTAAAAGGAGGAAGAGAGAAGGGGAAAAAGGCATAACACACACACACACACACCTATAATCAGTATTAACTCGCTGCGTCGCTGCCGGTGCCTTCCTCACCCTTGAAGCTCTTATGAACAGATTTCCCATTCTGTGTCTTTGGGAAAAACTGCCACATACGAACATGCGATGTTATTCGGTCGGTCCTAATACTAATACACTTTCTATTTCATTCACTGAATTCAAAAAAAGAAATAAAAATTTCACATGAATGAACGCTTGCTTTCTTTTTCTTGCCTGAATAACAGGGCTGAATATTTTCTCTCCTCATCGTAAGAAAACATAAAAGTCAAACAAATTTTTTCATAAAGTTTAGAAAGATCAGTGATATATCTTCTGTCTGTACTGTTTACAGATGAAAGTACAAAGAAAAGTACAAAGGAAAGTAAAAATGTGAGGAACCAAGGAAAGATTTCTTCTACTCTGACAATAAATAGGTAGGAGCTGTTCGCGTTTTCGTGTGAAAGACGTCAGTTAGAAGGCAAATGTTATGCAGCGAAGCAAAAAATAAATCAAACCTGAGAGCGAAGCAAGAAATGCGAAATTAAATTCATTGACATTTTAATAAATCGTGAACAACAAGGGTTTATAAGGCCCCCAGTAGAACAATTTTATCGATTGAGACGTTGCTTCGACCGCTGTGAGTACTCTCATTTTTCTCTTGCTTCAAGCACAGTGAAAATAGTTCATATGCTGTTAGTTAGGGCTATTATTGTTTAAAGTACCGTAATTTTCCGTACACAACCGGCGGGTTGTACATGTTTGAAAAGTGAAATTAAGCGCTTTCCTAAATTTGTGCTCTGCGCTTTCTTATATTGCTGAAAAAGGCAGAAAATTCGAATCGCTTACATTACGAGATTTTGTGATATTTATATGCTTGCCCACCTGGCCTTTGTAGGCTTTATTTGGGGCGCGGAAAACGTTGAAAAAGAATATGTTTGCCGGTCATAATGGAGTTAAGCAGAATATACATCAGGTGCGCTGTATTGTGGAAAATACCCTATTTACAGGCGGGCTCTCTATAACAATTTTCTGGAAATTACTACAGAATTGTTGTCAAGAGACATAAGGCTTTTGAAAACCATAAATGCTAAATTTATGAACTGTAAAACTTTTATTTGTTAGAAAAATGTCATCTTGAGGCGGAAATTGATGTTTAAATTTGGTAGTCCAACTGACTGGAATACATTACTGCTCTGAGATTTGAAAAAAAGAAAAGATGCTGCCGATTATGGGCGCGCAGAATTTCGGAACATTCACATGCTAATAAAATATTAGGCACATTATATTTTGATTCGGTTGGAGTGGTCAATCTTTGATGCATATTTTTTGAAAGATGCAAATAATCGGCAGAAATAGAATGTTCTGCATGCGAGAGTGAATAACAAGCAATAGATTACTGTCCGCGTGGATGACTCGTCGATCGAGCCTAACGAACAGCTTCACAGGAACACAGCGGCTCCCTGCATTTCCCTTAGGACCACGCAATCGATATTAATTGATTGCTTCGAGTAATCGCTATTACTGTGCGTTCAGCTTTGTAGTACTTCACCTGCTGCAGTCATGAAGGACCGGAACGATTGCGCGGAGAGAAGAGAAAGAAAGGGAGACCGACGCATCTTAAACGAAAGGAATTAAAGCTTTGGAAACAATGTACTCTTGTTGCTTGAATGAATGGTGCAGTGCACGTTGTGGATTGTCATTTCCGGAACTCATGAAATGAAGGAACATTTGAAGGAGAAATAACAATATGACCACTAATGTTAAGTATGATGTGGAAACACCGCTGTCCATTGATGCAGTTCAATAGAGCAGTTCACACTCATCTCTGGTGACCTTGCTCCTACCCATTGCGCTATCCAAGTCACTGCTTGTTAATAATATGTGGAGCTACCAGAGACTGCAACGGATGATGAGAACAACTTAACCTTGCACTACAGAGCTTACCCTCAGCTGGATTTTCTCGTAATGGGACTAATAAGGCTTTAGCATTAAAATGGTTGATGCCAACAGTCTTTTGCAGCGACAAGAACACCTGCTAGTACCACCAGCGTCTATTTAAATGCGAACAGGGCACATACAAACCGGGCACAAAAAGTGAGATACATGAGCCGCTTGAGCGGAAATACAGACGAGTGCCGTAAGCAGTTCCAAGAAACGGTCTGGCACTTTAGAAGTGAAAATATTCTGCACTAATATTCTGCTCCGTCAACCACGGCCTTTCTGTTATCGTCTCAGTATTCTGGGTCTCGTTTCATTGGGGGCTAATGTACATGATATATCCGGGCAGAATGAAGACATTGCGCGAAGGTAGAAAGAGTCGCCATGGATAAACTTTTGTGCCTATGTGCTATATGCTGACGTTCGAGAGTACCTCTTTCAAACACTCTGAGAACATATTAATTTTTGGCAGTAATTGCTAACCTAAACATTTTCCGACTTTCTTCTTTACTCTCTTTTTACGAATATCCTCCTTACTTTCCCTGTAAATACAATCTGTAAGAATATGTTCCAAGGCCTGGAGATTTGCCGTCACCCATGCGTGCGCTGACTTGGCTATCTTTAAATAAGACAGTAATGCTACACAATGTTAAGAAACGTCTACCTTTCAATGCTTTGAGAGAGCCCCAGCGTGTAAATATGAAGACGAAACTAACAACAATTGATAAATATATCTTGAAAGGTGATAATTAACCGGGCACTGTTCTCTTGCAGGAAGTCACTACACTATGAAAACTTCATTCTGCGTGATTGCAAGTTGCCTCGTCCTCTTTGCGCTTAACGGTAAGTCCTATGTATGGTACAATCCGTGCACTAAGCAGCTACATTGGCAGGGTCTTGCGCTTAGCCAGTTCATTTAGTTTCCTCTTGAAAGCAGGTGCGAAATTATTTTTGGTGCAGAAAGGCATTCTAGTGCATGGAAGCCTGACTTCTGTGGCAACACCTGAGTGTCCACATCACAGAGCTCACCTATTGTGAATTTCCGACGCGGTTTCCGGACTGATACAATCGCTGTTTGACACAGTACCCGACTACATCGGGGAGCGTCCGCCCTAAATCGGCGTTCGAAACACCTGTGCTTCGGCCAGAGGAAGCTGCGAGCGTTATCGCGCTAATAATTAAAAAAGAATATATATCACGCGTTGCTTGCGTTCTCTCGCGCTCCTTCTCTACTACAGAACGGGCGCGGGAAGAAAACCACGAAGGCATTCGGTCGTATCCGGCGATTTCAGCCGCAGCAGTCTGGACTGCTCCTGGTCCACCCTTGAAAGAAGCGATCCACGACTGAGATGTGCCGTTGCAAATGACTAGTTCCGAAAAGTGCAGAAAAAATTCATCCGGATGTACTCCGAATCTGCGATTGGAATTAACAACTAGTTCGCTATGCAGGTCCAACCTCACCTGAACAACAATTAAGTCCACACATGACCACGTAGGGAAAAGGATTGGTTATCTATGTTATCCAGGCCTGCTCCGATGGATAGGAATATGAAGAATACAAAGAAAGTGATTGGTTTGGCTTGGTTTATAGGCAAAGTAGCTCATGATATGAGTTACATCGTAGTGTAGGGCTCCGGAAATTTCGACCACCTGCGGTTCTTTAACGTGCACTGACATCACACAGTACACGGGCCTCTAAGGTTTCGCCTCCATCGGAATGCGACCCCGGAGGCTGGGATCGAAAACGCGTCTTTCGGGTCAGCAGCCGAGCGCTATAACCACTGAGCCACCGCGGCGAAGACAAAGAAGAAGGAGACAGCCTCGATGGAAGACATAGGTTTGTGTGGGAACTTCTTGAAGAAGGAGAGTAAGGCAAAGGCGCGGTAATAGATCCCCTGTCGGAAGCCCAACCAGTGGGAATGCATTTATGCAGCAGAACGCCCCAGTGGTAGGCGGATATATTTCTGCGACTTACATTCTGTTATTTCGAGCAATTATTTTTTTAGTATTTTTTGCAGTGCAGTCTAGCAATGAAGCAAAAGCTGCTCATACTTTATTTGTTAGAAATGATAACCCTGCAAATATAGGACGATCAGAAAACAGAATGCAGTGTACTCAAGCATTGATCTTTAGGTTTTTTTTAATTTTTACTCTGCCCAGGAAGCCAGCACGCTTCTGCTTTTTTGAGCTGATAGAGTTAGCCCGTTCATAGCATGATTTTAATTTCGCTGTTTAGCATGGCACAACGGTGCACCAAGAATTCAAATGGGTAGAAAAAACTGCCAGACCTAGATCAGCTAGTAGTAGCAACATTTGGGTTCAGTACATTAACCAGCGAAGGTGCTAGTCACTGCACAATATAAACTTATTATAGGAGAAGACCACAGGAGCGCGGGACATAGAAAAAACAAGCACTATTTCACTACAATGAATGCATAACAACTCGCCCAAATTTCAGCTTTATAAATAGAAGTCTACCCTGTGAACGAATCTATACAGGCATTTGAATTACATGTATCATGAAAGTAATTTAATGCTGTTGTGTGATACAAGTGGCTGCTGTGATGTTGAATGTTTTCGCGGTGTATAAATTCAGGCAGAAAAGTCCAGATGAGACGCGGCAGTGCTACTCAGAGCAATGGAAAGTATGGTGAAAATGATTGCAAGAAATGAACATAAAAATAATCGACAAAGTTTCTTTTTGAAACCTGCTATCTTTAGATGTTTTTGAAAATAATCATCAAGAAATAGGCCGTTGTACGTCCTCACACAAACCGAAACTGTAATAATTATTTATTTTTGCATAAAACCCAAACCCAAATATTTCGAATCACCAATTTTTTTTGGAATAGCACGATTTGTTCCAGAATCAGTATTATAAAATTATGGGCCAGTTTATAAACTGGAATGCCACAAAAAATCAAACATAACGTGAAGAACATTGAACCCGGTAAAGTGCCATAAATGGCAGAGCCCACGAAAAATTCATGCTTATTTCCGACATTTCAGTTTTGAAGACAGGATTGTTTTGGAATGAACATTCCACCAAATATAGCAGGCTTTTAAGCAAGCAGTTATCAACATAACATTTACAGATTTTGCATACGAGCGAAATCAATGCATGCAGCAGCAATATCAGCTTTGCAGACAGAGTATAATTTTTCAAATTTTAATGCATACTTGACACGCAAATTTGAAAACAGGGAAGCACGAAGTACAACTGCTACCAGCACGGGTAGAAACAGTTCTCTTGCTCTTTCTTTCAGGTCAGTAGAAATAGTAGACACCTTTATCGTACCATGTACTAAGTTACCGTTAGCGGAGCACCGGGAGCCCGCCCACCGTTGGTTAACACGCGCTGATTGGTCCCGATGCTGCAGGCGCGCGTGCAGCTGTCCAGTACCTGATGCCATCTGGCGCCATCAAGGTGATTCGCGCATGCGCACTGGCTGCGCGCGGGCTCCCGGTACTCCGGTACCAGTAACGGTAACATGGTACACGGTGTGGTAAATGTGTCTGGTATCCGATTTGCACAACTAACTCGCTTTCCCCTTCGTGATGAGCCCGAAAGCCTAATTGAAAAATAGTGGCTGTTATTTCAACGCATTCCTGTCTGGGATCCTGATGTGTTGAGACAACGAAATGTTTATAACGAAAGGTTGATGAAGGAAGCGCAATAATTCTTGGGGTGTTGGAGAGAAATAGGGAAGTCTCTTTTTGTTATACGTATTGTTTTTTCCAGAATGGCGCACTGAGTGCACTTGTGAAGTGTCACAGCGTAACTGAGCTTTACTTTATTTGGCAGTTAGAAGCAGTGATTTGGCAGTTATAGATGCCGTCATGTGGGCAATTTTGCATCTCGGCTTAATGCAACGGTGAAAGCCTTCTAAATGACGATTAAAAATTCTCGCAAGTGGTAAAATTTGGCGTAAGTTTTCTGGCTGCCGATAACCACCCTGGGCGCATGTGGGTTTGCACATTTGAAGCACTCACTTTGATGAGTTTATGATATCTACACAGAAGGCTGGTGATGACTGGAAATAAAATCGAATGTGTTATGAGTGCTTCAAACAATCGATTCCAACTTAAGCGAAATGGAGCTTAGAGTTTGTTGGCAATGATGATGGATTTTGATGGCGCATGGGCATCTGTGGTCAAATAGTGCCATGACGCAAGGCTTTTAGCCTAATCAAGGTGGGATTGGAGACCTATTTCCCAAGGATTTCTCCCTACATAAACCGAGCACCAGACCAGGGAAAGCTTGTACCCATTGTATCACGGGTGGGGACTCGGCGGCGCTGGGGATCGAACCCCGCACCTCCCGAATGTGAAGGATTTGTTGGTAGTGTATTTGAAAGAAATACTTAGCGCGGAAACCCAAGACAAGGTAACAAGGACGAGGCGAGCGCTGACAGCTGAAGATATTATTCAAGAAGATTATTCCATAAGCAGAACTGTGGAAAGAAACGTGAAAGTCCAACCATACACCTAACATAAGCGCGGAAATTTTTGCGTTTAGAGTATTGGTAAAGAATATTGCAGAAAAAAATTCACAGATCACAAAGAACGTTGAACATGGGTGCTGCCGTAGTGATAAAACTATGAAAACTACCCGTTGCCTAAAATTTTGCTGAGAAGGAAAGCAACCGGTGTTTCGCTGACCCACGTGCCCGATCCCAACATTTAGATCAGTAAGGCTGAGGACTACCCCTAGCCAACTTAGCCTCCGAGCGCCTTTTGTGTTCTTGTACAGTGGACAACATTTACTGTCTTTACCATGGAAAGGCAGGTACCTTCCATCTTTAGCATTAAGAACAACAGCGCGTTTTCTAAGCTGACCTTTGAAGGGGCTGAGAAACACTATTCAAAAGGTACGGTACGGCTGGGATTAAAAGGCGGCCGCTTCACGAGTATCTTCTTGTAAGAATTTTGTTAATTCTCTCTGAAGAAGCCCAGCAATCTGCCGTCAAAACAGAAATTTCATTGTCTTCCAGTTTATTTCTTTCTTCTCGTCACTTTTTGCACGCACAAAGGCAGGCGCTGCTCCACTCGACCCACCCGACCCGCTCCACCATTGAGCTGCTGACGCGCGCGGGAATTCCCCGGGAGGCGAAGCTTCATGGCACGCAGGAGTGACGAAACTGGATGGCCGGGGCCACTGAAACTGTGTGACGCCTGAAAGAGTGCTACCGACTGCCATCCTTAAACCTAAACACGTACTCGCGTGACACAGAACAGGGCGGAAGTTTGAAAAGTCTCCGGAAAAAGCTCGCAAACTTTCGAACTACACTGCGGGTTCTGTGCTGAATGTTGAAGATTATTTGGCTAAGCTATTTATGGCAACACAATCGAGGGATTGTTTATATACTGTGCTCAAAAGGTGTTGCAGTGCCCCTTTAACCAAAGCCAAGTGTGCCCTATATAAATACACCCACATCTTAGAGGAATCTCGTACAGAACGCCCACTCCCATCTCAATGAGCTTGGTGGGATGCTTCATATAACAATCCAGCATTTTAGCCAATCACCGGCTTGAAAGTAAACAAGGACTTAAAAGCTTGCGGGAAGCCGTCAAAACCACATCCTCGCCTAAGTTTCCTTGAGCCCTGTCTAAATAGTGAGAGCCACAGTGGACGTACGGGAACACGTCAAGTTTATTTTCTTTTTTGCTTTACTTGCATGAAACCTCTGGCGATGGCTTGTCTATCTTCTCGGTGTAGTTTCTTGAGCAGGCTTCCCGCTACTGCAATGATCGCTGACTGGGGGAACCAATATTCTTTACTCGTTCAACTCGGAAGCCAAAACTGGATTCTAACCTGTGGCTATAAAATATCAGAAGCACGGCTATAAAGGAAAACGAAGCAATTCCTTGTTTTACGAGCTCAGATTCCAAAGAGTTAAATAGCAAGGGTTCTTCAGTCAAGCGCAGCATATCTGCTCATGTAGCTAGTCACGTTAAAAACAATCCTAACCTGAAAAATGGAATAAGTGACGGTTACGAAATTTCAATTGTATATTTTAAACACTTAGAAATCCAAGAAGCCCCTCGAAGACAGTGTAAGCCATGAAAACTATATTACCGTCTGTTAGTTTTCAAAGGACCAGGAATCCGTCAGCCCCCCTAGAAACTTCAACTACGCGTTCACTCCTCACAGTCACATTTCGCGCGCAATAAAGTTTGACTAAAGAGATCTAGTACAAAACAGGTGGAGCACAAGAATGTTGGAAATGCTCAGTTGGGTGCGTGAAAGCTTTCATTAGAAGTTATGTCATAGTGAAAGTAAAACGCAAATAACTTTAAGAAAGATTACACAGGAAGGCTACAAGCTTTCTGAATAGCCACCCTTAAAGAGATGTAAACGCTTTCATGAACAGCAAATAATAGTTCATTGTGCAGCACGAAACGAAACGGTCCTTTAATGTCCACCGAGATACCACTCTTCGCACCATGCAAGACTTGGTCGGCACAGCTCTCCATGAAAGATCTTCGATTCGTAACTTCCTGAGGTGAAGTTGCAAATATTTCCAGGGATAAAACTGCAAAATCTTGCCATATCTGTTGGACGTGTATACCATGTGCTCACGGTCGTTTGCCGTTTTATTATTCATACCCTAAGCTTGTAAAACGGGGAATTACTTCATTGCCTTAGAGCGCTGCGCAAAAAAGGAAAATTGACGCGTTCAGACACGTGCGCGGTATCCTCACAGTTTGAATAGGGCCGCAGGAAAGTTGGATGTGGACGTAGTTATCACGGTCCCCCGCAGGCAGTCAAGTCTGTTCACTTTCCAGCCGCAGATTGGCAAAGAAAATGGCTTGTTACATCAAGCACGCCAACAACTTCGTTGACATCGGAGTGGACTAAGTGTACGAGAGTTCTCTCAGCTGTGGGTGTGTTTATATAGGACAGTCAGGCTTTGGCCTTAACGATCGGCTGAGAGAATACCCTGCTTCACTTAATACTATTATTGGTAGGCACCTCTCCTTTTGTTGTAAAAACTGCAAAATACTATCCCCGGCAGAAGAACACAGAAGTCACTCGATACGTAAATTGCAGGAGAGATTCTTGAGGAGCTACTGCATGGTATGGTTTAAAATTTGGAAAATTATTTACTTTACTTATTTTGGTCGAAACATTTGTCTTCTTTGATGTTGGCAGATAGGATTTTTCAGGGTTTTTGCCGCTATGGCAGCAACAATACTTCCTTTTATCTCTCTCACTCCCCTGTTTCTTTCCAGTTCACTGCCCTCTTCTCTCCATTTACTGAAGCTAGTCGCAGCTCAGGTGCTCCACGTTTCGATGGCAGATGCCGTGGCTAGCAACACATTTTCCTTTAATTCTTTTTTTATTAATAAAGAGCCACTAAAATAATAAGAATGCTTCAACATTCTGTTTATGTCGTGCCGTTTTTATGATATACTTTATTCATATAGCAATGGGAAAGCTCTCTGTACACAAGCGGACATACTCGTGCACACACTTCTCACACAAACGCACATATTCTTCGCATTGTGATTTGCAATGATCATGCACATTTGTATCTCACTTCGAAAGAAAAGCGTCTAGTGTTAATAGACTTTTTTCTATACTGTGTACCTAAAAAATTTTCGCGTATTTTTTTTTTTCACAGGATCAGGTCAACATACTGAAACGGATGATGGTGAGTATAACGCTCTGAGTTCCGAGGATATCTTTCTCCTAGCCTGTGTTGCAGCTGAGCCGCAAAATCGTCAATTATCCTCTAAACGAATACGTCGGAAGTAGTAGTTAAGTCCTTAGCTATAGATAGTTTGTAATGATGGATAGAAGAGAAGAAAGGAAATGGTTTTATTTGAATAGAAAAGCTATTTTAACGTTACCGAAGCAGATTCTCGGGAAACTTCAGTACGCTAGAATGCAAGGGCATTTTTTTCGCTCAGAAATTTATTCAATCAAGAGAAATGCCTTTCGTATAATATAAAGAAACGGTGCTAAAAAGCAGCAAGTCACTTAAATTTATTAAAGTTTAACTCCAACCGCCATGCTCTCCAGTACTAAAAGATGCGGTAAAATCGGACTGAAAAGGTTCAGTGTGGTTGTCGTGGATTGTTTGTTGAGAAATTTCACAGTCGCCTGCGAAACATGAATGTTAGAAGAATAGTAGGCTAGTAGAAGGAAGGTGATTAATATACAAATTTTGGAGGAAGAGCCGCACAAGCACGAATCACTGCGGAACACCTGAGAGATGATTAGCAAGGGATGAGTTAGTGTAGTCAGCAAAAACGAAATGGCAGTGGTTAAGAGGGAAAAATGAGTCTAGTTGACGGCAATAGTACTGAGGTTGGATTAATCACTGAATTCACAATGCATAGCCTACTTTACAAAATGCTTTTAAGGACTGTAAAAAGTGATGCCTACGTAAGATAACTTTACAAATATGTGCTGTAACTTACGAGCGATTGAAAATATCTGTTTCACATGGCTGTGTTTTACAAGAACAGTGTTACTCTAACGAGGGAAACCAATTCATTTTGTTTCAAAAAGGTAAGAATGCTCTAAATTATTATACGTCCAAATAAATTCCAACAAGTGCTAGTGAGTAAAATAGCATAGACCTGTAGAGGTGAGTGCTTGATACGAGACCTGTGACGTGGAGCCACCTTCCCTCCGCTAATCAGGAAAACTAGATGCGTTGAAACAGTGTAAAAACGTAATCTTGGTAAAAAATACCTATGAGAGAAAGCATTTTTTAAGAACTCAGTCGAAATCAAGCAGTGTCCTTGGATGAACCTTTCTTTAAATGCTGGTAATGAAGCGTTGCAGGTGTGTTTGGTGGGACAGGTGTTGAGGAATCGTAGTGCGGTATATCAGAAAGATGAATAGAGCTCATTGAAAATATTGTAGTTAACGTATTATTCAAGACACCTGAAAAAAGTAGGGTATATGGGTATAAGTTTACCGGGACGCTCGGCGGCAGCAACGCTAACACAAAAGCCCCGCAATAGAGCTGGATGAGTGAAGAGGTAGAAAGACTCGACAATGCCGGAGGCGGAAAATTTATTCTTCCGCGATTGAAGGAGAGGCCATCGCCTGATCGGCACGCGCAGTGTGTTCCAGATAGTATATGTAGCACAAACGGCGGCATCCACTGGCGGCTGAACTGGTGCAGTTGTCACATGTATGACCCCACTATGACGGTTTTTGCACTATTGGGGAGATGTCTCCATGACGGGGATTGTCGATCTTGAGGTATAGGCGCCATCTGTGCTAACAGTTGCCTCATTTTAATAGCAGACCGTTTAGAACCGATGTCAAAATTTCTCCTCCCCAAGTGTGATCCGGAACCACCGGCTGATAACTAAGCTATGTGGTTTGGTCGCCTCTAGCGAGTTCCGGGGACTTTTCTTCCCGATAGTACATGGTGCGTGGAAGGGCAGGGGTTGCTGCCTATCACACAGGGAAGGACGAAGGTGTATATCTTTGTCATCTATGCCATCCGTGTTATCAGTTAATTTTGTTCTTCATAAAGGAAACAAACTAAACTCATGACGGAACGTCAGGTGAAAGTTTTGATGCCTAGTGAGCAAACGAAATGAAGATAACCATGAAGGCTTGCGGTGAGTTTTATTGCCTGGACCGGGTCAGGCTTGTCTCGTGAAGCGTACTTTGCCATGCCTGGAGAGAGGAAGAGAATGTAATGGTTTCAACCGAGCTTCGCTGGCGAAGGCTGGCCACACGAGATCACTCCCTTCACTCCCAGTGTCTTTTTTAAATGCTGGTATACCCCAGTAATGCTGAAGGAGAGTGCGCAAAGCACCTCCATCACAAGCAGTGTAATTAGTCACTTTTTATCTGCACGTTTTTCGCTTCCACGTGCTCTGCGGCAGGAAGTCCTGCAGTCGTGCATTGGAGCCGGAGGATTCGCGAGATATACGATGAGTCTTCCAAATACGAAAGACCAAATGTCTTCTACGCCACAATTAAAAGGGTTCGACTGTGTCACTAGTGCGGCTGTGTGTGCCCGTACGCGAAGGTAGGAAGGCGGGACAGGTGTTTTAATTCGTCGCTAGGCTGAAAAGAAGCGGGTGAACGCCGCAAAGCGGTAAGTGACAAATACAGCTCCTCAGAGAGCCGCTCGGGTATGCAGGCTCACCCTCGATCTGAGGAACGCCAACCTGTCGACGTGTGACGCAACAGTGGTGGATAGATAACTTGGGAAAAACGCTCTTGTTAGCCCGACTTGGAAGCTGTTACCGATATCTGGTGGATCCTACAAAAACAACATTTTGCTCAGAGTATTCCAAAGGGTGCGTACTGTTGAAACATTATGTGGTTGGAGTGATTTGCAGGCTGCGCAAAGAGCAGCGGAATTCTTAGGTTTTCAGAAGCCAATGAACTGCTGCGCACTGAAGCGGGAGTTAGAGGTACTTTAATACCAGAAAATTCTGAGTATTATAGCTTTAAAATAATCCGGCGACCTATCAAAACTCCTGGACAGATTAAATTTTTGAAGGTACTACGTTCTACTAATTCACCTCGGTTCTGTTTCAGATTTCGACTATGGAAATACAGGATGCCCTTTCCCATTCCTTGCCAATTATAAAAACCATACGATGGTTAGTACTTAATTCTATTTAAAAAATCTCATACTCTTGGGCATGGGCATGTGCTCAGGGTTTTTACTATGATTTGTATATGCCAGCGCTTATCCTGTACCTATTGTGTCCGTGGCCTTGTCGCCTCATTGGTTTGCATTGTTAGGCGGGATTCTGCAGCATCGAGATATGTGTATATCGTCGGAGCAGTGCACTGTGCTTGTGGGCGACCAGGCTCGGACCAGACAATACCCTTGCCGGTGGAACAAAGGCAGAGGCTGCCAGCCCATTATGTACTGAGCGATGGGGTCTATATTTCAGCCTAATACCTGACAAGTTTCGAAAGTGGCCATCCTTCGTTTTCTAGTAAATTGAAACCCGGTTTTAGTGATTTTTGTAACCTAAAGACATTTCTTAGAAATAGGGTTACACACGATTTCTCCCTGAAAATGCGCCTTCAGAACCTGATTTTTCTAGTGCACAAAGCAGAACACATAACAAGAAAATTAGCGGATACCTTGTACTGATCCAGTGGGGTGTTTCTAGTTGATTGATAATTTTTTACCTCCCTTAACGCTTTGTGATGATGACACGGCTTAAGTTAAGGATAAGGCCAAACAATGCGCTTAGAAATGAGAGGCCAAAACACGGCATTGAGCAGATGTCTTACTGCTATCATTGTATCATATGCTTCATACGCTAATGTCGCAGCGCTCCTGGGCTCTTGTGCGTTCAAAATGGTCGCCGTGAGAAGAAATGAATTTTCTCATCGCATATCCAGGTAGGCTGGTCTTACCTGGACATAGAACTGCTGCGCAGGAGATGGCAATGCACGTGAAAAAGTAACTAAAATAAGTGACAAGAATAATACCTCAATTAGTAAACAGCCTTGTTTAAGGCGCGTTTTATTTGGACAGTCTTTATGTACGTAATCAGCAAACATTTTATGGCCAGCAAGAAAACGATCCCTAATAGTAAAGCGTCGTTTGCTGCAAAACAATTCCCGGAAAATCGAAATTATGGAAAGTTCTGCTGCATAACCCCATTTGTACACGATAATGAGTTCAAAGCTTTTTTCCAGATCTATTGTTACTCGGATTGCGAATAAAATAAAAGCCGCAAACGAATTGCTCTGATTACAGTGGGGTAGAGGTATATGAGCGCCAGAAAGCTTGCAGAAAGCTGTGTAGCACAAGCTACTGTTCATAATAGCTTCAGTCAAGGTAACTGAATAACAGAAGATTATGCCTTGAATGCTCATAACGACACGGAAGGGAGAGGATTTGGTTTGGTTTACGCGGTTTAATATTCTAATGTGTCTCAGCCTAAGAGAGATGCCGCATTGAAGAGCTACGGATAATTTCGATACATGGGGTTATTTATGGTACACTGACACTGCATAGTACACGGGTACTGTGCGACTGCTTTGCTAAATGCGATCACTGCGGCTGGGATCGAGCCCACGTTTTTCGGGTTAGATAGATTTAAGACGGAACAAATAAAAGATATAAAATATAAATCACCGCTTACGCCAAAAGTCCTGCCAGTGGTCAGCGTTAGCTGTTTCGTGAAATGGTTGACGCACTGATCACGTAATGCGTAACGCGTTTGATGAAGATTGCTGCTTTTGTATGCAATCGTTAATTGCACGAAAATGTTCCTAACGGTGCACCACCGAGTGCAGACGAGGTCTGTGCAGGTGTTACGGAGTGTGCTACTTTGTGGTGAGTTGGCTTATAACATGAAGTTCAAGGACGCGATGTCGGAGATGGAATGTAAACGCGTCATGACATCCACGTTGAAATCGCCAACGGAAACAGCTGCCGCGCAGGAGCTGTGTCCATGTCCTGTTCGAAATGCAAGTGATGTCCATATCGACGCTCACGCCCTTACACCCCTATTCATCGGAGGTAGAATTTCGGTGGAGGCTTAATGCTCAGAGATGCCGCAGTGAAGAGCTGAGAAGAGAGAGAAGCGCGAGTCCCGTGTGCTGTGCGATGTTGGTGCACGTGGAAGAACCCCAGGTGGTCAAAATTTCCGGAGCCCTTCACTACGGCGTCCCTCATAAGCAGAGTTGCTTTGGGATGTTAACCCTCATAAAACAAACCAAACCATCACCTAGTGGCGCCGAACTACCACTGCTGCGGTCAGGCGCGCGTACAGCTACGGTCCGCGCGTGTCGACACCGGATGCGGTCCCTCCCCCTTGAAGAAGATAGCGCGAGGCGCGAGACGCTGGCCGCGTACGCTGGGTGGCCACGTGACAGCGAGTGAGCGTGCGCCACACGACGACAGCGAGGGCAGAGCCAGGCACGTTGAACCCCTCGGCGGACGGGACGACGACTACGCGAACATGGAGGGAATACGCTTACCGCATCCAGCGATAAAATATTTTTACTAATCGTTATAACACCATACGCGCAGTGTTTTATGAGCTCTCATAATGACTAACTTTTACAGCTAAAACAAAAAAAGCTCTCGAATTATAGGGCAGTTGCACTTTTGGTCTAGAGAAAGAAGTGATGAAAACAATTATGTACAATGGCCCGCCTTCAAGCGCACGCTGGCTTCGCCTTATAATTCAAAAAATGTATGCTTGGTGTGGTCATAAGGAACCCGTCTTGGTCTTTTCGACACAGGGTGCAGCTCTGTCCGCACTCTGAGTCGAAAAACTCTGGGGTTTTTAGCACCGCTAAGCTGGACATCCGGAATGGAAGTAAATGGAGACGTACGCGACGTACTATTCTAATCAGTCTTTTTTTTTTGCAGAAACCTGTTGGATGCAGAAACAAATGCGGTAATGGGTTTGAGGAATTAAATGACACCACACCTTGCTACGTAGGTATCTTTTATTATTTGTTAGCTACACGATGATTCCCATCACATAAGTGTGAATATATTAAGACCAAATTTAGAATATACCGCACTGCAGTTAGGGTTGTGCGAACGGAAGGATATTTAAAGCGACGAAAACATTAACCGTGCATTCATTAAAAAATTAATGACCTCCATATAAAATTAAGTATAGCCCATTTTATTTAATGTTTCTCAGAGCGAAGGCAGCCAACGAATTCATGTCTCCTTGTCATGCTCCTCGAATGAGAACCTTCTTTAGTTGCTGGGCCCTTTTAGACCTCCAGGCCAACGCATTAGAAAATATCTATTCAATTTTACCAGCAGGCTAAAAGAACATGGACGTGCAACAACCATAAAAGTCTAGGCGAAGTGCGTGCAAGCCAGCACGTTAGTACGCTTTCGTTCAGTTTCACCAGGAGCCCCTAAAAACAGAACTACTCCAGTCGTCGGAACGAAATCGAAACAATACATGCAATTTTCGTGTTTTAAACGCACGTTTTTTTTTCATTCCTCAGGGAAACACACTAAATGAATATATCGTTCAGTTACAAAGCGTTGCGCGTGGTACTGGTGCCGTCATGTATGGATTTAGAATATTTTAGACAATTCAGCCATCTTCGACATGTACCAAATTGTGAGAGGGCGCGCAATTTTGCACTTCTAAAGCAACGCATTATAATCGCCGCCTCGCCGCCAAGTATAAGCCTGCCAGTCTATGGTCAACCATGAAAATGTAGCATATTTCAACATGCTTTCACGCGGGCGGGTAGCCAAATATAAAATTACAAAGTGTCACCTATGGTTTCGAGACAGATTTTCCTTCTAAATCAAAATATGCACTACATGCCAGTCTTATCTTCACCTCCATGCCCCTGTTTTCACAAGCAGCCCGTCGGTTGCGCAACAAAGCGGCAACGATGCGTTCGATCTACCAACTCTACAGCAAGTTGGATCCTACTTATTTTGCTCAGTACATCGCATTTCACAGCCGCTTCGTTAACATTCTTAGCTCTTACACCTTAGCAGCACTGATGCCTCGTTCATGTGGTGCTGTGTGTCGAAAAGAAAACCAGCTCACAAGTCGTGCACTTGCACTGACCCCGGTGCTCCGTAAACATCTGGGTTAAAAACTGAAACGACAGCGTTCAAAACCGTCCGTTTTATTTAAAGCAATTTTTATTGTCTCGGCGCATAAAAGGGGTATCTCCGCCTTGTGTTTGGCGCTCTATAGCCATAGATAGGCTTGCGCCATAGAAATTCTTTATAGTCGTCACGATGGACGAAAGAGAAGGAAGTTTAAATAAACAAAAAAGATTGAACGCTTCTTTATAGCCATCACGATGGACGAAAGAGAACGAAGTTAAAATAAACAAAAAGATTGGCCGCTCTAAAGAAGCGTCCGGGGCCCTTTTTATTTTTTCTTAGTCTTGTAAAGACAAGTACTGTAAAAGCGGTCTGATGACTAGGCTCCCATTCTAGGTGAAAAAAAAAGTCTTTTTAGATAGCAGCAGCACTAGCAGCACGAACTCACATCCAAAATTTATTATACCTTGGATTACTAATCACTGTACAAAGAGCCACACCTGCTTTAGCGGAAAAAATGTACCAATGTCACATTTTAAAGATCAAATTATCTCCTGGTGTAAATAGCAGCGTGCGAAAATTGTGAAATTTGAGCTAGTATTCATTCGAATTTTTTTTGTGCATGAATTTTACGCTGTACTTCTTCAGAACATCACGGCGCCATCTGTCATTGCATGCGTGTTGTTTCACCGTAGCTCAGAGACACCATTCATGGTCAATATATATGCTCTGGGTGTGTGATTTGTCGATTACGAATAACGGAAACAAAAGCGGACCATATGCCGTCGTCCCATCAGGCAATCTGGCCAGATTGATCTTGACAATATTTTAGAAAAGTGAGCGCCTAGCGGTGTGGGTGCAGCAGCTGTCGCATTCACTTTCTTAAAACAGTACAAGGTGCAAACTGTGGAAGTTTCTCTCCAAGGTACTCGATACTTGCGAATTACTGCTAGAGCAGAAGTAAACGTTCTCAGAACCATATTTAGGTTGTTTTAGCTTAAAATAACACGAAAGGATATATTGCTATGAAGACAGAATCCGGTTTTAGTTAATGATGCAGTATATTTTAGCGTTGTGTGGTATGGTTTGGAATTTATTTTCTAAAATTGCCTATAATACTTTAAACTCACTTTCTCGATTTATTTCTAATTACTGCGGAACTATAGCCACCCCCCCCCCCCCCCCCCCCCCCGCCCCGCTGGGGACTTGAAACTAAGGCGTATGGTCGCTTTCGAGTTTTTCGGAACGAATTGAAGCACTATGCTTTACGTAAGACTTTGATAAGCATTACTAAAAAAAAGTCAAAGCTTCTCACTATTCGGTGATGTATTCTACTGTTGAATAAAATATTAGATTACTCTCATACTGTTTTGGCTGCCCAATAAATGATGTTAGAGGTAAAGTAATGTTTTCTTATGAACTTTTTTTCGTTAGGACATTACTCATGAGGTTTTCGGGAACATGAAACCAATGCTAAGGTACGGTGCCTGTCCGTTAGGAGTTTGCGAAAGTGGCATCTGCAAGAGCAACGGTCAAAAAGAAGACTGCTTCAAAGGTAATGGACAGCGGAAATAAAGCTGTACTCTTCCTGAGGTCGTTCTCTTTCTAAACTGGGTTCCAGGTTAAGGTTGCACTACTCACTCTTAGCAACCTGTGTGGACCTTCAGAAAGCATAAGCGAGGCTTTACGGTGGCACTAATTCAGCATAGAGAAGAACGGGGTCGACTAGTGTATTCTGGGGGACCAATTTCGAGGCAGTTCACCTCGCAAAAAGTTTGTGTTCTTTCGGCGCGACTTTTCGAACAGGAGCCTCAAGTAATGCGGGGTTTCTCCTTGATATGTCCTACATAAACAGCGCAATTCTAAACATATTGAACTAGAAGTCGAGTTCCTTCGTGTGATGAAGCCGGGTGATAGTGCTCTCGTTCTCCGGCTCAACGGTGGCAGAGTACCGCAACCCTAGAAAGCGCGATAAAATCACGCCGCAGAATAATACAGCAGTGAATTTCATCCTCACAGAGAGCTCCACAAAGAAAGGTGGCAGAGAACCCAGGGTAATTGAGGACCCAGGATCGCTATCGAGCGAGAACTAGTGCCCCCGGTAGGAATTAAACAGCGTTCTCCTCGGTTTGGAGCCGCGCTAACAATTCGCTAGTCTGCACCTACAACCAATTCCGCCTTCCGCATACACAATCATGAATATTGTGTATTGGGAACGCGGAATCGGTTGTACGGGCAGACCGGCGGTTTGCGTGCGATAACACTAACTCCACAACAATCACAGTTTCATGCCTATTGTGAGCAAGTCTTTAGAATGCTACGTCGGGTATTCAAGAAAATAGATGGGTTAAGGCAGAAGGAGGCCCTAGGATTTGTTCAGGATTTCATTCTCTCTAAGATAACGTATGCCAACCAGTACCTGCGGCTTCGCAAAAAGGAGAAAGACCAATTGGATGTTATTATAAAAATGGCAGTTGAGACGGTGCTGGAACTTCCTTCATGCACATCCACGGATCGCCTACTACCGCTGGGGGTTCAGAACACCATCGACGAACTAATAGAGGCCCACCGTGTCAACCAAACTGTCAGGCTGCCAACATCTGAGCCTGGCAGGAAAATATTACAGAAGCTCAGAATCAGTCTACCCCGGGAAGTCGCCGACAAGATCGACATGCCCATGCAGATGAGATTGAGGTTGAGGTTGAGGTGTTGAATGCTACAGGTGGGGTTAGCCTTGCTTTGTCTGCCGGCAATTGCTCCACCGCAGCGTCCCTTCGACATTAACAATGCAGTTGAGATCACATATAACGACTCACTCCTTACCAAAGCGCACGGATGAGGAACACAACAGAGGGCGCAGAGACTAGCCAGAGCTAGACACCTCTCCAAGCGTTGGTTAAATGTTTAGGGGAATCCCTCAAAGGGGAGTAGATTTGTAATAAGGGAGTATAATTACAGCAAGCACACGGCCTACGTAGATGCGGCTGAACCCGTTAACAGGGTCGCGGCAATTGCAGCTGTTTCATCTCGGGGGGATATAATCACAAGCAGTCTTATCCAAGCGGTGGATACCACATCGGCTGAAGAAGCAGCGATCGCACTAGCGATATCCAAGAATATCGAGGCAGCGATTATGTCCGACTCACAAGCAGCGGCATGACATTACATACGGGGTCTCGTGGGCGGTCCGTGTTGGAAAATTTTGGAAACGCTGAATCCCTCGAATGTCCAGATCTTATGGACGAAATGCCGGCTATCAACGACGGGCAATGAGCTGGCCAACACAGCTGCTCGAGCTCTCCTCCTCCGAGCATCTGGCACGCACCCTCTCTATGACACCATTAACAACCCCACACCATTACTAAGCTACGCAGAAATTATGGAGTACTATAGGATTATAAGAACGAAATATTCTCTTCCTCTCAAAACCCTTAGCAAATTTGAAGAGCACACAATCAGGTGACTACAAACTAATACTCTGCCCAATCCCTGCTTAAGAAGTAAATGGTCTCCAGACATGCACGATTCGTCCTGCCTCTTCTGTGGAGCAGTTGGCACACTCTTTTACATAGTTTGAGGATGTCTTGAAAACTAATACTTGGACAGCAACGACGATCGACATATGAGGCCGGATTATGATGGCGACCAATGGGATCTCCCAGTATTTCTGCTCTCCATAATTCATAAATGTTCTTCGTCCTCCTCCTGCTAATACACAGATAATATATGAAACATGGACGTGGCAACTGTAATGTAGTCGCGATTTATCAAACGCGTTTTTTTATTCGTGCAATGCGTGGCTTTTCCCGAATGCTTTTGCAGGAGGCTTTGATAGGGGTTAAAGGGACACAAAAGATAAATACTACTTCAGGCTACACTGACCGGTTCGCTTCATGTAATAGTAAATATTGCCACACTGCTAGCCATTTATTGGCGCCGGGGTGCGGTGCGACAGCACCCGCTGGTCTTCTTTGTTTTCCCCGGCTCGTGCGTTGGTTCGCGGATGTCACCAAAAGGCTCTCAGATTTTGTGTCGACTATCGCACACTTAGCAAAATTACCAAAAAGGACGTTTACCCGTTACCACGAATTGATGACTCTTTCGACCGGCTGCGTCATGCTTGCTACTTTTCATCTCTTGACCTCCGCAGCGAGTACTGGCAGATTGAGGTGGATGAACGGGACCGCGAGAAGACAGCGTTCGTTACTCCAGACTGGTTGTATGAGTTCAAGGTGCTCCCCTTCGGCTTGTGTTCCGCTCCTGCCACCTTTCAAATAATGATGGACACTGTCCTCGTTGGCCGCAAATGGCAGTCCTGCCTCGCATATCTTGATGATGTTGTCATTTTTTCTGCCACCTACGACGGGCATCTAAAGCGCATGAGTGCAGTACTGGAGGCCATACGACCGGCCGGCCTCTCGCTCAAACCAGAAAAATGCCGCTTTGCATTTCAACGGCTGAAGTTTCTGGGCCATGTGTGAGCGCTGCAGGTGTTATCCCTGACTCCGACAAGACGGCTGGTGTCGCTCCGTTTCCGACCACGGCTGATAAGCGTGCTGTGCGCCGTTTTTTGGGTCTCTGAGCCTACCACCGATGTTTTTGCGCGATACTTCTGCCGACTAGCCGGGCCTCTAACTAGCTTGACAAATGACGAGCAACGTTTTATCTGGGCCAAAGAACAACAGACGACCTTCGAAGATCTCAGAAACCGCCTCCGAACTACGCCCATTCTTGGCCACTTTGACGAGGAGGCGGACACGGAACTACACACCGATGCCAGCAACGTCGGTCTGGGTGCCGTCCTCGTTCAGTGGCAAGATGGTGCTGAACGCGTGATTGGTTATGCAAGCCGCACTCTGTCGCGATCTGAAGCGAATTATTCTACCACAGAAAGAGTGCCTTGCAGTATTTTGGGAGGCAACGAAATTTCGCCCATACATGTATGGTCCCCCATTTTGAGTCGTTAGCCACACCACTCGCTCTGGTGGTTCGTGAACATTAAAGACCCTTTAAGAAGGAGATGCTCAAGAAGGCTAGCGTGTCGGAGCCTCCGGTTGCAAGAATTCAATGTTACCATCGTGTACAAGTCTGGCAACAATCACAGGGACGCAGACAGCCTGTCCAGTGCTCCTCTCCCGTACACCATTGCTGACACGGAAGACGATCCCACTTTTCTTGGCGCTTTAACCACGTCCCTCCTTGCTCAACAACAGCGAGATGACGCCGAGCTACGACCCCCCATAGAACACCTCGAAGGCCGCACCTCGTCGCCGCCACGCTTCTTCACACGTGGGCTATCGGCGTTCTGCTTACGGGGTGGCATCCTCTGCAAGAGAAACTACGGTCCCACGGACACTCCGTACCTGCTCGAGGTTCCAACGGTGCTTCGAGACGAAGTTCTGCACGCATGCCACGACGAGCTTTCTTCCGGCCACCTCGGCTTGGCTCGCACGTTGGCGCGGATACGGCAGAAGTATTACTGGCCCCGGCTTGCTACAGTTGTCCAGCGCTATGTTAAATATTGCCGCGAGTGCCAACGTCGGAAGACACCACCTGTGAAGCCGGCCGGCCTATTGAAGCCCATTGATCCGCCTGCAATTCCTTTCAACCAGGTCGGCATGGACTTGCTGGTACCATTTCCGACATCACCCCGGTATTGTGAGACTACAGCCCTTCCCTGCGGCACCGCTGCCGAAAGTGCGAACTTTTTCATCTTTAATATTATCCTCCGTCACGGTGCCCCAGCGGTCGTTTTAATTGATAGAGGCACGGCTTTTACATCAGCCCTTACTCAGGAACTTATGCGTCTCAGTGGAACCAGCCACCGTCGAACCACTGACTACCATCCTCAAACAAATGGACTTACTGAGCGGCTCAATAAGACCATTGCCGACATGCTTTCCAGGTACGTCGACACCGACCATAAGAACTGGGACCATATTTTGCCCTACGTCACGTTCGCCTATAACACTGCTTTTCAAGAGACGACGCACTTCACGCCGTTACGTTTGGTGCACGGTCGCGAAGCCACGACTATGCTGGACGCAATGTTACTGCAGAACGTGGACGCAATGTTGCACGTCCTTCCGTCGCTGGCGCTGAAGAGTTTTTCGGCACGCAGAAGCCGCCAGCCAGCTAGCTAGACAGCGAACCCGTACCCAGCAGCAAAGCGATGCTCAACGTTATAGCGTTAATCACCGGGCGGTGCTTTACCGGCCTGGCGATCAAGTTTGGGTTTGGACCCCCTTCGTCTACAGGGCCACTGCGATAAACTTCTGCGCCGCTACTTCGGCCCCTACGAGGTACTGCGCAAACTAATTGACGTAACTACGATGTGATCCAGCAAGAGTATGTTCGCCCCTCTAGGCGGCAGGCGGCATCCGAAATCGTCCACGTTGCCAGGATGAAGCCGTACCACGCCCGCTAGGACTTATTCTGCACAGTCCGGTGCCACAGACTTTGTTCCAGCTTGCCGTGATTCCGCGGCATCGGGGCGATGCCATTTCCAGAAGGGGGGGGGGGGGGGGCAATGCCACACTGTTATCCATTTACAGACGCCGCCATGCGGTGCGACAGCAACCGCTGGTCTTCCTTGTCTTCCCCGGCTCGTGCGTTGGTTCGCGGAGTGTGTCTGCTTTGCTATTCCTGGTGTGCGCTTCTGCCCTTTCGGCCGGCTTCCGGTGACAATATATTATTTCAGCCAAAAAGAAAGCTTTAAAAAGGTGCCTAAAATTGAAGTACACGTGGCACCGCCAAGCGCGGATTCGTACATTTGCAGCTGGTGACGTATTAATGCTCATTCTCTTTAAACGCTAGCTATTTCGCCGTGTATGGACAGGTACCGTCGAAATGTGAGGAAAGAAGCTCAGCGAACACAGTCAAGAATTGTAGAAGTTTCATAATTAGAGCTGCCATGAACAGGCGACGGACGGAAAGGCTGGACTCAAAAATGAGTGCGGAATGTTTCGCCATTCTGCGCACTAGGGCAGTATGTGGCCCCCGTGTAGCCAGCAAGGGGAGAACCACAAGGTCTCAACGGCATTCACGCTCTACTGTGTTTATTAGGCGACGGGTGAAGCTGCTTCGATGCCACTTCAGCTATCGAATCGGCTGCTTTGTGCAAGCCACAACCGTTCCTAAAAACAGTGTCATTCTTTTTTAGTACGCGCTCATGAAGACACGCGCGTCCATCGACGTCGTCTACTTGTGAAGAGCGATGCTAGCGTGTGGTCCGGCATGTTTGCTGCGCGGTGGAAAGGCCTATATGCTTTGAGATGTTCTGAAAATGCCTAAGAAATACTACTGTATGTACCATCACCTCTAATTTGGCTCATTGAAAAAGAAAGTTTTCAAGCGTCGGTCATGATGCCCGCTGGAATATGCAGCTAAACTGATATAAACAGTACAAGAACTTCCGCGAAAAAAACATTCAACCGGCTGATGTGTGTTCATCAAGACTGTACGTGCATTCTCTGCCGACATCAATATAGCCCGCAGGCAGCATACTGCAATTTAACAGAGCGTACCCCGAGTCTGTTCTGCTACAACCCCCAAGATGCAATTCACGAACGTAGAAATCGCAACTACTGCAGCAGAAGCAATCACAAGGGTCGTCTGCGACCCTACTACCTAGTTAGTCATCTTCCACTTGTGCAACAACGAATCGCCTGGACACCGATGCGACTGCATCGTAGCTGGATCGCTTTGCTGGCGCTTTTATCAATCCAAATCTGATGCCTCTAGAGCAGGGGTTTTTAAGGCCATCAGGTTAATGAGGCCACTTTTGTGAGATTTTTTATATCAAACACAAAAAGGCAAATATTAGTGTCTAATAAAGATTGCCTTATTCCATTCTAACCAGAGTGTTCAAATACACGAAAACTTCATTATTTTTATCGGAAAAAATGTAGTAATTATGCATCCCACATCAGCAGTCATAACTCTTATATACCTCGCCACAAGAAAAATGCTTTGCAGTTACATACATAAAACCGTCAGCTGCGCAATGAACTAAAATAACCACGATATGATTAACTGTCGTTTTTTAATTACAGAATTACTAAAACCAAACGTTTTCAATTAGGAATGTTTTTAAAACAAATGCTACAATAACAAAACTCACGAACGATTTTTTTCCCGTAGTTAAATGCACGGACTGGTATATAGGAAAACTTAGTTTTCAAAATTTTGTTAAAAAATCTTTTCGGGAAAAAATGTTGCGAATGTTTGCACAAGAAGAAATGGCAGAAAAGTGTGTTTCGAGAAACAAAAAAAATTAATATAGCTACAAATGTAATATAGCAATATCCGAGAGGGTTTAAATCCACCACTTTTGTAGCTCAAGTTCTCCTTGCTCTTGTCTTTACTTTTCACTCGTGCATCTTTTTGTAGCGTAAGCTACACTGGCCGAGGTTGACCAGTTTCGCGTGCATCCCGGAGAGCCGTGCTGCGCATGAGCGAGGATCAGTGACGTAACAAAGGTGAATAAAAAATAGCCCTCGGTCGAATCTGGGAATCAAACCAGACCCTTTGGCATTTGAGGCGGGGACGCTACCACTCCGCTACGACGGCTCTTTTTTTTTGCGTGGAAATAGTGCTTAAAAGAAAAGTCTAAGAACGCTTACGCCACAAAACACCAGGCCACTATACCCCTGCATGTCCCCTCCTTCCAAAACATCAGAAGTCTGGGAGGCACACACATGCATCCAGATGATAGGGGAGCCAGCTAGGCGGCTCTTGCAGGGCAGCATATACTCCCCGCACCAAAGCGCATTGTTCACGAAACAACGATTTCGACGACCATGGTGATTCGGCTTGGCGGTCCATCATGCGGCTCTTCCAGAGGCTGAATAGTCCCAGCAACATAAATAGAACATATGGCAAAACACTGTTTTTCTCCACTGGCGAAAAACGTATGATGTAGGGTGTGATGTCAGTGTCCTTGTTAATTATTCGTTGTAAAATGTCCCAGAAGAAGATAGCATCAATGCACAGAATAAAACAATTGTAAATTGTCTCACGTGTATTGCACAGGCGGCAATTCACCGTCCATGGGTCAAGCATCTCCTTAGCATGAAGCCATGTCTTCACAGGCAGCGTTGACGTGTGCAGCTTAAAAAGGAATGTTTTCGCGGCAGAAGAAATGCGCATTCTTCTAACACGTTTTAAAACACTGGCGTCAGAAAAGGTTGCCGATAAAACGATACTGGGAACAAATACTCTGTAAGTGTCTTAGTCATCTGCCTTCTGGAGAGGCTATAAAGGTAGTCTAAAGAAAAGCGCAGTGAGGAAATTGAGGGTGTCAGCAACTGCCTTAAGTAATCCCCGTAAAGGCCCCCCACGAGTTTGTCCCGTCGGTGCGAATAGGAAAGGCAAATGAGCACTGAGGCGCCTGATAAACACGGCTACTAAAAAAGCAAGGTTTGTTGCTGGGCGAGTTGGTTGGGGTACATCTTGAGAACACAGCGCTTGCAGACAAAGGACCAGAACAAGAAGGACACACACGCAGGTGTGTGTCCTTCTTGTTCTGGTCCTTTGTCTGCAAGCGCTGTGTTCTCAAGATGTACTAAAAAAGGATGGCTTGACGATTTGAAAAAGCAAAAAACGCGAGACAAGCTGATGCACGAATAAGTGAACAAGGCCGATTCCACTAGACTCTAGAGAAAGAAATAGGTTATCGCGATGCATGCGTTCCTATTGGGAACGCCATACGAATGTAGCAAATATGTAGTCACGACGACTGGATGTTTCACCGTGAATAAAGGCGCAAAATCAATAAACGCAAGGTGTCCGACATAAGGAAGTTTAATACGGAGAGAATCGAGCATACTCTAAAGAACGGAAGTAGCCTAAGAGCGGTGAGGAGGAAACTAGGCATAGGGAAGAACCAGATGTATGCGTTAAGAGAGAAGGAGGGCAGTGTCATTAGCAATATTGATATGATAGTTAAAAGTAGCCAAAGTAGGCGAATGGGGTGGAGAGCATATGGCAGGTTCTCACAGATCATGAATAGCAGGTTACCAATATCTCTCAAGAGAAAAGTGTACAACAGCTGTATCCTACCGGTACTCACCTACGGGGCAAACGCGGAGCATAACGGAAAGGGTTCCTGTTAAGTTAAGGACAGCACAGCGAGCCATGGAAAGAAAAATTATAGGTGTAACGTTAAGAGACCGGAAAGGGGCGGAGGGGGTGAGAGAACAAACGCGCGTTAATGACATCCTAGTCGAAATCAAGAGGAAGAAATGGGGTTGTGCAGGGCATGTACTGCGAACGCATGATAACCGCTTTTCCTTAAGGGTAACGGAGTGGATTCCAGGAGAAGGCAAGCGTAGCAGGGGGCGGCAGAAGGTTAGGTGGGCGGATGAGATTAGGAAGTTTGCAAGCATGGGGTGGGCGCAGCTGCCAAAGGACAGGGTTAATTGGAGAGACATGGGAGAGACCTTTGCCCTGCAGTGGGTATAGTCAGGCTGATGATGATGATGATGATGATGATGATGATGAGTGAATGCGCGCCTTTCATATATTAACTTTTCTGAACCAGATGTCGCCGCGCTTACGCTACGTATATCTTGGCCTAGCAGGGCTAAAGCATCATTCATTTTAAATCATGCGTTTTTTTTCTTGCGTTTTTTGCGGCATCAATAAACTGACGGGAGGATTTCCGGATGCGCTATTGGTCACCTGTCAAGCAAGCTTTCATTGTGCGGCCGTCAGGCTCGATCAAAGTGTGTTTCAACACGTCTAGCGTCCCTCTGATGCCGTTGTTAAAATGGCACACGGAATCATACAAGCCAAACTTTAGTGTTGGCAGGCTGGCATACACATTTTTAGGTACCCTTTGCCAGGATCATACCGTTGAAACATTCATTGGCATTTAGTGTCTTGCCATGCAAACATTTCTTGAGGAGCCCGTCAAAACAAGGGTCTTTGTACTCAACTTTTACCCTGTTCCGAACGTCGTTTGAAAGTCCCTCCTTGTGGTCGTAGTTGCCTTGAACAGTCGCTTTAGCTGGGCTGAAAGCACGTCAACTGCTTATTCCCACAGGGCACAGCCCATGCCTCGGATTGTCATCCGAGGAACTCCAGTGGAACAAACTAGCTAGCGTTGCATGTTTCATTCCTGGAAGATTTCAGACGTTGGCTCTGATGGCGATGCTATAGCAATTTTGAAGGCAATCGATGAGCACCATCAGTCAATTTTCCTTTGCCACCCAATCCACGCACACTCTTCAACAGCTTTCTTAGCCGGCAGCTTACCCGTCTTTGGACTTGTCCAATGCATTCAAATTATTTACGCTATTTGGTTCATAAATATCCTTCACGGTCGAGTAGCTCTTCGAGTCTCCACCTCCGTAGTAGTGCACATAAATCTAACCGTGCGTCGTTTCTGACCTCTCAAACTTGCGGTAAAATCCAACTGGCTCAGTGTCACCTGCAGTGCCTATTTGGTTGGCATGACAAGCTGTTTGGTTCGACTTCCATTGCAGGAATTCGATCCTTGTGGGACTCAATTTGCTCTTGATCTTGTGTGGCTTGCATGTCCTGGACAAAGCTTTCGCATCAATTATTTTTCCTGTAGCCACAGATATCAAAGAAACATGGCCATTCAATGAAGAGTGGCCGCGTTTTTTTTATGTGCTGTCCCCTGACTGATTACGGCTGAGAGCCTTCTGCACTTCAGCTGCTGCAGGCATAGTCATAACTTTGCATAATGTTTTCGCACCCGCATGCCCACTTCCTTGTTGGCACAATGCATATGAAAGTGGAACATTGTTCTCCACTGAGTGCCCTGACTTTTTGATGAGCAGAAGGGGTTCCCATAGCCACATGCAACGCACAGAGTAGATAAAACACAACACACCTGCGTATGAGCGCTCCTCTATTTTCAAAGATGTAGTCAAGCACTCCGGACACGTCCGCGAACGAAAAAATATTTGACAGAATATCAAGGTCAATGATCCTGTTTCCTTCCGGTGTAGAATCTGATTTCCAGTCATTGCAGGCCTCCACATCGCTGAGTTTCAAGGAACTTGCTGAAGCACTCACGTTGGAGGGTTCAATTTCGTCGCCCACTTCATGTCTCTTGTGTCTATTTTCGGTAAACTTTAGCATTCGGTGCCTCCGCGCTCTAAACATCCCTATGTGGGTAAAGCCCAAACACCGATGCGAAATCTTCGAAGCACACGAGGCACCGAACAGGCAGTCTGCAGGCTATGGCGCTTTGCTGGTGACCCGAAAGACGCGGGTTTAATCCCAGCCGCGGCGGCCGAATTTCAATGGAGTCGAAATTCTAGAGGCCTCTGCGCTTTGTGATGTTAGTGCATGGTAAAGAACCCTAGGTGGTCGAAGCTTCCGCAGCCCTTCACTACGGCGTCCCTCATAGCATGAGCCGCTTTAGGACGCTAAACCCCTATAAACCACAAATAAATACGCACAGACTTGTTGAAATCTTGGCACTTGGGGGAAAATTAATTATTGTTGAGGGTTCACACCAGCAACCACCGCATATGCCCGCCAATCGGTCTATCAAATAATAAGGCAGGATGGCTGTCAGATGGCAGAATGACGCCGAATGGATGGACATAACGGGAATAGAACATCTTGTCAGGAAAGATGCTGGTCTGGGATCAGGCCCTCCAGCAGAAAAAACTTCTTTTAGCTCCATTGATTTCGAGAAACTTGCGTATGTCGAATTTTCAGCTGCACGACGCAATGATGAACGCTAATAAATATTTATCTCCTTGTTGAAAGCCTACTTACCCCTGAAGAATTCGTCTCAATTCACTGCAGTAGCATTGGTCGCAGTTTAAGACTGTGGTCAATTCGGCATTTCGATGCATTTTGCTAGCCTAATTGATGTGTTAATTGATTCGTAAATCAACACAGTCATTCGTTCCGTGTTTGAGCCCGAGGCCAGATAAACCTAATTTTATCACTAAACATTTCGAGAAGCCTGCGTAGCTTTACTTAGTGGTTGTATGGCTATTCACATTTACTAAATAATTCGGGCCTTGAGAGAAATAGAAGAGCAGATTTTCTAAGGAACAATAGGTCATGGTGAATTTTAGAGCGTAGCTGCTAAAAGAGAGTGTAATATTTCAGCATTTAAGCGAATAATAGATAACAAACGCTGATGCTGACTGCATAAACGCCATACAACCGCTCTAGCTCACCTCACAGACGAAGAACCAGCTTATATTCTGATCTTTCAGTGATGAAAGTGCAAAAGCGCAAGTGGTTCTTGTTTACACTCAGAAGTTTATCGACGGCAGAAGACAGCTGTCGCCGCTCCTCTGCGGCAGGCTTTGATTCTGGTGTAAGCCTTTGAATATAACGATATTGAATGATGTCATTTTGGACACATTGTTGGCGAACTAGCAGAAAGGTCGTTAGACCGTTTTTCCTAAACTGTGTGAATTCAAACGAAAATATTTCATACGCGGCATTGGCTCCTTTTCATATTCAATGCAGAGCATTTTCAAGGCAATTTTTAGCTCTTTTTAATATTCTATTATCCACAAAATATACGTTGAGGTGAAAGGTCAGGTACGGAAAACATTAAAATGTTTTCAACGTCGGTGCTGAAACATGAACCTTTTACACTGACTTTTACCGCATTATATCTCATTCGCATAAATACTTTATTTCCCTTGAGATTTTCTCTTGAATTTGAAAGGTGTGGCCCTACTCTGTGGTTGGCGACGGTTCGAAGCCAAGCACTTCAGCGGGAAGACACGGGAAGATGTGCCTCTTTATTTGCCATCAACTAGGAACCTTCGTAAGACTTTTGATAATGTACATCGAATTCGAACTTTCGAACGAAAAGCACTCCCTGAAGACAACTGATTGTATGAAAGTTCGCTATATAGCACCAACAAGTCAAATTTGTGCCCGTTTTCATCCAACACGAAGGTTAATTTCACTAAATGCTTTATATTTTACACCAAGCGCTATAAAACATTCACTTCTTTTTTTCCGGGTTTCAGAACCGCTCTTTGTAAGCGTGAGCACCAGAGAACACACCTGGCAGCTCAAATGGAGAACCCCGTAAACGAATGCAATAATGCATTTTATATCGCTCATTCTGGCCTAACACCTTTCCTATTTTAATTGGTTATAATGCTAGTACACGAATGTCAAGAGCCTCTCCACTCTAAAAGTGAGCGTTTCCAAACCTGAGCCACACCCTGTTTTTTTGCGAGCTGTCACACCTGCTTGTTTTGGTTGGGTGAATTTTTGCAGGCCCGTTCAGATTACGTGCTTGAGTGCATAAGAAATCTGCGACTTGCAGCGTAGTAGGCTGACGAAGCGCTTGCTGAAGTAGTGAAAGTTGCGGAAGTCTCGAGTTAATAATTTTACCAAGCCTCTTAAGAATAATTTCGATGCATGCTGTGGCTATTGAAAATCATCATCCATATACGTCAGCGGGCGATGTTCCCTCTATTCCAATAGTTTCCCCGATCATCATCGGCCCTGGGCATAATACTGTCGGAGAACAGCACACAGATGGGGTTTCCTTTCGCGAAACACATCTCATAGTGCTGAGTACACGAAGGGAATTTACAATCGAGTTTAGACTTCGTTTTCTTTTCTATAAAAACATTTCTGTTATATAGTAGTTTTGGGTACAATACTTGTAGTGAATATTGCTGTAGCAACTGCGACAACGAAATTCTCTTGCATTATATATCAGCGCAAAGCAGCTTCACTTTTCTACCTGCTTTGCCCTTTTTTGAGAAATGACGAAAAACTCAAATCTGAGAGTCATTTTACAGCAATGCCTCAAAACAAAGGCTTCCACGCCATTTACTTTGGCAGTTTTAAAGGCACGCCAATAACGCAAGCAAGTGCCGCTTTGTCGATTGTTACACAGCATATTGAATAGCATGAAAATGAAGTGAAGTTTTTGTCTTATTTACAAGCAACTACGGAACATTATTAGGTTTTTGGTATTCTATGTTGAATTATTCATAGCATTATAATGATCACTTCATAATGCATTCTTTTTAAGATGTTGAATTCTAAAGATATCTTTAACAACAGGCAATGATCGTTACTTATGTTCACGGTGCATATATTGAACACAAAATAAAATGCTTTATCATCCCTAACAAGGGGTAATAATTTTCTTCTGATCTTTCAGGCGAAGAAAGGTCTATCTTACACGCGTGTTGCACTACGGTCCCATAAGGTCAACATTCAATCTTCTGCATTCACCTTTACGAAATGTAAACGACCAAAAATGATCTTAACAAATGAACTATTGCCAATGCGTGGACTGCTGTCGAAGCAGAGAAGTACGGGGAAGAAGCTCTCAAACAAGGAATTTTGTTTACAGTCTTCAACCCCACAGCGCTAGCTACCGGCGCACACTTAATTTCTAAAGATATCAGAGGTCAAAAGCAAAGATTTTCGCTGAACAAAAACAAAAAAACTTTTGATTTTGTTATCAATCTAGATAAATGAGGCTTTATAAAACCTCAGGTGGAACGCTTTAGCATATTTCAGAATTTGCTTAAGCAACTGTAAGTACGGCTGATTTTCTCTCGTTTGACCTCACTGAGAAGAAGCGTTTATACCAAATTTCTTCAAAAGTACTTAAGGAAAGACTGCGTAATAGTCTCGAACAGATTTCGTGAAGACCATTCGAGCTATAATGCGAGGATATATATATATATATATATAAATATATATATATATATATATATATATATATATATATATATATATTAGATTGCCCTAATTATTCAAACTAGCAGATGGGAACAAATAATTTTCTTCAGAACTTGCATGCGCAAAGAGTTTAGTTCAATACTAAATCTATAACTAGTCCTTCAAAGAAACGGGAAGAATCACAGGGACCTTGTGCGACTTTGGAGTTTCGTTCATTCATAAGGACGCTTTAGCGTAAGAGGACTGCTGGTCAGCTTTGGGCTCAGTTGCTGGAACGTTTTATTTTAATTGACCCAGGTCAACCGTTGAAAATAGATTCGACAGTTATAACGCGGGGCTTGAATAAATATTTTAATGTCAACATGATCTCAATACGCAGCGTTTCTTGACAAGTGTTTGTCGCTGCTGTGATGAAGCTGTGTGAAGGAAACGTGAACTTGAATGTTCAAGTTTTCGCCAGTGTTCGACGAGTCCTTTCTCTTGTTGGTGAGGACGGTCGAAGGAATAATGAAAAAAATTTATTGAATAAAAAATTCTCCACACTTCTTGAGCCCTTCAATGTTGCCGCTGTCAAAACCAGACGCTTGAAACTGTGTTTTCTTCGATAAATTTGATGATTTCTGTTTTTCACGAAATCGCCACGTTGGGCACTTGTGCCACTTAGCACCTTGAACAAAGTACCTTGAACAAACACTTAGTACCTTGCAAAAGCGCTGACGCATAGTGTGCACTACGGGCTGTTGCAGAGACGAGTAGACAGTATGACGCATGTTCTGCCATAAAATATTGTGTCAATTGCTCCACCAAACAAAAGCTTCAACTAGACGAAGGAAAATGCAGTCTCAGTGCGCCGACCAAATCACAAATTCTTGCATGTAAAAGACCTTTCGAAGCCAGCGCTCATCCATTGACTTCTACCACCTCGCTCTTCTATCTCTCTCATCCCACTCCAGTTCAGAAGAGCGTATTCTTTGCTCTCTTCTACCTTGGGCGGCGGCCTGAGAAACCACCGCGATGTTGACCCACACTCTCTGTGCATTTTAAAAAGGGCCAGTCAATGGATATTGACAACTTCCACGAACGGTGACGCTACCAAGCGGCGCTTACAGGAGCCTTCGATGAAGGAATACCGCGATGACGGCGAAGAGTAGTCCACTTTATTTGTTATTCAAGGATGCGTGCAGCGCCCGGAGACAATATTTCAGGGGAGACGTTCAACAAGATCAAGCATTACATGTGCCGTAGTCAGATGATGGGACTACTCGAACACCACATGGAACAGCCATACACACAACAGAAGCACGCACACACTTGCGTAGATTGAATTAGGGAGTTATAGGATAAAATGAATATATGCATGAAATGCAGTCGCTTTCTTGAGGTACACTACGTCTTTCTTTGCAACGTGTTACTTTTGAACGCAAACATTCAAGATAAAAGTGATGTCTGTAAGGGGCTCTATGTGCTTGGAATGACCGGATAGTACAACAGTGACGGGACATGCAGCGCCACAAAGATTTGAATTCGTGTTCTGAAAGGCCACTTAGGCCCCCATAGGCTTGTTTCAGGCGAACAGATGAAACGAGAACCGATAAAAAATTACAAAGTTTGGTTCATGCTGACTCCCGCCCACTGAGCACTGAATGACTCGGCGGCGAGAATAGTCACAAGTGCGCGGGGCGGTCATCTAACTGAATGCATGCAGTTCTTGGCCGCGCTCAATTTAAAGGTGGCAAGGATCTTCGAGATAAAGAACCAACAGCAACTACAACAATCTGGAAAAATGTGGAAGCATTTGCACGTGGCCACGATGAATGGAGTAAAGTCTGCTTGCATCTAGCATTAGAAAACAAAATGATAAAGCCGTGTGCCGGCGGTTTTGAGTGCGAACGATCAAACGGTGCAAATTTTCACGACAATATAAAACGAACTAAAATGGGCAGCTTTAGAGATGTGCGCACGAGGAGTGATTGAAAAAGTTGGTGGATAGTTTGTTTAAATTCTTGTAAGCATGGTCATATACACGGGTCAGACAGTGGACTTACGAAATGCTTTGCAACTGGCTACGAAGCCAAGTAGCTCAGCCCCACTGTGCTTTGCATTAGAAGAGTCCTAGAACTGAAGTGTTTACAGTTGTCAGAAATATGATCCAAGTGCAAGCAATTAGTGACTGAGTGGGGGAGAGAAAATGCCACCCCCCTTGCCCCCTCCCCTCTTTGTTCCGGGGCCCCGCCAGTCGGTTATGTATGAAGGAAAGTCGCAGCAAAGAGAGACATGTAGCTGAACCGCGCCGGAAGGAAAGGGACGAAGGAAAGGATAAAAGAAAAAAGATAGAATCACAGCATATGCCGGCGCCGGGTTAATATTGACCCCTTGGGATTCAATAACGTGAACTGACAACGCATAGAAAACGGACATATTTCGCAGGCCGTCTCCACTGAAACGATGTAGAGGGATCGAATCCCGCGACCTCGTGTTCGCGCTCAGCAGCTGAGTGTCATAACCGCTGAGTCACAGCTGCGGGTACTGCGAGAGCTGCACCGTGAAGACGGATATTGCGCTTGGCAACAAAAGTCAACACTGTCACGTGCGCCGAAAGTAGCGACAGCGGTTACGAGTGGATATTCCTGCTAGGTGAATTTCACGACAACCGCAGGACACACTCAATTCCGTGATCTAGCATTTGTTTGCAAAGACACCATGGGTGTGTCAGTTGTAGTTTGTGAACATGTCATGGAGGACTGTTGCTTGGAACCTGTGCTTTACCCATGTTTAGAGGCTGCCATAGTATGTTCCAGCTCGCGGTGCACATGGTTTCTGAGTAACTACTGTTAATTCTATCCAACGGAGTCGAGGCGAAAAAATTCAGGAAAAAGCATGCATTCTTATCCAATCCTCTCAGCAAAAAGAGGGTAAAAATAGAGCCTTCCTCCTCAGGAGGTAGCTGAACAGTAAGTCTAGAGATGACATATGGTGGTGGCTGTTGTAAATGTACAGGAGGGATTAGCCTCACTGTGGCCTGTCGGCAATTTCTCCGCGTGAGTCACTGATTTAAGCGATTGCCCCTCTAGCGCTGTTTTATAAATCCAGTGCCCTATGAAAACTTCAGTAGTGATCGTGGCACTAATCGTCACTCAGTTCGGGAGCCCTCAGGGCACACGATGCGCGAGACGTCGTCCGTGGGAACGTTAAGTCTCCTCATTTTTTCCGGGAGTGTCCCACGCTCGGCACGAAAACGCGGACACGCTAAAACGAAATAGACGAAATCCCCCACAACATCACAGTGTACACACATAGGTAAGGCGGCGCGGTGAATATTGTGAAAAAATAATACGGCGTACAGGCAGAGTTCGTGCCCGCCCTCTATACAAGAGAGTAGCTCTGTAGCGCGACAAGCCTCGCGTAACGCAAGGCAGGTGCAAAGGTGTCCGAAGTGCAGTAAAGTTTTGCACCACTATTGCTGCCTAGCGAAGTTCTCGCCCTTTTGATCTTGGCTGGCCAAGGGGCTGGACGTCATGAATTATTGAAGTCTAAAGATGCTGTTATCGAATTTCCTTCGTGGCAGTGTGTCTGGCTGGGCCAGCAGTTTTAGTGCGCTTGCACTACTAGGTACATATTCCGATTTCATTCGGATTTGTAGGTACGATAGTTAAGGTTGCACTGGATCAAGCATACATGCGTACGTATACGTCCCTGAAGCCTGCTTTGTAGCAGGCTACCCACATGCCGACCGGGTTCTAGGGCACCCTACTGGCAGGTTTCACCTGGGTGTGTTCAAGGTTTTCAAGGTAAATGTCTTCACAGTGAAAGCGTTTAGGGCAAAGTACTTCATGGTAAATGCTTTTTTGGTAAAGGCCTTTAGGTAGAAGGCATTTAGGCCAAAGGCCTCTATGGTAAAGACCCTTAGGAGAATTGTCTTCAGCGCGCAAGGACCTCAAGTGCCCACCGTGACTAGTGCTAGCGCACGATATTCCGCCCCTAGCCATGCTAAGCCTTGGCCTATTTTTTTTTCTTAGTTTAAGCAGGATATACTCAGCCACGTCCTGCGTAAAATGCGGCGAACAATTGCGTATACACAAACGAATAAAGAGGCATTTCACAATCAGCATGCAGACATATGCCCAACTTCGAGGAGTTCTCGTTGCATCGTGACAAATGTCATAGGACAGGCAATGAATAAAGTTATAAGCGCTCAAACTGCTTGTCACGCGTGAAGAATTATATTCGAGCGGACGTGGCATTCCGGCTGAGCGTCGACGGGTCGGTTGCAGCGCGCGTGTGAAATGTGAAATTTCAATGCTTGAGATGTACGCATGACGATTCGCACTGCCCGGCCGGCTGTGTCCGTCTCGCAGGCCATTGTCAGATATTTCCCCCCGTGGTTCTCGTGGTATGTACACGTCATATATTCTCGTTATACCCGTGCTACAAGTCGTTTTTTAACGCTTTTCGAGCCAAATGTGATTTGTCTGATTACCTGCCATTGCTTGCTATACGAGGTTTTAATTCATTCTCGCATTCTGGGGTGTGTGCAAAAGGTTTTTCCCCGTGTTTTGCTGTCGCTCCGCAGAATTTTTCTGGTTAACACTGAAGAGCACTCATGTCTTCGGAAGCGTCTACTGCACACGACAGCGTAGGTATTGTAGAACGGGTGCACGTTTTAGAAGTGAGCATGGAATAAGAGAAGAGAAAGAGACAGCAGGCGAAGAAGATAATCTCTACGAAATACAGGGGCCTCTATGGGCATTCTGTCGGGATGCTTTTCAGCAGCTGTTCTATCCAGGTTCTCACGCGTGGGTATCTGGGAATTTTTTTAGGGGCCTTTACTTGAAAGATATTCCAGGCCGACGATACATACACAGCGAAGACATTCCAGCCTTTCAAGTGCCTCCGAGATGCGAGCTCATTTACCGTCGTGCGCTGTGCTGTGCTTTCCTGACGTCGTTAGAAATATAAGAGGAAATATGTTATTTAAGTTAGCAAGGTTTTGCGTAAGTGAAGAAATATTGCGTTTAAAAACAAATGCCTTGGGATTTATTATGGGTAGCGGTGGTAAAACTTTATATAGCAAGAGAATTCGCGGCCCGCATGCCTCCTGGGTCTCCGCACGACTCCACCTACGGTTGAAACGTTCATGTGGTGGTGGTCCATGACGTATGTGGCCCGGCTGACGGCGATAATCTGCCTGCCCAGGTCCGCTGACCGCAGTGAGGCCTTCCAGTCCTTGCAGGCTCGGAGAGGCATCGGCCCGGGCATGATAGGAGGGGACGCCGGCCATGATATGAGGATGTCGGTAGGGGTGGCCTTGGGGTGGGAGCACAATGCGTTTGGGGAGTACAAGCATAATTTAGAAAAATTGGCTGTTGTAGGCAGCGTTCGCGTCTGCAGGCGAAGCCAGATTGACTGTTCTCTGCTAAGCACGGTTTTAGAGCGAGACCTCTACTCTTCGGGGTAGAACTGCCGATTTCAATGTGGATGAGACCATGACCTTCAATGCCTCACAAAGTCAAACGGAACTTGCCTGCGTGGTGGTATGGGCCAAGCTATGACAGTATGACCACGAGATCATACGAATACAACCGTTGGGTACCTTACCTGGACCTTTGACCTTGACATTCGATTTGAGTCAGTGGGCACCACATAGACAATAACCTTCCGTGCCTCACAAGGTCAAACGGAACTTAACGGCGTGGTGGTACGGCCCAAGCTATGGTAGTATGACCACGTGATCATATGACTATGACCGCTGGGTAGCTGACCTTGACGCTGATGTATTTGACCTTTAGGGAGAGAGAGATTTGTTCTGCGTTCTTGGTTCAAGTCCCTAGTTTAAGTGGGTAAGTTTCCTTCCTTCGCTACAGAATGGGGAGTGCGCGCTAGATGGCTGGTGACGTCAGCGTGCTGGTCGCTGGCTGGCCGAGAAAATGGGGCGTATACCACCCGGGCACCAAAGGGTAGCACCAGTTGAATTAAGAATTATGAAATGTGACCCTGGATCCACCCGTGGTGAGGTTTGCGTTAATATATTCTTCTCTACTGAAAGTTAGCCATTTGGAAATAATAGATATAATTTGACTAGGCTCATGCACGTTCCAAAATTACAGAAGAAATAAAGTGAGGCAAATGTTGCTTGTGATAATGTTAATATTCACGCATTTCAGCAGCGTTTTTGAATGCAAAGCTCTTGAGCATTATTGTCGGTACACGTTGTATATTGAGCGCGCTTGCGATGCTCATTGACCTCTCTTAACACTTCAATTCCTCGAGAAAAGTAACGAAGTGCTCTAAAACATTGTCATCTTATCCCGCGCGTTAGTTGAATGGTTCTGTTCTGAAGTTGCACTGAAGGGTCTTGGCAACCGGTCGGTCTCGGAGCATTGGCCTTCAGTCATCAGTAAAGCTCGTCTCACGGTTTTCAATTTTTTTTTACGACGTCGGGGATGAGTACTAGGCTGCAACAGTGCTGAGCGTATTGTGCAGTGCGCGCACGCTTTCTACGTTTTTCCTATTCCTCCTTTGACATCGTAATTGAGGTTTCTGCTTTCTTTAGTGCGGGGTAACCAGATGAAACTTCTTCTCGCCAAAGGCCTTTTCTTCCCGTCTCCTCTATTTTTAGAAACCTTGGTTCACAGCCCTTGTGCGGATAACCTCTCGTTAACGATCACACCTTTCCTACCCTCCCCATCCTGTGCACGCAGTGCCCCGTGAACTCGACCACACGGAAACATGGAAGAATATTGACGTCGCACTGATCCACGTGAACGAGGATGTTAAGGAGTCAAACATTTGTAAACTTTAGCGCTGCTACTTCTTCATCCTTTCCGCGCGTAAGTTGTTAAAGCTAGACCCACCACTTGAAGTGTGTGCATGTCCGTCTGAAATGACGTTATCGCATTAGAAGCTCACACAAACCATTGCCATCCCTCAGATAACCTATTAAAACCTCCTATACATAACCATGGAATTCTTACAATGCATGAAGGTATGAGCAGCTGACGCTAAAGTGCTGTCGTATTACTTGAATACCATTTATTTTTTAGAGCGAAAGCTCTCCTCCTCCTGTACAAAGCTGAAGGTCATGTGCCTATGAAATTTGACCTTCAAACCAGGAGGAGCTGAGGCTTTGCTCTGATGTCATGCCACGTCACTCACTGTGCCTCGCCACCGCTGCGCGCGTTGAGCCGACGGAGCGCGTTCGCCTCGCAACTATATCGAATCATCTGACTCGCTGTGCCTCGCCACAGCTGCGTATGCGGAGCCGACGGCACTCTCACAGCTGCCGGAAATCGTGTGACGCGCCGTTCGCTATGTAAAAGCGTGTTTTGAATAACACAAGCGCTGTAAACAGAAAAAAAACGGGGTCTCTATTTGTAGCGCTTATGTTATTCAAAATCAAAGTTTACCACCTTGCTCAGTTATCTGCTTTGATAAAAGCGTGTGACGTGTGCTTACCTTCGCACAAAGCCGTGGATGAGCAACGAGTGCCGTAACGAGTGTCACGACGGTGTATCGTTGCCGTCCAGGACAAACCACTGATATGCAATAAAGTTTAATCAAAGCTAAGCCATGTCTAACCATGCTTAACCGAGCTTTCGTTCGACTTTATAAGTTCAGCCGGGTTGAGCCACAGCTGATTTTTCTCTTTAATAGCGCGATTATGCCACGTTGAAATAACTACAATGATTACATAGTATTTCCTTTTCAAGGTTCTTGGAGACACGGCCACTTCCTAGTTGAGCATCGCAGTAGCAGCCACAGAGCTCTAGGTTGCGTTTGGCGTTTCGGTCGAACTTGAGGCAGGTCGTGGTGCCTTCCGTCCTCCCCATAATCTTCATGATCGTCTTTATTATCTACGTGCTGACGGTGAAGGAAACAAGGTAAGTTTATGCTGTTGGCCTCTTAGGTGCTCTGGTCACCTCCGTGCTGCAAATGTATTCCTAGCAGATATATATATATATACATATATATATATATATATATATATATATATATATATATATATATATATATATGGACTAAAGCAGACGCGTACTCACTTATCGAATCATAAGTAGACCTTTCTTTTCCTCCCCCAAACTTGAGAAAAAAACATTATACACTTAACATTGCAAATTCTGTAACATCTTTGAAAACACATTTTTCGCAATAGCTGCACAGACTGGCTTTTCATTTCATAATTTATGGAGGTGCTACTTGTAACACATGGAGGAATCATTTTACGCATGTCGCCTTTTTCAGCAGAAAAGTCGCGAGTGAAATACCGTCTCTACGATTTACGCCAGTGAGGATCGTCATACAAGTCTCACTATGTCCTTTTGGGCAGTATCTGTAAAAAAAAACTAACAAATGGGATGATTATTGATGCCCCACGGAATGGTGCTCCTTTGCTTCCGTATTTTTTTCAAGAATTAACCTGCTGAAGTAAACGAATTGTAGTTTTTATTGTAATTTTGAAGCTGCATGTTTCCTTTTTTCTGCTAAATCTAAAGTTAAAAGAATATCTTAAGGAGAAAACGAAGTACATATAGATTCATAAATTAACGTCCCAAGACTGCTGATATGATGTTTTTGTTTAGAACAGACTGCCATAAGTAAGAGAAATGAGCAAGTGTGAAAGACGATAGCGGCGCCCATTAAGAATTTTAGTAACTACGCCTGGTCAAATTCTTCACCGGCCACGGTTGGCTCATCGCTCTCACATGCAACACTGTTTCGACGTGTACGGGTAGTGCCGTCGAAACAGCAACGCAGCGAAGGCTTTGTTGTAGTCAATGTGAGGCTACAATGTGAGGCGTCGCTCGATTCACATGCCGCCCAGTACAGAGCTCTTCGATCGCACCAGTTGGGAAGCTCCGCTTCAAAAACTGACTAGTCCCAGGGGCCATTTTGTGGGGGCATATGATTTGCAGTGCTATCTGGAAGTGGTTATCAAAGACTTTCACAGTTTGGCGCCATTATGCCCTTAATGCATTTATTTTCTTGCTTGTATTACCTGTTAATTTATTTATCGGACTCCTATATCTGTGGGTTTTTGTTTTCGCATTTGTTTCACTGATTTTGTTTACAGGCAGTCGTGTGTTTAGTAGTAGTAGTAAGAGCAGTTGCAGCGTTGCGTTATAAGAATACAATAAGGAACGGAAAAAATGTTGCCGGCCGCAGCAATTGCTAATATCTTAATAACCCGAGCTGCGGCCGACGAAAATACAAGGGACAGGGAGAGGATAGGGAAGAGCAGTACAGAGAGAAGCAATGGCAAGAAAGGCATGTCCATCAACAATTTCGGACCTCGTAACTTAGACACAGTTTGCATTACTGAACACAGGCGTCGCGAGAATCCGTAAACGCACCAAATTTTGGCACTATCGGAGTGCCGTTTTTCGGTACAAAGACACCACCGGAAGTTTCGCAACTCATAAGATGAAATAATTCAGACCCTGCCGGATTGCGTGAACTCGTCGTGAGCGGCAACTTAAAAGCGCCAGCCGTTGACAAGATCTTGGGGTCATTGACGTCATTTTTGAACACTGAGGCCGCCATTATTAGCGCTCATGTGACAGACTGGACTTCGTGTCAAGCAATACGGGGGCGTCATCGGAGGCGACACATATTACACCAAACACCCATGAAATAGGCATGAAACAGCGCCTTTGTTTTCTATTGTTTTCTCTGATTGGCGGAACGATTCGACCCGCCGTAGTGGCTTAGTGGTTAGGGCGCTCGGCAACTGATCCGGAGTCCCCGGTTTGGAACTCGACCGCGGCGGCTGCGTTTTTATGGAGGCAAAACGCTAAGGCGCCTGTGTGCTTTGCGATATCAGTGCACGTTAAAGATCCCCAGGTGGTCGAAATTATTCCGGAGCCCTCCATTACGGCACCTCTTCTTCCTTTCTTCTTTCACTCCCTCCTTTATCCCTTCCCTTACGGTGCGGTTCAGGTGTCCAACGATATATGAGACAGATACTGCGCCACTTCCTTTCGCCAAAAACCATTTATTATTATTATTAGAATGATTCGCCATTTTCTCCGGTTCGCTAGGGTTAACGTCATAAAACGATAAAACAACTATGGCGTTTTTTCTTTGGCGGGGGGGGGGGGGGAGAACGGGGAAGGAAGTGCCTTATTTATCTCAATTTGTCAACAAAAAATACACTTGGGGTGTTACCGAAGAGTACTCTACCAATCTATAGCGCAGCTTCTTGCTTCCGTTAATTTTTCTTCTTTAGTGCTGGTTTAATTTAAGGAAACAAAACCACAAAGCGGTCAGCTGGCTTACATGCCGTTCCCATGGTCGGTGCATAAGGCTGTTTGCTGAACAATGCAAATTGCAGAAGTTGTATGTTGTATTTCAAGAGGATGTAAAATAAAAGGAAAAGTTTGCTTAATTGAGTTACCCGCCGCGGTGGCTCAGTGGTTAGAGCGCTCGGCTACTGATCCGGAGTTCCCGGGATCGAACCCGACCACGGCGGCTGCGTTTTTATGGAGTGATAATAATAATTGCTTTTTTGGGGAAAGAAAATGGCGCAGTATCTGTCTCATATATCGTTGGACACCTGAACCGCGCCGTTAGGGAAGGAATAAGGGAGGGAGTGAAAGAAGAAAGGAAGAAGGAGGTGCCGTAGTGGAGGACTCCGGAATAATTTCGACCACCTGGGGATGTTTAACGTGCACTGACATCGCACAGCACACGGGCGCCTTAGGGTTTTTAGGCAAAACGCCAAGGTGCCCCTTGTTTTGTTTGTGATTGTCTTCCTTTTGTGTGTTTCTCGAATAAACGCGCATTTGCGAGTAAGCGCTTGTGTTGTTTGGTCTCCCTTGTCTGTTGTCCTAAGTGCGCTTTATATAATTTTTGAACGAGCCTGATTTCTCACCCCCCAGTGACGGCCCGGATCCTGTGGGAGCCAGAGGCGACTCTGCAAGCATGGAGAAGCGAATATATGTTTGTGGTTTAAAGCGTTCTTCTTTCACTGCGCCAGGGCCCTAACGAGGAATAGAGAGCACCAGCGCCCGTCGGGAGCACTGCACATCGCAAAGGGGTGCGCCAGCTCGTCTCACGTGATTCGACGGTCGCCGAGGTGGTCGGGGTCGTGTAGCCGGTGCTGGTCCGGGTGCTCTCCGAGGTGGCGCTCGAGGAGGAGCCACCAACGGGAGCGACGACATCGCCTGGTTGGGCTGACAACCGTGCAGGTAGGGTAGCAAAAAATACGTCTCACCAAACGAACTGGCTGCGGCCAGAAAGGGCGCAAGTGCTAAAGGAGCTAAAGCTGTGAGTATTAACTTATTTGCCAGAGCCGCCAATCTCTCAAGAAGCAGCCATTATCCTATGGAGTGAAACTAAAGAGACACCAGGCAGAGCTAATCTCCGCGGCGGCAACAACGTAGTTAGCCATGTTCTACTCCCCCCATGACTTTAAGGGCGGCCAGTACGAGAGCCACAAGAGAGGCACAAGTCAAGTTTTTCAGTACGGACTCCTGCTCGGGGAGCTTGAATCTGAGGCTCGCTCACCCATCGGCGCGTAGGCAGGCCAGGGAGTCGATGTCGGGTCACCGCTGCCGTGAAGAGCGAAGAACTCCGGAGAATGGCTGATAGGCGAAGCACAGGAGCGAAGAGCAGGATGCTGCAGCACAGCAGGGCTTCCAATCTTCTTCTGAGGTCGTTGTTGTTGTTGTTGTTAGCCCATCAAAAGATGGCACATACCCACACTGGGGGATCGGCCAAGAATCGGGTGACTGTTCACCTGTGTTCAGGTAAAGAAAATGAAAAGCACGCGGAAAAGCAACACCGGAGGATTCTTCCCCATGAACAGAAAAGGGATGAAAGTTTTGAGTTCAAAATTAATAATTTTAATAATAATAATAATAATATAGAGAGGAACTGCGTGGATCAGTATTATTAAGCCAAAATGTAATAATTCAGAGGAAAGAAAATTTTGTAACCCTTAGCATGGCAATCGGTGAGATTCTAAGAGGAAATTTAGAACAGCGGTACAAACAGATCTGTGGCTGAACCCGAATGTGGTGGCACCAAATGATAGCATAAACTCGCTTTCGCTCACTTTGTAAAATTCCCTGGCCCTCCCTCGCCCTCACTTCGTTGGCCCTCCTTCAACCTCGCCCTCACAATCGGCGATATTCTAGTTAGTTTTCTATTGAAGATATGCGCCAATGTTACTGAGGCGCGCTAGGTGGAAACTTCTTGACTGCGTAATGTTTTGGCTGTGTCCAGTCGCGTCGATCTTGCTCTAGCACTCTGAGATTCACAGCAGCCAAGAATGGCCGCAAGAAATAACACGGACTACGATCATAGTGTAGCCTATAATAGGTAAGAGCTCGGCGACTCTGGTACTTCCGGTAGCGTCTAAAATTAACTCTTCCGGGAGAATCGAGGCCCGAGAAAAGCAAAGAAAGGTATTAACGGCACCCTCAGCATCCCATCTGAGGAGAGTTCCGGGAGAATTTCCTGAAATTCTCCCGGCTCCTGGTAGTATAGTCGCTTCCATAGTTAATCGGGCCGACGTACCCACCGCGTGCAGCTCAGCTTTAGGCTTCAGTATTTCAGTTGCTTTCCTTAGTTCTGGAGAAGGCTGCTGTCAGGGTAAGAAATTTAAATGCAAGGGCAGGCCCTAAATTTGAAACAGACTCTTACCCTAAACTCGGGCCTTTTTCCCTCTCACCCCCTTCGCCCTCCCTCACCCTCACCCTGACATTTTTCGGTGCCAATCCTCCCTAACCCCCCCCCCTCAAAAAGTGAAGCCTTCATGAGGGCTCGGCTCATGGTGCCCATGTCTGCCACGACTACCTCACTGAAGCCCTGCATACCCACTTTCTCGCGACGATTTTAGTTTCCTGGATCTGGCGCCTTGCTGGGATCGGTCCACGTGGAGCACTATCTCTTTCAGTGCCCAGTTGCCTGCCTTTCTGGCGTCGGACTGATTAGGCGAGCAGCGCGATCTGGTGCTCCATGCCCACGATTTTTTAACCGCTTAAAAGTAGCTTTTTAATTAAATGGCAGGAATGACAAGGAGGCATAGACCAGCATATGAGTGCTCCTATTTTATCTTACATATATGAGCGCGAGTGAGTCTCGCTGAGCGTGAATCGATGTGAGTGAAAAGAGCGCTTGGGAGCGGTAGTGTATGCGAGGCCTATTTGGTGCAGGCTCTTGTCGGTGGATATCGAGGTACGCAAGTCAGTTTGTTTGCACAAGAGTTCACGTTTGCTGCACTGCTGCCTGCTTCAGCATGATACCTTTACATCCCATGAATGCACTAGAACAAGCAGTGTCATACAGCAGAGATAAAGGAAATAGGACTGAAATTAGAACAAGAGTTTTTTTTATATATATAATGTGACCTTTTACAAGTTGCGCAAGTGATAAGGCCGGAACGCCAATCTCAAATTTTCGCAATTTATTTACTAGAGCTACTAGACGGTACGTACATTTCCAATCGATCTGGGTTCCTGTGAAGAGCGCGTTAGTTTAGAACAGTTGAGCATAACGGCTGGTTCGACCACAACTTCGAGAGTAGCCTATGCATCGCTGATGCATTTGTATCAGGGAGCTCTAGGACGTGGATACGGCATGTGCAATATAGGAGAGAAAAGAACTCTTAGCAACATCTTTCTTTTACTGGTTATCAAAAGGCGAAAAAGCGATCGAAGGTCATATATCGCAGAAAAAAAGAGTCGGACGAGCGTGGAGAAGGTGCGAAAAAACTGAGCATTGAAAGTCGTAAAAAAATAATAATGTTCCGAGCACGTTTGAAGTGGGGAACACTGCCGTGCAGGAGGAGTGGACGGCTCTGCTAGGCCGTACCGTTGATGACCAGCCTCTGCAGCCTGCGCAGCACCGGTGACGAACCACTGCCGCACAACTGCCGGTGGTCGTCCAATTCGGTGTGGTAGACTGCCAGGCACATGCGCGGGCCTTCGCGCTGACGGGCGAGGGTGGCCTGGGAGGGGAGCACCGCGCAGAGCACGGCGGACTTGGAGGAGCAGTGTACGGTAAGACGATAAGATTACTTAGATTACACACACAAGGAAAGCCAAAGGCCTTTCTTGCTGCGGAAGTGCTAACGGAATTACGTGGTCTTATTTCAGTAAAGCGCCGATTTGCGTCGTTTCCTCCTCAATCCTCATGGCCTTAACCCAGAATTGACCACACGTTGTGCTTTTACGAAAAATCGAGCTTTGGCAATGGCTGGTCTGCAAGCTAGCCTAGAGTGTTTAATGACCATCATTCCAGGGATTTTGCATATCTCGTTGCTATGCGTAATGTATTGTTTTTCTTGCCTTCCCCCTTCCTCTTCGTTATGAATGAGTACTTGCGGGTGGTATATATGAGTGGTGTACCTTGCATGTGAGGGACCGGTCATCGCCGAAGGCGACCCACGTGTGCTTGGTGTGCTCCATGGCGTAGAAGGAAAGCGTGCGCAGGTCTTCGAAGCGCCGCACCTTGAAGCGTTGGCATATCTAGAAAAAAAGGGGAACGAGCCTAGGTTGAGAACGTCAAGTAGAATGTAACGCACTTTGGTTGTAGGTGGCCATACCGAGACCCTTATCAGGAGCCAGCCCACCTCTTAAAATTTTCAACTATACGAGCTCCTACAATAATATTTTTTCACCACAGCCACCGCTCCACTCCACTCCACTTACTAACTCACTCAATCACTCACTCACTACGCACGCACACCCCGCCGCGGTGGATAGCGGTCGCTGACTTGCGGTGCCCAAGGTCGCGGATGGAATCCAGGCCGCATTCAACGGAAGCAGGATGTAAAATGACGGGCAACATCAGTATGTTGAACCCAAAATGATCCACTACACCTCCTCCCCGTTATCTGATTTCTGAATTCACCCGGTGCCACAGTTAAACTCGCGGCACTAGTGACGCTACCGATTAAGCTGGTCACGGTGACTAGCACACTGCAGGCGTGTGCACAGGGAAATGGACCTCGCCTCTGCGTGGGTTTGTAGTGTAGTCCGCATAATCAGGCGGCTCTTTTACGTGTGCTCACTTCGGAGAGAGATATCTCCTTGGGGCCAGTCTGCGCGTCGTCCCCGAAGCTGAGACCCATGTGGAGCGGAAGAGCAGGCCGCCCAGCGCAAAGGTCAGGCACCACTCCTGGCCGTCCAGGGGCTTGCGCAGCAGCGAGATCTTCTCAAGCTCCTGCAGCTGCTCGCGCCGAGTGCTGGTGTTAGCACCAGTTAGGCCCACCAATTTAGAGATGCACACACTATTATGAACAGTGGTTGCTGGGGTTACGTGCGGTTGCATGGTTACTGCTGAGGTGTTAAAAGCGTACCCGTGTTATATGTTAAGGTAATAGTCCAGAAGCCCATTATAGAAATGAGATTTGCTAGTTAAAGATACTTTTAAACTACTGCACCAGCACAAAAGACGGGATATAGAAGACCAGACTGAACGATCTTACTTCCTGCTCTGCTACGCATATTGTCTTCGACGCTCCTGCAACGACCCTCTCGTCAGGCCTGTAAGGAACCTAAACTTGAGAGTAGTCAATGAATTCCGCTTTAGAAATTTTCAGACGAACTAATCAAGTCAGGAAACTTGTCCCAGATCAAAAAATATAGTGCACAGCTGCTGGTAAGTTACGAGATCACTTGTAGACCAAATCTCGTCCAGTGCATCCCGTAGGATGCGCAATGGGCTTATCTACCACATTGGGTGACCTAGAAGCCTTGACTAGCCAGGAGAACATCATCAAGAATCGCGGGCCCTTACAAGAAGCGCTGCGTGCTCTTGAAAAGTTCCTAGAATTATTTCGCCGAGCGATACTTGTAGCGTACCAAAAAGAGCTCGGCCATGTGGGCGCCTATGTATCGCTGGTACGAGTTGGGTGCCTTCAGCACCTTGCTGCTGAGTTCGTGGTTTTCGGTGCGGAACACCACCACGTCGGGGCAGCTGCGCATTAAAGGGATCCAGCAGTTAGCACGCATACAAACAGAAACTGTGAGTGCAGCACGCAAATATTACGCGACAGCGCGGGGTTCCCTCCTGCAGAAAATTGAGAGTCGTTTGCGGCGTGAGCGAATACTCCGAATTGGTCGAGAAGGTGGCTACGTCACACTTGGAGAGGGGGATTTTAAGAGTGATTGAAACATTATAAAAACTGGTGATCAGAAGGTCGCAACATGACTCAAGCCTCATTGCGACATGCAAGTATACCGGGTGTTTTAGAGCAAAAGCTCTGCTCCCGTACAAATCTGAAGGTCATGTGACTATGAAATATGACCTTCAAGCCTGGAGGAGCGGAGGCTTGGCTCCGACTTCATTCCACGTGACTTGCCACGCCTCGCCACAGCTGCATATGCAGAGCCAACAGCGCTCTTGCAACTGCCGGAAATCGCGTGACGCACCGTTAGCTATACTAAAGCTTGTAGCGTGCACTTAAGAAAGTTTTCACTCGTCTCAGTAGGTTCAGTCGGGCTGGACCAAAGCTAATTTTTTTAAAGGTCGCAATTAAGAAAAATAGATGTTCTGAGGCAAATTTAAGAGAACCTTTTTGCGGCATAGCATTTCTCCGGCTGGCGGACGTCAAAAAACAGGCGAGTCATGTTAACTAGTGGAGTGATTATCAAAGCTCGAATAGTCCGCTTCACAGGCTGTAGCCTGTTGCAAGGTTTTCGGCCCCGGTTTAGTGCAGGCACGACTTTTGAAGTCATCACTCGACTAACCACCGAATTTAACATAGAAGTCGCAATGACGCCTTCTCCAGATTAAAATATCAACGAATTGGATATAAAACATTTGCGTGCTCATCACTGTTCTAAATTGCTGCACATACATTTTGTGAGAATGAAGAGAAGGAGGTCTGGACGCTTTTGAGACGTGTAGTAGAATATTTTCAATGCACACGAATAACAAGTCTACGGACACACATGTACACTATCACCCTTACTTCTCCAGAGTTTTCAAGCTGAAAATTTGCGTTATTGATTTCCCCACTGTACTGCTCAAGAGCAAGCCCTCATGCGTGAATACTTTCTAGAAAGTTTCTGCCTGGAAGGCAGGTTTTGCCTAACTAGAAGGGCCAAACAAACTTATACAGCGTGTCACAAAACCATATCTACAAGGAGAAAATAGCCTCGCAGACTTAAAATCAGGTATGTCTCAAAAGAGAAGGATGGGCTAAAAAAAACAGGCAGTGAGCAGGCACCCTGGAAGCCTGCGGTTTACTACGTTACACAGCGACTTGTTAATTTGTTTACTGGCCACCACTCAGATTAACGGCACGAGCGTACGTACTCGACTAGTTTCTCCATGTTGCCGTTGTTCGCCAGGAGTGGGCCGTAACGAAGCCCCAGGAACATAGTGGAATCCAGGTCTGTCCTCTTCATCTCCTAAAGAAAGGACCGATTATTATGTAAGACTGGCCTTCGTATTGGGAATCTTCAGAGGCTGGCGCTTAGCGAAGAAGACGGCGAGAAGCGCCGAACGCTCCGAAGCTCGAGCGCCGAACGCTCGGTCCCTCGTGCGTGCTCTGGACTGAACGCTGCCTCTTGTCTGTGCCTGGACTGTACCGCTGGTTGTTCGCGACGCTGTGCTTTGCAAGACGTTCCTTGTTACAAGTGGTGGGGATGCTGACGATCCTCTCGCCCTGGAGCTTCGCACCCCCGCTTTGCCTACCGCCTCTACAATGCCTGAGACCGTAACCCAAACCGCTTCACCGCTTCCGTCGGCTGTCTTCTCTTCTGGCGCCGCGCGCCAGCGTGACCCGGCGATCTTCAGCAGCACAGATGACACGGATGTGGAGGATTGGTTGGCCTCGTATGAACGCGTAAGTGCATACAATAAGTGGGGCGATAGCGTCAAGCTCACCAAGTTATCTTTTATTTGAGCGATGTAGCCAATCTATGGTTTCGAAACCACGAGGCTGACATCTAAAGCTGGGCAGCTCTAAAAACCATCCTGACAGAAGTCTTTGGCCGTTGCGCAGTGCGTAAGCTTCGCGCCAAGTAATGCTTGCGAAGTCGGGCTCAGCAAACCGGTGAAAAATTCACTAGTTATATAGAAGATGTCGTCGACCTCTGCAAGCGTTTCAACACTTCTATGAGCGAAGCCGACAAGATCAAGCATTTATGAAAGGCATTGAGGATGATGCCTTTCAGATGCTCATCGTCAAAGATCCCTAGACTGTCTCCGGTGTCATCGACTACTGCCAAAGCTTCGATGAGCTGCGCAAACAGCGCCTTTCTACCAGGCGTGCTGGCTTTCAGGAGGCCACACTTTCCACCTTGGTTCTCCCAGGGGACGGTACTCTGGACCAACTATCGCTCCTCCAGCGCATCCAGCAGATTGTACGTGAGGAAGTCGCACTCCAGCTATCTTTGTCTACCACCCCGCCTACGCCTGCGCCATCGCCCACTCCTCTCACGACGCTATCCTTGGTTGGGACTTCTCTCCTCACATCACGACGTTATTGACTGCGCCCGTGCACAGCTTGACTTGTCGCCCTACAGTGACGCCCCCTTGGATGTACCCGGTGCTGCTGCCGCTACTGTGGTCGTCTCAGAGGACACAGACGTTCCGCATTTCTCCAGTACTGGTGCCTCTTTCTCGTGCTGATCTCTCAGATGCAACTGTCACTTATGCCCCCTTTACGATGCGCTTACCAGAAGTCTGTTTTGCTGCCTCATGTCTTGCTGTTAATTGTTCCTGGCTCCAGCGCTCCTTAGGTTGCCAACTCGTTCTCCTGCCCTACCACTTTACTCCGTGGCCAATCGCTTGGTAGTGTTGCCTTTCTCGATCCCGCCTCAGCATACCCCCTCGTCTATAGCACGGCCGGCCTTCACGCCAGCGCCATTAGGCCTGCTCCCATCACCAATCAGTCTTCTGTCGATATTTTTCACCGTTCCTTCGACGCCGTCCTGACGTATACCCAACGAGACCAGCTTGTCGCCGTTCTGCAGCGTTTTAAAGCTTTGTTTGACTACCAGCAACCTTCCTTGGGCCGCACCACCACCGTTACCCATTCTATCGACACTGGAACCCATGCCCTTTTGCGCCAACGTCCGTACCGCGTGTCAGCCGCTGAGCGCCGCATCATTGACGATTAGGTGACAGACATGCTCAAGCGCCACGTGATACAGCCATCGCACAGCCCGTGGGCATCGCCAGTGGTCCCGGTCAAGAAAAAAGACGGTTCCGTCCGTTTCTGCGTGGACTACCGTTATCTGAACAAGATTACACGCAAGGACGTTTACCCTCTCCCCTGTATCGACGATGCCCTCGGCTGACTGTAGGGTTCTGAGTTCTTTTCTTCATTGGACTTGCGCTCCGGTTACTGGCAGGTGCCGATGGCGAAGGTCGATCGCCCAAAAACTGCATTCGTCACAGCCGGCGGGCTCTTTGAATTTAATGTCATGCCCTTCGGCCCCAGCAATGCACCCGCCACATTCGAGCGTATGATGGACAACATACTCCGAGTGCTCAAATGGCACACATGCTATTGTTATCTAGACGACGTTGTCATCTTTTCCCCGGACATTTCGTCTCTCCTCCAGCGCCTTGAGACTGTTCTTCGCTGCCTGGCCAACGCTGGCCTCCAACTGAATTTGAAAAGTGCCTCTTCGGAGCTCGGCAACTCACTATTCTCGGACATGTGTCGAAGGATGGCGTTCTCCCGGACCCGGCCAAGTTGCGAGCTGTGGCCGAATTTCCGAAGCCCACTTCTTTAAAAGACCTCCGCAGCTTCGTCGACCTCTGCTCCTACTTCCGCTGCTATGTCCGCAATTTCGCCACTATCATCGACCCTCTGACCAAGCTCCTTTCAAGTCACGACCTTTCGGCCTGGTCGCCAGCCTGTGATGAAGCGTTTACGACACTCCGTCGCTTCCTGACCACTCCACCAATTCTGTATCACTATCACCCTCTTTCTCCGACGGATCTCCACACAGATGCCAGCGGCGTCGGCCTCGGTGTAGTACTCGCTCAGCGCAAGCAAGGCTTTGACGAATACGTTGTCGCTTACGCTAGCCGGACATTCTCAAAAGCTGAAGACAACTATTTTGTCACCGAGAAGGAGTGTTTAGCCATCATTTGGGCGATCGTCACATTTCGACCATAACTGTACGGGCGCCCTTTTGATGTTGTCACCGATCACCACGCCCTCTGCTGGTTGTCCTCTTTGAAAGATCCCTCTGGTCGACTGGCGCGATGGGCTCTGCGACTCAAAGAGTACGACATTCGCGTTATCTATCGTTCCGGCAGCAAACATGCCGGTGCTGATGCCCTCTCACGTTCCCCTGTACCATCTGAGGCAGTACCTTGTGTATCCGCCCTGCCTTCTTTGACGTTTGAGTCCGCTGTTATGGCTTCCGAGCAACGCAAAGGCCCGTAGATCAGTTGCCTCTTAGAACTATTATCTGGCCAATCGCCTTGACCTCCTTCCCATGCTCTCCGTCGTCACTGCCACCATTCCGCCATCAGAGACGAGCTTCTATACCACCGCAACAATCTCCCGGATGGTCGTAAGTGGCTTCTAGTCATTCCAACACATCTGCGCTCCTTCATCTGCCCTTCGAACCACGATGATCCCCAGTGTGGTCATGCCGGATTCTTGAAGACCTTCACCCGTCTATGACAGCGGTATTACTGGCGTGGGATGGCCAGTTATGTCCGCCAATTCGTTCAGTCCTGCACCGCATGCCAGCGACGCAAACATCCACCTCGCCGACCCGCCGCTCCTATGCAGCCACTGCCTTGACCAGCGCAGCCCTTCGAGCGTGTTGGCATCGACCTCTACGGCCCTCTTCCCAGCACATCAACCGGGAACCGCTGGATCATCGTTGCCATCGACACCTTACACGTTACGCTGAAACATCGCATTTACCATCCGCTACAGCCCACGACATTAAATCCTTCATTCTCCAACGCATCATTCTTCGCCATGGTGCGCCCAAAGAGCTGCTCAGTGATAAGGTCCGGCCTTCCTCTCTGAAGTTGTAGAAGCTCTCCTTCAGAAATGCAACATCGTTCACCGCACCAGCTCCGCCTGCCATCCCCTGACAAATGGAATGGTTGATCGTTTTAACCTCTCCCTCGGCGACATGCTGGCCATGTATGTTGCTTCAGGCCATTTCAACTAGGACCGCGTTCTCCCTATTGTCACATACGCTTTCAACTCCGCTTCTCAAGCCACCACCGGATTCTCTCCGTACTTTCTCCTGTACGGCCATAAGCCTTCTTGCACAATGGACACTATTCTTCCTTACCGCCCTGATGCTTCTCAATTTACAACTCTTTCTCAAGCCGCAACTTATGGCGAAGAATTCCGACAGCTTGCCCGGCCCTTCACTTCTCACGCCCAGCAGCAGCAGAAAAGCACCCGTGATTCCCCTGCACTTCCTCCCGCTTACCTTCCTGACTCTTTGGTCTGGCTCTGGGTACCCTCCCCAGGTCCCGGCCTTTCCTCCAAACTTGTTAGCAAATACCAGGGACCCTACCGTATTAGTCAACAGACTTCCCCCGTCAATTATCCAATCGAACCCCTTTCGCCATCCCCTGATCATCGTCGTCGAGGCTGCGCCATTGTCCACACGATCCGCCTGAAACTGTACTACGACCCCGCCGTCGTCACTTCGCCCTAGGCCACCAGGATGGCGCCCTTTCGCCCGGGGGGAATTGTAAGACTGGCCTTCGGCTTTGGAATTTTCAGAGGCTGGCGCTTAACGAAGAAGACGACGAGAAGCGCCGAACGCTCCGAAGCTCGTGCGTGCTCTGGACTGAACGCTGTCTCTGGTCTGTACCTTGAGTGTACCGCTGGTTGTTCGCGAAGCTGTGCTTTGCAAGACGTTCGTTATTACAATTATAATAAAGAAATTTCAGCTGCACTAAACACTAGCCACCCGTCATTCAATGCTCGTGTAGGATGGAAACGAAAAATGGCAGTGGTCTATTCGGCTATGCCAGGATATACGTAGCGAAAGCGAAGGCATAGCTTCGTTAGCCTTGCTTCATCTTGGATGCAAGTTCAGGTTAGTCTGGTTGTCGGGCCAGTTGTTGTTACGGGGTTGGAAAGTAAATTATGCCTTTCTCACATATCTCAGCGGACACCCGAACCACACCGTAAGCGAAGGAAAATGAACGTTTGTTTTAAGAAAAGGAAATGACGCCTGTCTCACATTGCACCATTTCCTTCCCCCCCCCCTCCAGAAAAAAACAATTTCTTTTTCATTTTGCCTTTCTGAAATCATCTGCAGGATTTGCGTGTCGTTTGGAACCGGATTTGGTTTCATATCTCCGCATACAACGAGGAATAATACAGTTGTAAGTTTTTTATTTTAGTTTTATTTATTTATTTTTCTTTTCTATATACTGTCAACCCCAACCGGGGTATTTGCAGGGGTGGGCGGATGTCAAAAAAATACCCATCTTCCAGATAAAAACAGTTCTAGAACAGTAAGCAGTTGTACAATAATAAGGATGGGTCTACTTAAATCAAGACAAGAACAACCAAATTCGGGGTAATCAGTTATACAGAACACAGTATATATCACGAACATTTTAAGAATATTTAGTCAGTTTTGTAGCAGCATACTCCGCTCGGCAAGCTCAAAAATTTGAGGACTGCCGGCTGCATTACAACCGAAGCGTCAAGGGCATTCCATTCGCGCACTGCTCGCGGAAAAAAGGAAAAATAGAATGTGTTACGGCAACGAAAAAATTCAAGTGTAAGAGTATGTTTGCGGCGGGTGATTCTGGAGTGGCTTATAATGACGAAGTCTTCAGAGTTAAGCTTAAATGAATTGTGCAGAAGTAGGCATAGGAATTTCAAGCGGTGCAGTTTCGATCGGATAGATAAAGGCTGAAGTCCTGCGCGATGCAAAAGTTCAGTAGGTGAATCTGTGCGCCTGTACTGGTTATAGATAAATCGCGAAGCTTTTCGCTGCACACTTTCCAGTGCGGCTAAGCTAGTACCTGTATAAGGGAACCATGTAATGTTAGCATATTTTAATACCGGGCGTATAAGCGTAGTGTATGCCAGAAGCTTTATCTCGGGAGGCGAGTTTTTCAAGGCACGTTTGAGGAAAAACAACTTGTTCATTGCCTTATTTGCTACATACTGAACGTGCGTTGTCCAGTTCAGGTCGGATGATATAAGTATGCCCAGATATCGATATTCGATAACAGTTTGTAGCGCAGTGTTATCAGAACCATAAGTGAACTTAGCGAATTTTTTTTTTTGTGGCGGACATAGAAACAGTTTTGTCTTTGTTAATGACCATACTCCAATCATGACACCACTGAAAAACTTTATTCAAAACGCTATTTAATATCACCGAACCTATAATAAATATATACTGTTTTGTGCGAGCGACTTTAGTGTCGTTTCGAATAAAGCAAGATGCTTAAGAAATAAGAAAATGCCTACTACTGTGCGTGTGTCAATATGGCTATCTATGGAAACGGACAGTCGCAAAACCACAAATGTAGCCAGGGAGATGCAGCTTTCCGCTTTCGACTAGGGTTAACCAGAGCTAAACCACCAGCAATTTTTAAAAATTAGTTTTCCCAATCAAGCGCGCAAACTGTTCGCATTTCTTATTGTGTAAATAATTTGTTTATATTACCTCTCCCCCATCCTCTCTTCCTGCCCTCTCACCCTTTTCATTTCATTTCTTCATTCTGCCCGCTATTCTTTATTTCCACTGCCTCCGCTCAGATAATTCAGTATCGATGGCAGATGCCGGGGCTCAGGAAAACTTACGCTTCCTATTTATTATTAGTTTATTAAACCACTACTGCTACTAGAAAGGAAATCGCATAGTAACTGTCTCACATATATCGGCCAACACCCAACTACGCCGTAAGGGGTTTGACCTCTGGCTCGCTTGAAGGTCAAAAACCGCAAGCACTGTGAAATCCTTACGAGGTAGCGTAGTGAAGCTTTCGCTTCAATATGTCTGGCAAAGGAATAAAGGGCACCTGCACACGTTAGAGGCAATGACGAAGGGCGGGAATACAAAAAAAAGGAATAAAAGCTTCGGTCGAAAAAATTCTCTTTTCACAACAGAAATTCTTCCTCCAAGAATTCACTTGCAAAAAACCCGGAGACCCCGCGCCACCATCAATTCGTTCTTTTAACTTAGAAGGCACTGTTTCCAATCATTTTATATATGAGAATGGCGAGAATTGCGCTCCATAGGGGACGCTTGTGCTCGATAGAAAAAGGGTGGATTTCCGACGACATAGGGTTTCAAAGCGAGAATAGTTTTCGTTTGCAGGACATTTACTCTCCTACAAAAGACCGTTGCTCCCTTTCGTTTGGACAAATTGAACAACTAGATCAATTTGGAGTCAGACTTTGTCGACTTAGATTACCGCATTATAATTACAGAGGCCTTTTTCTGAGAAAACGGGCCTGTTGCAATCTAGAACAGGATTTAAGAAATGACATACATTGATCGCTTCAATGGGATGTTTTCGCAAGAAAACCGCAGTGGCTCCAAGACTACTTTTGACGCACGGATCCGTGAAGATGTAGGCTACGCAGCCACTTATTTCCAAACCGTGATCACGGGGATCTTTACGCCCTGGTTGTTAGCAGTTTGAATTCAGTAACGGGTAAAAAGGCATTCCAAGTTTAAATTCTTTTTAAAGCAATAAAACAGCCTTAGCGTTGCCGTACAAGCCTCAGCATTGAAATCAACAGCCATAGAGACTGTTTTCGCAAAGAACAGAAATTTCGATGTAGTTGATGGATAGTGTCCTGTGTATTTTAAGGTTCTACCGTTAGCGCTAAGTAGTGCAAGTGTTGCGGATTGCTGCGCAGAAGGAATAAAACAGCCCAACCAGGCCACAGTCGAGATACATTATTTCTCGGCTTAATCAGGAGCTATAATCGGATACAACTTAAGAATTAAGCGTAAGATGTCCTTCGAAGGAGGCCCTCCATCCAATGGCGTCGACCGATTTTCATTACAAAAAGGTTAGTGCGATTAAACCGTGGTTATTCGACATTCAACTGCAGCCTCCTGCAATTTCACGCTAAATGGTCCAAAGGGAGCGGCCATGAGGGAGAGTGGAATAATTGGTGAAGGGGGAGAATTGGTCGGCCCCATTGGATGGTGGGGATCCTTTGTGGGGCTTTTCCCGTTTCCATCTTGTGTTGCATCCGGCTATAGTGATGCACTTCCTGGTCGCTACATATATGATCCAGAAGACTGTATATTATGGACTAGACTGCGCATCTTTCTAGGTTACTCGCGTGGAGAGGAAGAAGCTGCGCTTAGGCGCGTATGTTCGATCGAGAGTCAACCTTGAATCAATCTGCGTACGTGCGCTTTAAGAACGGAGGCTGGGAAGAGAGGGTGCAGGAAGAGGACCAATGGTGTTCCTTTTTTCCGGTTGCAGCAGTCTGCTTATTAGAAATGCAGGGAGGGTAAGGAAGTAGAAATGGACAAGGGGCTCTTCAGCGCACAAGGGGTACCCACCAGCAGCTCCAGATATTACGGGCGCAGGAATGCCGTCATCTTCCATGTCGGCCGAAATATCGCAGTGGAACGCCGTAAGCAAGGATAACACACCGGCACGCAGCTGCTCTTTCTTCTGCCGCTTCGTTCGCTTATGCCGCTGATGATGACAGAGAGATGGGCTAATGCCCGCGTTTAAGGGCTGCGGCTCACTGGATGGGTGTCGACAACTCGCTTTCTTTCTGCCTTTCCAGTTCAGTGACGCGGTCTGGGGATCTTCATTTTGCAATCTTTCTCGCCTGTTCCAGCATGCGTTTTGTCTCCGTTTGAATACCGGGCAGAGGAAGGTGAGCCACAGTCCATTATTAGTTATAAGGACATTACGAGCTATTACAAGACGGAGAGGCGATGTTACCCCGATCCTCACAAATCGCTTACCAGAGAACAGCAAGCGATCTACAGGCAGATACAGGCAGGATCCTTCCCGCACCCTTACTTTCAAAACAAGATGTACCCGGAAAGGTACGAGAAGGAATGTGATTTCTGCAAGGCGCAGTTAGGCTCGCTCCATCATGTCATTGGAGTATGCAACTTCAACAAGGAAATCCCCCCACCTCTTACCTGCCCCACTACCCCACCCCATCCCTCACCCTCCCTTGCCGAGCGATGGGAGACCTTGCTAACCAGCCCCGCCGTGGAAGACCAGCTCATCCTGATCTCCAGGGGCCAGGCGGCTAGGGAAGCATATGGGTCCCGTGAAGAGGCAACCACTCCCATCGACGGCGTCTAAGCAGACGTCGAGCTCGAATCAATAAAGTTGTTTCTCTCTCTCTCTCCGTTTCAAATATTAAACCCATTTTTTTGTCAGACACGTTTCGAGACGCTCGATAGGGGCTGGCCAGCATAACAACGTCGGCATTGTTATTTATACAGTTTCATCATCATCATCAGCTTGACTACGCCCACTGCATGGCAAAGGCCTCTCTCATGTCTCGCCTATTAACCCTGTCTTTTGCCAGCTTCGGCTACCGCATCCCCGATAACTCCTTAATTTCATACGCCCATCTAACTTTCTGCCTCCCCTTGCTACGCTTTCCTACTCTTGGAAACCAATCCGTTACCGTTAAGGACCAGCGGTTATCTTGCCTTCGCATTACATGCTCTGCCGAAGCCCATTTATTTCTTTTGATTTCGACTACGATGTCGTTAACCTGCGTACGATCCCTAACTCACTGTGCCCACTTCTTGTTTCTTAACGCTACATCTGCCATTTTCCTTTCCATAGCTCGCTTCGTTGTGCTCAACTTAAGCTGAACCATTTTAACCCTTTTCATTCGCTGAAATTCACCTCGCTGCAACTCAGTCTACAGAAGTAAAGAAACGCGCACGACAGGCCCTGAGCCCGCCGTGTTTGTCTCATCTCAAGGCCATTTAGGCTGAGAATCTCCACGCAACAAGAATGTTAATCTAGCGGCATAAATCATTAGCGCTGGCGAGCTGTTTCAGATCAACCTTCCTTTATCCCCAATTGGGTGGCGCGATGACTATAAAGACCATAAAATATTTAGTCCAATTAGGCAGCAATTATTAGTGCGTAAGCATTGTATGGCTATGTTTGCTGCTTCGTGTCATCACGAGCTTGTCATCACGATAACGTTCGAACGAACTAGTTATAGGAAAAAGAATGATTGCACTAGATAGAGCATCAAAAAATCCCGCAGGAGAAATCATGAGGTCCATGTAGGGTAAATAGGTAATTAATTTGGATCCAATAAGTGTGAAAATGTGACAAAATGGTGTTCGGGGTCACGTGTCACCGTGGACGTAAAAAGTGTGGATGGGTTACGTCGACGTCTTAAAAAAATACGGTATGACGTCATAGGTGTGACGTCATCTGGAGCGACAATTAATTAGAGCTTACGCATTACTCCAATGCGGGTGCCGCAGTGATCTCATAATTTTTTTTCATAACGTTTGACCGGATATATATTTGGGAGCTTACGCGTGTTTGTAAAAATGAAATGAAAGCAGCATCAGCAGGCATATTTAGGGACACGAATACCCTCGGTGGGACTGGCGCTGCCTTATGCGGCACAGAGCTTTTTCATACCTGTTTTTCCCCAAACGGCAAGCATTGTTCTCTTTCTGCACCTTCAGACCAACTAAAGGAGCTCTAAAACAAGACTAGGTTTTTAAGCAAACAACAAATTGCTTGCGGTTTAGCTTTGCTAAACACGAAATATTCTGCGAGAGCGCAGCTTTTTTTTTGCAGGTGGTCACCGCCGCCAAGTACATGAAAGCGCAGTGGAGGTTTCCACGGCCAAGGGAGCGTTACGCGCGTCTTCAGCATTTTCACTGTAAATTCCAATTTACCTAATGTACGCCGACGACCTATGGTCCAGTGCCGCGTTTCTGCAGCATTTTTGTCCACGCCAACGCGTATTGCTCTAGTGCCGTGTTTCTGCCACAACGTTGTCCATGCCAATGCATGCAGCGCAAATCTCCCTGTCACTATATATACCACCGCATAGCCCAGATCGGGATTATTAGTTTGGCAGTGATATTAGTTGAGCAAGATGATGATGTGCAATGCACAGCGCGAGAGTGTGTTGTAGTTTAACACGAGCTGTAATCGGCTGTGGCGATCACCTAGTGCTGTCGTGCAGCATCCTGCAAAGCTGATCTATTCGCGTCGCCGCAGGCTCGAATCCCAATCAGGGATATTTATTTGATTAGTTTTTGTAGCGATAGCTACAGCACGGTAGCATTTCGAGCCTTCAGCATGGCGTTGGCACGTGAGGGTGGCGGCGCAGCGGCGCTGTCCCAGCCACTTCATCACGTGGATGGTCACGCGACCAGCCACGTGGTGCCGAGCAGCTTCTGCTGCCGGCGGCGCGCCGCGCCGGCGGAACCGAGCTGCGACAGCTATGCGCATGCACCGTGTCAAGTGGGACGAAGATAAAGGAGGAATATCCAGTGAACCGGGACGGCGAAAGATAGACTTTGCAATTCAACTTAGCAAGTTCCACTCGGCCAGCTGTAGCTATCGCGTCACTCCAGGTTTTACCAGAGCTAAACCACTGCCAATTTTATTTATTACTTCCGTTTGGCACAAACCCACACACACCGCAGGCATACAGACATCCCAAGATCTTGCTCGGCGTTGACCCATAGGAATAGGAAAGTCGGAAAGTCGGAGGAAAGTCGGAAGAATATCCCTGAAGGGAGAGCGTGTGGATACTCTTGCTTGAAAGAGAGTGGTGGCGTATTTGTTTTTGATTTGGTTTGTGTTGTTAATTTTGACCTTGGGTTCGAGGCTAAGCCCAGCCCACAGGGTATTATTCCCCATCTCGCATGTTATTTTTGATTGGAGAATTGATGCTTAGTGCGGGCCACTGAAAATGACCGCCCTTAGTCCTTTGTTAATTAAGGGATTAAAAGCGCGAGTAAACGGATGGAGGGCAGTCCAGTCTGAGCAGGGGCCCATGCTTAGCATGTAACGTGGTGCTACTTAGGTTCAAACCCGTCGGGTCGATGAGTAATGTAGCGCAGAAGTTGTTCTTCTGTAAATTCATTTCTGCTTCTTCCGGTTTAATTCTCTGTATATGTATGCTATAAATATATGCTCTGCTGTCATAATCTACAAGCACGCCTCCTGTCCATCTTCCACGCCAAACGACACTAGAGGAAGGGTTCTTAAGCCTTCCTCGAAGAAATGAACGACCTGAACTTCTACTGGCGCAGCGCGACAGACTTCGGCACGTCTCATCACCAAGGGCAGGCATCGTAGTAACATCCGACACGTAGCTGCGAGGAGCTGTCAACTTACGACTCGAATTATTCCGACAGCGTGTCGTGTAAACGAAAGGAACGCGGCATTGTTCAGGCTATATATGTCTGCAGCATTGCACCTTTTTTTTACCCCAAAGCTGGTTTGGCGGCCAGGGTGAAAGAATTTTGTTGTGCCAAGAAGCTGACCTCCAAAGTTTTGAAAAGGGTCCGTAGAAGACGCGCCAGAAAATTTAATATGCATGCACACCAACCACTTCCTCACTCAACATTTTCAAATGTAGATGGCGAGGCAAAAAGCAACATGGAAACAAACACCAAGGTTAACAGGTATCTGACCTCTGAATGAGAACACCGTTGGGACAGCTTTGGGTTTGAGCTTCTTCCTTACATCCGCGCGGTTTTGTTCGAGGCTGCTGTCTTCGAAATGAGCCTGCAGATAAATCTTTTATTGGAATTAGCCCCACATTTCCTGCTCGAGAATGAAAACAATGAACAAAGCACGCAAGAAAACAAAGTTGTCCAAATATATAAGTCGGATTGCTCTAATCAGTGCCTCAATCTGCTCATAACATATTCTGTTAATCTCATTTACTGACCTAATGCGGCGTCGTTGGACGAAGCATCGGGCTAACAGTCAGCGCACGCTACCCAACGCAGCACACGTGTCAAGAACTAAAACAATCGTGTAAGTAAATTAATCCGTATTGGCTCCTAGACGAACCAGATGCACAGTAATTGCAACAGCCTATGTGCCCTCGCTTGTTCTCGTCCTCTGTGCCTTGATTCGTGCCGGCCGCGGTTCGCTGACAAGCGCCTCGTAAAGGCAATTATTTTCTAATGAACAGAAGCAGCGAAGGCACGTTTGGTACGCAATCACGAGCGAAAACATTGTGACATGCAATTTCGGATGCAAACAGGCAAGCGACAGGCAAAGGCTAGTTCGGCACTGAAGCGTGCCTTTTTTTTTGCGGCGAGCAGAACGAATAGTGCGGAAATGACATCTGACCAATAAAAATGTTTTGCTACACTTAGCTGGCTAAACTTAAAAGCGGTAAATCGAAACAAAAACAGCACTGTACCAAAATGCGGCACTTACACTACAGACACATGAGGAGTTCGTCGGTTTCCACTTGTCACGCTTGATCCGAACCAGCCACAGAAGCCTCCTTTTCGTGTCTCTTTGAAAGTGGAACATCCTCCAACCATTTCTCGAATGGTTGGAGCACTGAGGAACACAATATCCAGGCACTGCACGGCGATGAAAGGCGCGGGAACGCAGGCGCGCAGCAGTGACGCCCACACGACAGTAGAGCGGCGAGGTCGACGCGGGGAACGCAATGGCGGAGGGAGCGTGCGAAAACAGGTGTAGGCGGTGTCGAGTGGACCCGCCGCGGTGGATCAGTGGTTAGGGCGCTCGACTACTGATCCGGAGTTCCCGGGTTCGAACCCGACCACGGAGGCTGCGTTTTTATGGAGGAAAAACGCTAAGGCGCCCGTGCGCTGTGCGATGTCAGTGCACGTTAAAGATCCCCAGGTGGTCGAAATTATTCCGGAGCCCTCCACTACGGCACCTAATTCTTCCTTTCTTCTTTCACTCCCTCTCTTATCCCTTCCCTTACGGCGCGGTTCAGGTGTCCAACGATATATGAGGCAGATACTGCGCCATTTCCTTTCCCCTAAAACCAATTATTATTATTATTATTATTATTATTATTAATATTATTATTCTTATTCTTATTATTATTAATATTATTATTATTATTATTGTCGAGTGGATCAAACAGTGACTTCACCCTAAGTGGGGGCGCGCGCATCGAGGCACCCTAGGCGTCTTCCTTCCCCGCATTCAAAGTACCAATTTTATTCAATTCTTCATACTGCTGCTACTGCAGTTTACCGCTTTCCATAGTATATTTATGCCTTTTTTTCTCACAGAGCAGCAGAAAGTGCACTGAAATAGGAGGTGTGTAATTCAATATAGCTGTATATATCCTTTATATTCCAGCTCGTAAAAGCATTTGTTAATATTTAATGCCAAAGCATTTATGGCTCAATTCTCGTTCTCCAGTGGCGGTGGTCACAAAAGTCCCAGATGACGTAACTGTGGTGTAAACGAAATAAAATATCTTCCGAACGAGTGGTGAACCTATACTCCATTTCATACATCAGGTGCAACGCTGTGAAAGGTACGGAAGTAGTCCGGCCGGGAAAACAAGGGAGGCGTGTTACTCCGCGCTTGTTCTCTCTCCGAGTGGTGTAAGGCACGAGAAAGCGACAGCTTGTCGTCAGCGGTGAGAGTGCATTTAATCAAGCTGACGACAAATGTGTCATGTATTAAGCCTGCAGGCAAAGCCTTTAATATGTTCCGCTCGCCACAAGGAGCGCACTAATTTTTAGTCGCGGTTGCTGGGAGCGCAAACAAGAGCGCCAGCTTTGACAGCATTGCAGTGATTTATTAAACGGAGTATAGGACATTAAAACTGCGCGGTAAGCACGAAGCCCATAGGCCTAAAAACTGCACTTCTTGTGGGCGAGCAATGGTGAACCTAGCATATGCTTTCCCTTACGACTGTATGCTAATGAGTATGTTTTCCAGTAAAAGGAAGAGAAAACATTAAAGAAGTAGTAAACTAACATCAAGAAATGAAAAAAATTCTTTCGCATTCAAAGCACTTAACTAGTCTGAAGTGCCCTCCGTAACTTTTTTATCTCGACGCGCTGCAGCTTTTGGATATCCGGCATGAAGAGACCTAAAAGGAGTTTTTGAATGGAATGTGCTGCCTATTCAAGCAGCCTTCCTTGTTCCCCTTATTTGCGGTGCAAGATTATTGCTAATCATTGTTTGCGATTTTTTACCTCTTTGCATTTTTTTTTGCAGCAGGACAGAGACCATGGTCCATATTCAGAGTTTTACGTCATAATCAAATTGTGATTTTCGGCCTCAACTCATTGGTAGATACGCCGGAAGCGGATGCAGTTTGGTTGCTACTGGTATCGGCGGCAACATGCCACAGCGCAGCGGTTTCTGCAGCGAAACTTTGTCGAGAAATTGAATGCGGAAGAAGAAATATTAATCCTCATTTTAGTTACGCATCAGATGCCTCAATTAAGATGTAAACAACAGCTCCTTCATTCACCCAGTGGATTCAATAAACGAAGAGAATATTTCAAACACTCTTTCTGACCCCCTGAAGGCCTGAGGCGTAATTAGAAAAGAAAATAATGAACGCAGCTACGCATGGCTCTGCAGTGACAGCTGGCGGCCTGGCAGCCGCCGGTCGCCAATGGTAAGTAAAAGACAGGTCTGCTTGCAGAACATGGCGTTTTGAATTTATTTTGGGAAGAATGAGAGCGGGGAGAGAGAGAGAGAGAGAAATAAAATTTCTTCACACCCGTCAAATATGACGGCTGAGAAGGCCTGAACCCCCATTCAATCCCCTAACCGTCGGCCGGAATCCCTTGGGACTGGGCGGCGGTCAGGGCGAGACCGATGGCTTTGCGTTGCTCTTCTGCTTCGTGGTTGAGTAATAATGTCTTTCAGGATTCTACATTTCCGTTTGGGTCGTTATAGGAAGGGCAGGTTCAGACGATGTGGACCAGATCTGCAATGCTATTGCAGTGAGTACATCTAGGATAAGATTTCTGGGCGCCATATACTGTAGAGGTGAGAGTTTGGAAACACCCCAGAGAGGAAAATTTGTTGCGTGCACTCACTTGCCGCACAATGCACGCTGGTTGCGGTGCTGAACCATCGCGACGCCGTGACAACTTGCCGCATGCAACATCGCTAAACATAAGCGGCTGTTGTGAACAGACCGTTATGCAGACGGTAATTTAACTTTTGCTTCCTTTTATGCAGGCACTGCTAGAACCGCGAGATGCCGCTGTTAAGCTTTTTATTTTTCTGCAGTAAATAAACAAAAGGGATGAGCTAACCAAACTCCTTACTGTGTTTTTCTTCGCCAATGCGTTGGGAAAGTTCGCAGATGCACTTTTCAGAGGTTCGCCATTGCATCAAGCGCACGCGACGCCTGAAAACGGACTTGCCATCCGACCCGCGAGCTCAATGCACAGCCACAGCACCGCGGCTATTGAGGGCTGTAAGGGACGCCGAAGAACTGCCTACGGCATGTCAAACTCATCGGCGTAGTGGCGCTTCGCTGGCGACTGATCATCCGCGTACATTACGAGCGGGGTCACGCTGCCAGACATTGCAAACGATTATGATACAGGACGCTTCAGGAACTAACAGGGGTCTAGAATAGCGAATGAGCGCAGTAAACAGTTGTAACAATGTAACAGCTAGGACAGTTATAACTGGTTACAGTTTACAGTGCTACCTGGCGCGAGATTTACCGGTTAGCGTTGCAATACGGAGGAAGACGTTTTAGCATACCGTCTCCCCTAACGAGTTGCAGAGCCCAACGAGAACTGAATTTTTTGTCGTTGCTCTTTTTGGCTATGCACACATCATATAGTTTGCCTTAAAAGCTCGAAAATCTCCAAATTACCCGACAATACATGGGCTAATTGTCACTTATACCTCAACGTATGAGCGAAAGTATGCGAAAGAAAAGCGAATGCTATCCCTTATAGCGACAAATCGCGCCGAAGAGTGCGGCGGGAATGCTGTATTTGGTTCGTAGCGGGCATGGAGTTCACTGCCATATTTGTTTACGGTCGAACGATAACTCCTCGGAACGCTGAAGGAGATCCACTAAAGCGTCCCGCCCAGGTAATGGCCGCGCATGCGCAAACGTCGGTAGCCAAGCCCAATAAAAGGTAACGTTAACACGGTAACGATATGCTATAACTCTCTAAAAGCATGTTGCGGGAGATCATGTTTTATGCTACATCATTCAACGTACGCAAACGCAGGCGCCACTGCAGCTGAAGTGATAGTGGCACCACAAGGTTTGGATGAATTCAAGAATATCGCCAACAAATCGCTGCTGGTTGGATCTATAAGCTAACACCTCGTCGAAAGCAATTAAAAACACGCCAAATTTATCGTCCATCCAATAGTTGGTAGGCAAAATAGCGAAAGCCGGCACTCAATTTATAGGACGTTGACGCACCGATAAATGCATTAACACCAATACAGTTCACTCCGATACGAGAAGGTGCTTTCCAGAGCGTTCCGCCATGTTGGCTGTTATCTCAATGGCGTCCTTTGGCATCTGCTAGGGAGCGTACACAATATGCGTAACGTCCCCGTCCCGTTTCTTATACAGTTTTCGCTGCATTCAAGGCGCCGCATCCTCTTCCGGCGTTTCGTCCAATCAGGTGCGGCAACTCATGACGGTCTCGATAATACCAGTAGTCGGAATACGGACTGAGATAGCAAAACGCATGGTTCGAGTTACATGGTTTGTTCTGCGTACTGTTCTTCCAATTTTTGGTCCTTTTGTGGAAGTTTTCCGCTGGCGCGACAAGTCGCTAATGAACCTACCAAGTCTTTTACAGTATTCAGTGCATGCAGAGCTACTGATAAAAACTGCGTCCAACGTAATTTGGGCGGCCAATGCGTATGTCGTAGTTTTGGCAGTGTTCGTCATCTTGTGGTCTTGCTAATGAAGAAATGAAGGATGGTATCATCTTTTTGGTTCGCTTATTATTGTCGGGGGTGTAGCTCAGAGGTAGAGTGCTCGCTTTGCATGTGAGAAGTCCCGGGTTCGAACCCCGGCACCTCCACGGGGACTTTTTTATTTGCGCAGCGGCCCTTTTTTTTCCTTGCTTTGCGCTGACGAATATGTGTGCTCAGCGCTTCATTTCTACTCGAACGTACCGGCAGATTTGCTGTGACCATTTTTCAGCTGGAACCTATCAGTATGCTATGATCACGCTTCGAATGACACTGTGCAACTGTGCAGGCACCTTGCTGGACCCACAGTAGTAGCCTAGTAGGAACGCAGTCAACCCATCCGTAACAAACCCACCGGTAGCGCAGATGGCGTTCGTAATATCAGAAGTTCGCAGTAAACGGACAGCACATTTTACAGCCACAAATGCTACGTCCTAAAAAGGGCCGTTTATTTCATTAAAAACACAGTTATGTGCGCGTACCTCTTCAAAGCAGACATTATCGCTCCGCTTTCTAAACTTTCCAGCACCGTCATGTTCTCCTCTCTGAGACCTGCGCTGTTGACGTTCTGCTTTGGGGGCCCAGCATAGCTAATCGCTGTTCAAGCCTTCACGGCAGATGGTGAATTCAGCCTCGTTAATCAGAATTCTGGCTGTCAGGCGTCGATAATGCAGAAGAGATGCAGCACCGTCCTGTCTTCTTTGTTCCTGGTCTTGTCAGTGCGCTTTATTTATGTGCGAATCTTTTCTGCATTTCGAATAGCAACCAACTGGCCCAAACCACCGTGCTACTGTCAGGTATTGCTAGGACTTGACTTACAAAGGTGCCGTTTGAGCACGTTTCTTGGATGTTGATATCCGCACCAACGAAGTCATCCCAGAAGACTTGTGACCAGCTGCGCATTAACGACGTGGTGCCACTGCGGCTAATCGCGCGTATTAAAGACAAAGTGATCTGTCGTTCTTGGCCCCATGCAGCGAGGAAAGCACATGGGCAAACTTAACACTAAAACATTTTGCAGCAGAACAAAATGTGGAGAGCCGCCGGTGACGCATGTGATCAGCGAGGCCACCAATACTTTCAAACTTATCAAATTGCTTCGATCAGTTTAATCTCAACCGTGCACATGTAGCTTCCTTTCGTTTGTTTCCCTGTCTTGCGCACACCGCACTTTTTATATTTTAGACGCAATGCCCAGCGAGCAATATACAGACAATGGTTGACCTTGCAGATTATCGGCACGGACCGACAGTTGCGTATATTTTCAAGGCCGCCGTATTCCATTGATTTTTTGCCTGATGAAGATCTTTCCGGGGTGATCTCATAGGGGCCGGGAGACATTCCTCGCTCTGCCCGCTTAATGGAAGGGCGAGTTTTCGACTGTGGGTCGAGTTTACAGCGCCTCCTGGTTCGCTATTCCAGACTTTTGCGGCCACAATTGTTAGCTGTATCTGAGACACATTTCCATTGTCATAACACAGTTTGGCGGTAACAGCACCCTCGTTTGTAATAAGCGAGCGTTTGTTACTTCTCAACCAGTTATAAGTGGAATCGACTTTAGTGTTTTTAGCGGAAAAAGGAGTTCGCTCATAGGGCAGGGCAGTCTGATTTTAATACAAGCAGATTGCTACTCTTAAGGTTTATAAACGTTTTGCACGGTGAATTGGGCACAGTAACTGCAGGTTATAATGGTTGCTCAACTGCAAAGTTCCCTACAGGAGTCTTACTCCCGGCTGTAACAAAACGCATATTCTTCTTGAAACCTTCATAGATCAGTCATGCGTGTCATGTAAGAAACAAGGTGATGTTCATCGCAAATGAAAACATTGCTAACATTTTTGGTATGTGAATTGTAGTCTACCCTAATGTCTGCCCTAATGTGCCCCAATATCAACCCTACGTACAGTATGGTCCACTGTTAAATGGAACATGCGGTCGCGTGTCGTTGGCTTTCCGCGAGGCGCTGCTGCGGAAAGCCGGAAAGAATGCCACGCTGATTATGGACCGGAGTTCTTTTCGGCATTCTGTTCCCTTGCATGGACCTCATTTTTCACACCCACAATGCATCGATTACCTCTTCTCGCTGCTGAATTGGCTTTTTGTATTCTGTGGTCGCGTTTAGTGTGAAATAAGCAACATTTTCGCTGGACTAGATTATCCATAATCATAGATTGCCCATAATAAGCGCTGAATTCTTTCCGGCTTTCCGAAGCAGCGCCTCACGGAAAGCCGACACGCGACCGCATGTTTCCTTTAACAGTGGACCATACTGTACTTGTCAAGCTTAGCGCAGCAGAAAAAGTTGGTCGCCGGTTGTACCAGGACCAGTAATCCTGGATTTCTTACCCTTCGAAGAAAGTGAATTGAAGCTCGATGACTAGAGCACGTACACACTTTGTCAAAAGTATACAGCCCATGTGCGGCTCTTCCTGCATACTCGGGGACCCTAACCTGAAGAAGGAAGGAGGAACTTTTGTCATCAATTATCCTAAGCTTAGGACTGTAAATGAGCTAGAGGCCCGCTACACGGCTTGGATTCAAACCCCTTGGGCTGTATCTTTTTCACAACGAGTGTACATGCGCCTACAATGTATATGATCAGGTAGACGGCTCCCCGTGTTGATCAGTGCGCTTACTTGGACACATCTGAGAAGATGGACGCACATGGGTACATCATGCTTATCTGTTCCCTCGGCAGTAATATTGAAAATTTCGAGTCTTTCCATGCGGCGATCTGATTTGAAGACAGGCTTAATCCACCTGTTTGTTAATGTCATAGCACGTATAGTGATCATTCGCAGCATTTAGCCATTGTGTGTTTGTTAGAATCCTGGTTGAGAGCAGGCTGCCCACCTGCACACCGGGTCGCGGCCGACCTGCCTAAGTATATATATTGTTACGCAATGGCTATATGCAGCAAAGGCAATCTGCTAGGCAGACAATCGACGGCTTGGTATAGCCGAACAGCACACAAGCGCGCACCACAGCGTCGTCGACGAAGCAGAAAGGACGGGGTGGCGGGGACCAACGGCTGCGGCAGTGACGGCAGGTGTGTCCGAGGCGTGAGCACGTCGAACAGATTGGCCGATCATCAGCGGTAGGCCAATAGTCTGGATTGCGGTATCGTTATAGGGACGAGAAGCTGGAACTAGAAGTCGCAGCCAAGATCACTGCGGGCTCCGGGCTGGCATTAACGTTGTCCATCACGCGAGCAGAAGGTACGGCCATGTTCGCAACCTCCTGGCGAACGACGGCCTGGATGAATGCCAGGTTGTTGACCGGCCGTTGCAAGATGGAAACATCGGGCTTCATCACCTCCAGTTCGCGGCGCACGATGCGGGTAAAGTTAGCCAGGTCGGAAGGCTACCCTAGTGTTTGATGAGCTGGCACATGAGGAGCTGGCAGCGGTGTTCAGCAGCCGGTCAAAACGACAGGAAATGCGCCTGTGTTTTGCCTGCTTGAAGCGCCGGCACACCTCACGAACAGAAGCGGCGGTAGAACAGTCTTTCCAGAGCGACAGGCTAAAGGCATCGTCGGCAAATACTTTTCAGTATGACGAAGACACTATCTGCCTCGGAGATGCCTTTGTCAACTTTGCGGCACAAGGCCAGGATGTCTTGAATGCAGGAAGTGCATGGCTGTGAAGACGCTTGGGCGCGCTACGCTAGGGCCTTCTTGGCGGCTAGTTGACGTCTGATGGGTTTCTGGTAGAGGTCGAGGAGTTTCTGCTCACAGATGCCCCATGAGATCAAGTCATCTTCGTGTGTTTCGAACCACACTTGCGAGAGGCCGGTCAGATAAGCTATCACATTTGCGAGCACCAGCGTCATATCCTACCTGTTATACATGCTGACGCGTTCGTAAAGGGCGAGCCAGTCGTCCACATCAACGCTGTCTGACACGCAGAATGTGCCTGGTTTGCAGTGGTGGGCCACGACGATGGCTGGCGTTGCTGGCGAAGATGGAACGGATTCGGTCGACATGGCGAGAAGGTGGCGGCCACTGTGGAGATCCAGCTTGGAGTCTGGGACCTAACTTCGTAACCTCCGCCAAATGTTACGTAATGACTACATGCAGTAGAGGTAATCAGCTAGGCAGAGGATCAACCGCTTGGGACAGCAGAACAGCACACAAGTGCACTGATGCACTGCTGTTGCTGGTAGGAAGAAAGAAAAGGAAAGTGAGCGGGCCTGCCTACTGGCTCAAGCCGAGCCACGCTCGCTGCCGCGTGCTGCCACAGCTGTGGGCATGCGTTGTGACAAGTGGGACAAAAATGAAGAAGGAACGCCCAGCAAAACGGAGCGGCGAAAGACTGACTTTGCAATTCAACTGTGCAAGTTCCACTCGGCCAGCTGTAGCTATCACGTCACTCCAGGTTTAACCAGAGCTAAACAACCGCCAATTTTTTTCAACGCTGCCACTGTTTTTCGGCACCATGTCTAGATGATGCAAGGACCTGCCAAGGTCCCTGCCGCACACGTATACAGCATATATACAGCTACAAGCGTTCCCTGCATACACGGAGCGGTCGTGTTACTTGGTTGCCTTTTGGTTCCAGACACTTTTCTCTTTTTTTCAGCCCAATGCATATTAAATATTTGTGTTCCTGGCAGTATATTCAGTCGCGAGCCAGTGCTCATGCTGCATACTTTCTTCGTGCCTCGTCTCTGCATGTTATTCTTCCTAGTCTTCCTAGGCTGAGCTCTCATAGGGTTGCATTTTATTTGCATTTGTTTTCGATTGTCTATTGACATATATGGGAGATGGCGTTTGTGAATTTAGTGTGTTAGTGGCTCTGACAGAAACGGGTGCTTTCCAGAGCTATTACCTGCAAAACTGCCGTATCTGTTTTTATAGCCAGTGTTGTTCTGTAGTTGTGCTATTAGTTCCCTCTCTTACAATGGCATTTTTTTAAGCTGTATCATGCCATGCACATTTCACTCTGATACGTAGCGTGCTGTCTACTTTACTTAAAATTAGACCCATTTAAATGTTTGCGATCGAACTCGGGAATTATGCCACTGCTACGCAGCATACTCGTTTAACACAGATTTCATCATCTCACACCAAGTTGTTGTGGCCCCACTGTGAAAGCCGATAATTTTGCTGGGAAGTTGTAGGACCACGCATGCAATGTTGAAAAGTTAGATTAGCTGCTTTTGTGTAACAGGCAAATTACTGCAGTGTTTTGTGGCCAGCCTTTTTTTAAGGCAAATAAGTTGCACACTTTACGTTGCGTAATCTTTGAGCGAATAAACTGCTTTGGTTTTTTTATCTGTTAGTGTGTAGTTGCGAGTGCTTCATGTCTGCGAGTGCAAGTTTCTACCACTAAAAGGCCTTCGAAATCTCCATAGAGTTCCACACTGCTCCAGGGACTCGGTGGCTATCTGAGCTGCACATTTAGCAGCATTCAAGTGCTATTGAGTCGATGTACTATCGATCGAAAAACCTTAGAAAATCCTCCATGACACGGTTCCTAGTGTTTGAGCGGATTTGATGCAGGGCAGCTCGTTTTCTCTGGTCTGCTTTTCCAATTTCTGCATTTCAAAACTGAAATTTTTCGAGATCACCTTCATGACAGGACTACTTTGTGCCCTCTTCAGCAATTTCTTCAAAACAGATTCCACATATATTTATCGGTTTATCGGCCACCTTTTTCGCTGGCGTTGTACAGTGAGAACCTGTATTGAAGCCCCAATACGGTGGGTTCAGAGAAGCTGAAAAAGTTTCTTGACCACGGTGTAGCTCGCATACTGAGGGATGTGGCAATATTAAGGCAGTGAAGGTGACCTTATGTATGCCATTTTGACAGTATGCTGTACTTATCGGGGGGGGGGGGGGGGGGCGGCGCATCCAACGAAGTACCATTTGTACAAAGCTTGCTGTGTCACAACATGCATTTTGAATGAGGCGATGGCAGAGAGATGATCAGGCCTTAAGGCAGGACGTTTGTATCAGATCATCCCCATTCACAAATTCGGTGACAAATTCCGCGTAAATAAGTATAGTCGAGTTTCACTATTGTGCGCTTCAGGTAAGGTTATGGAACATTTCATCTTCAAGCACTTTAGTTCTTTTTTAGATAGCAGCAACTTCTTTAATTGTATGGAACATGAATTTCGGCGTGGTTTGCCAACCATTGTACAACTAATTCATACATATAACAAATTTTAGCATATCTAGATGAGTGTGGGCAGATAGATGTAATATTTCTCGACTTCGCGAAGTCTTTGATTTCGTTTCGCACTGCAAGCTGCTGGTAAAACGCCGACATCTGCTTTAAAATGAGTGCCTTGTTTACTGGCTTGATTCCTACTTTTCCGAACGACACCAGTTTGTCCATATATCTGGTTCCAATTTACCACCAGCTCCAGTTCTCTCAGGAGTCCTCCAGGGCTCCGTACTTTCCGCGATTGTTTCTTATATATGTATTGACGACTATTATCTCCACAGTGCCGTGCCCCCTTTTCGCAATCGACGGCGTTGTATACCTACCAATTGAAAAAGCAGAGGACCATTGCACTGTAAAATTACCTGTCAGAGGTTTCAGATTGCTATCAGCCTGGCAAATGTCTTTAAATACCTCTAAGTATTCAAAAATGACAGTAACACGCAAGAAGTGTTTTTTGAATCGCACATACAAAATTAACGGCACAGTTATTAAACCTGTAAATGAGTGCAAATACTTGAGAATTACATTTAACTGTAACTTAAGTTGGAGCTAACACATCGGGCATATGGTTTCAAAGGCATCCAGCAGGCTTTGGTTGATAATAAATTGTCTCAACCACTGCACAAGTAAAACGAACTTAGCAGCCTGAACTGCATTAGTACGCCAACTGGTGGTATACTCTGATGTCGTTTGGGACCCGCACTCAAAAGTGGATATGAATCGTATTGAAGAAGTGCAAATGAAAGCAATTCGATTTATCTACAACTCTACGAAAGACACGTTTCCATCATTGATCTACTGAGGCGATCTGAACTTGAGACACTTGAATTCTGCTGCAAGTTGCATCGCTTAAAATGCTGCATGGTATTATAAATGATCGAACAGAAATGAACTTTGATGACTACATGCAATATAACAGGTCAAGTCCCGCACCAGGCAAACACAACTTGACAACTGGGGTGCCACAGCGCCGAACGAAAGCTTACCAGTTTTGTTTTTTTCCAAAGACAATATCTGAATGAAACAGGCTTTATGCTCATTCCGTGCTTGATTCTTCCGTTCGTTCCACTGTAGTGTACAGCGACGTATCCCTGTACCACTCCTGCCTTGGCCTCCAGAAGGCGGTATGCAGTATTGAATAAACAAATAAAATTAATGTGTTGCGCAGTGAGGTAGGAGCCTTGAAGCCGTGCAGTGTATCATCGATATTATGGATTAACTCCATTTGAAGCTCTCTAGTTCTCTTCGTGTCCCGGTCAGCTGTCTTGCATTCTGCCGAGCCACGATCAATTCTCGCACACTTTGAGAGCCGCGCTCAGCTGTCGCATGTTATACAAGGCTGTCTCGTGTTCCGCGAGTCACGTTTAGTCATCGCACTGTGCGTGGCAATAAACACGCACAGAAAGCCACGCAGAAGCCATGCTCAATATTTTAAGCAGGGTTGCATTGTTACTTCTGCCAGGACAAGGAGCAGTCGACTTTCCTCCGGAAATCACGCCATTTTTCTTCGAGGGTGCGACAGAATTGAATTGTTTATGATTGTTTTCACCAGAAGGCAGTTTTTGCTCTTCCGTACTGTCCTTGTAATTCAGTGACGTGTTTGTGTTGTTTGAAGAACTACCTAGTTCGGAGAAACGTTCTCCTAGTACGTTTACTTATTCTTCCATTGTTGTTCGGAGTCCATTTGTACAGCAAAGAGGGGTAATTTGACGTTTTTTGTGCCCGTAGAATTTGTGAACTTTCCACGTTTTCTTCGCCGTAATTCGGCTATTTGTTGATGATGCATATGTTGTCAAAAAACTGCACAAAGAGCAATGATATAATTTTAAGAATACTAGCTACATACGCCACTCTTGGTCAACTTACAGCACAGGTGGCGCTAAGAAATTATTGCACAAATCATAGCTCAGTAACAGGTAAAGCCAATCAGTCTCATTAATTTTTATTACTTGTACGCACAAATTAACGTACAGTGCGTGTACACCCGAGAAGTGCCTGAATTTAGAGATCTATTATGGAGTATTCACGCAACTGTTTGGTGCTATTTGGTTACAGTTGGCGCTAGTGGTTTACAAATCTATATTGTTAATCATCAATGAAAACCAAGACGAGATAACTCAAATTCCAAATGGTTTTACATCGCGGGGAAGGGTCAGATAGGGGCCTCTGATAGACAGCACCACACAGGAGCAAAGATATGCTCCTAACCTTATCTGGATCACAAAAAAAAGATGGCCCTTCAACGAGAGCTCTTCCTGGGCGGCCGATATGCTGCTATGATTGAGGGTTTGTTGAATACCGCTTGTGTATGTGCAGAACTTATACGTAATGGACCTAGACAATAACGTACAATAGCTACAACTGCTTCTTTACTTCAAAGAATGTGTATTGCTATTGCTACAAGAATCGCAGAATCGCACTTGAACTAGTTATGCTACGCCGGCATAAATCGGTTAGCCTCATGTGCAGACAAGGTGCAGCGATTCGCAGTGGCACACAGCTAGTAGGTACAATTTTTCACTTCTCCTGGGCGCTGTTAAGGGGCTGAACATGTAAATGATTAGCCAAGCAGGATGAATGCTATCGCCTGCAGACGCGACGAGAAGAGGAAGAGGACGCGGGATTTTGTTTATCAAAGGTAACATGACAAGTGTCTAGGGCAAAAGCCCTGCTGGTTCTTCTTCACCGTCCAGACGTGTGCTAGGTTGCAACGCTATGGGTCAGAGCACAACTCAACCGCGTAGAGGTAGAAATTTAAAGGCAGTTGCGGCGCCCATTCAAATGGGCAACTGGAAATGCCTCACAAGATATGGCAGTCTTGGTTGTGGTATGTTGATTCCAGTACTGAATAAACATTCAAATCCTCGTTAGGCACGAGCACCAATCACGGACAAATTTTTAAATGCCTCTTGGTCTTAGGGCAAAAGAGATGTCCGTATGCCGCGTTATATTACCTTCTTGTCATAAGCGAACAATCAGCCGCACGAATTTGAACACGTTAGCTGCAGATAAGGGTTTCTGCACTTCTCATATTGGTTGGTGGCAGAGTACCAATCAAAACAGTAAGACGAAGTCCATAAATAGGCTACATGAAAGCAAACATTTGATTCTGGGAAGTAATATCTCTGCTAGATGCATATTTAAAAAACAATACACAGCGGCTAAGAATAGAACGCAACGCCTTGTATGCTTTCGCTTATTTCAACTTCTTTGCGAAGCTAGTCGTGAAAGACAGCCATAATATACTATTCGGGATTATTTGAATACTTCGGAGACAACAAGACACTTTATTTCTTCCAAATTACAAAAGTGTCCAGTTACCCGCTTACAAAATCCTTAATATAACTGATACTTCTAACGAGGAAACGAATGTCCATGGGTAGGGTACTCAGTACGCAGTCCTGCAACAGACATGAAGTGTTTATGCAGCGTTAAACACATCAAAAGTTCACTTACTAGCGCGACTTAGTGTGTGGCAAAACTGCACTTTCGCGTAGCCCATTTAACTTTTTCAAGACCATCCCCAGTCACTTCGGCTATTTCGGCAGGGGAGTTTCTCGATCCATATTACATGGTTTCTGCTGCCTGTGTGACAAAAAAGTCGGTTTTTCTAATACTCCCAGCGCGGCTTGCAGATGACGGGATGACGGTTCACTAAATATTGCACACCGGTTGATCACAGCGGAGCGACGTTCGTTTTAGAGACGTCTAACTAGAGTTGCTTCTGCTACCGAAGTTCGCCAGTGTTGTCAACCAAAGCGTTCCATACCAAACCAACTTTAATGCTATCCACGTTCACTGCATTAACACAGTGCGTTCGATTCCATAGACACCAGAGCACTTTCCATGTCGATGCAAGTTAGCCGTGGTTACCGCTGCAAGTCGGCTTTGCGGCTCCCTTTAATATTTCTCTCAGCGTTCGCTCTCATTTTACTCTATGTCTAGCACAGCCGTAAATATTTAACATTCCTGGAACTTTCGTTTTTTTTTAGATTCCACACTTCCTGACTTCAGTGGGCAACGTCACAAAAAATGAGACTGTCTAAGGAGCACCCACCCTGAATCCCACTTATGACGACGAAAGCCTAAGGGACGTTGTCTTTGATTATTAGCAGACCGCCTGAGTTTACAGTCGCGGCACACTGCGCAGACGGCGTTTCGATGTTGTGTACCAAGGAAGATGTACGCGCTAAGTTGTACCTCTATAAGCTAAAGATACAGTTCCGGCCACGGTTCCTGGTCCTTTAAGATCTCTTATTAGAGTGCAAAGAAATCAACGTTAATTTCTTGATTAGTTACGTTACTACTGAGAAGCGAATTCGTTATAATATATGTGATGCACAAAAATTTATCACCTGAATCCTCTTAACTTAATTACTCGGTACATTTGCTGGCTACACACACGCGAGCAAAAAACATGCCTGAATATTGGACAATCAGCAATATTTAACTCCCATTAGATAATGGGGCCTTTATGCTGCTTACGTGAAATGTCCCGAATATCTTGTCGGCATTTATGTTGTGCTTGTTTGCATCCTCCTGTTTATTAAAAATCAGATCACAGTAGTCAAAATTTATCGCCGCACAACTATACCCGCAAAAAATTGTTTACACTATATGTCCTACAATTCCTGAGTAGCATCAACATGTGTAATGCGAGTGGTTTCGTATGTATGGTTACAGAATGTTATACAGCGATTGTATGACATCGTGTGCATTTGTGTGCAATCGTAGCAACTTCGTGTGCATTCGTAGCAAGGATTAGTAATGCCTTAGTTTATCAAAACCATCTCATTCCTATGCCCCAGGCACTCTCATTTTGCACCGCTGAATGGGGCGTAATATGAGAATTTGAAGTTTAAAGTTTGTATAAAATTTGATGTCTTTCTCCTCAGCTGGTGGTTTCACAAACGACGACCTTTATTCTAGGAGAGTGGGAAATGACTCGCCAATGGTTCTTTTTTTATACCTGCTAATAATAAAAAGAAAACGGTGATTTGCACATTTCTGTCGCGTTTCACCCTATTCTCTACTGAAGATGTGCTCAGTTTGTTTAAACAAATGCAGAAGATGTGTCACAAGTATTTTATTTTTCTTGTCTTGTTTTTATGCCTCAAAAATAAAATTTTCTAACGTAGCCTCTTTTAGGTTGAGAAGAGCGCTTCACAGCGCAGCCCACATATTCATTCGGGCACCTTTCATTTGCAGCCTATCAACCAAGCAATCCTTGCGCTATCTATCTAATGCTCTAGAGTAGCTCGATTAAAACTTCAGCAGCAGGTCAAGATCAAGATTTCTTAGGCCAATTTGTCCAACAATTCTCGGGATAAATTTTACTTTCTTCCTTATCACAGTGTTTCAAACACAAACTGCAGTCTCTAGAAGTTCTCGAATCAAGTTAGATATAGTTTTTGATATTACAATATTTCTTTATGTAAATCCTAAAACAAGTGTAAATTCTGTTTGCTTGTGAGAATTCGAGGTTCCGTCAAAACTACAACAAAATGAAGCCCCTGTTTGATATTTGTATACGCTCGAACCCTATTTCGCACGTCCATATTCTATATAAAATAGAACTGTGTCGAAAAAAGTGAAGAAATTGCTTGCCGGTAGGAAGTTGGCCCAAAATCTCGCCATATTCCACGCGCAGAGATAGGCACGTTCTTTGAAAGCTTGAGGATTCTGCAACAAGAAATATGTTCCAGTTAATTTGTAGTTAGTCCTGAATCTGTTGTTGCTCATGCACTGTTGTCAACAATGTGCGCTTGCCGTTTTGCTGTCGTTGACGTAAGCATAGCACATCCTCCATCCAGCGCATAACTTGTCAGCGTCCTGCGCAGTCGCTCTGTTTTTTGTATCATTGCGTCACATGTACTACAGTTGAAAACCAGAAAGGCTCAAAACCAGAGAAATCGAGCACTACAAGTTCGAGCACTCTCTACACTACTACTTTTCTCTGAGTTCTCATAAACAAATAGACGAAAAGGAAAAGTGCAGGTGGTGAGGTTAACGAGGGAAAGGTTCCGGTTTGCTACTCGTGATAGGGCATTGAATGAAAGGGTTTAAAGAGTAGAGGTAAAAATTGTTAGGGCACTCAAGTCCAAGTCTGCATACGTGGAGGAATGCGAAAGCATGGAACTTTCTCGAGTTTTTTCCACGACGCCAGTATGCGATTTACTTCCTTTCTTTATTTCTTTATTTTTTCTTTATATTCTTCTTTTGTTTTATTTTTATTTTCGCTGTTTCTTAATTTTCTTCCTTTTTATTTTTTACCTTATTTATTTTACTTTTCACGTCCAGGTACTTTGTGGACATCCGTGGCTATTGTGTCGTCAAAGTATAATTAATTATTTGCTTTTCCACAACCAAATGTTTCCCACAGCAAGATCTTATCATGCACTATCTACCACAATCAAACACATTTATCTTCACAGAACGATGCAATCGTGTCGAGAAAGTTTTGCTGACACGAAGCACGGGACATAGACCAAGACTATTGTGACGTCAAAGTGTAATTTTCGCGTTTAAATAACTAACTAATTATAATTTATCAACCAAATTTTTCCCACAGCAACATTTCATCACGAACTAACACTAACGTTTCCGCAAATATTTTTATAGAACGTCACAACCAATCATGCGGAGAAGCTATGTCGACGTCACTGGCTATTGTGACGTCAAATAGTAATGTCGCATTTAATTAACTAATAGCACGAATCGTCCATATGTTTCCCACCGCAAGATCTCATCACGAACTATCTAATACGGCCAAACTTTGGCATATTTACTTTAACAGAAAGACGCAATCGTGCGGAGAATGTTTTTCTACACGAATGTCAAGACATAGTCACCTATTGCTTTCGCATTAATAGTTATACTTGAAGGCAGCGTATTACGGACATGACTAGAACGACAGGATGTCCCGACTTAAAAAAACGCAATAGTGTCTACAAAGCTTTCAGCGATACCGATAAATGGACGCATGGTACGTGCATTCTTTTTTTCCGACAACAGCCGATGACGGATGTGGTATACTGAATTATGCGCCGCAGAATCTATTTCCGCACTCAAGAAGGGAGTTTTCGAAAGCAGCTGCTTTAATCTCTCAGCAAGTACTAAAGCCATCGCTTTCAGCTTAACTTATGAGGGATCAGTAGCGTTTATCGACAGCAACACCCAGACGCACGCGACGGAGCTAGGTCGCTTCAATTTGAAGTAGACAAGATGCCAATCGATGCTGCAACTTGACACCCCAGCAAATGAATGCATAATTGGAGAAATCACACTTAATTCAATCAGGTAACCGGGAGATCTCGCGCTGGTGTACAAATGCGCTTATCAAATAGGTAAGCCCTCGATATAGCGATGCCTGCATTAAGTTTACAGCTGCTACGCGGTCTCTAGATAATGCACTAATTGGTCGCATGACTTCAGTTTAGTTATGCACTAGTTGCCGATTTCTGCCAACATATTGCCGTCTTTACCAAAGCTTTTGATGGCAGCGGTCAATGTGCCGTTAGGGCAGACGACTACTTAGCCATTGTGGGCACTACAAACAGCTTCTGCTCTGGCAATGTAAGCACGCTTTAGAGGAACGGTGTCGGCTCTGGTGCGAGTGCAACTTGTTTTAAGGAAAGGAGCGCAAATAATAACAATTGTTTCGCCGAACGTTTTATGTGGCCTCAATGCCGAAATACCCGCGAGGCGATGAGAGAAAACCTGAAAGAGATGCTCCACATGCGCCGTGACTGTGCAAACTCCTTAGTCTTAAGTGACGAGGAGTTCCCGTACTATAATAGCCGAAGGTGCACTGGGGAATCGTTTTTTGGTCTTATAAGGACCTGCAGTAGGGCTTATGGTTAAACAGTTTGCAGGCTTCAGGACTATTCACAGCAGCTAGCTTCAGTTAGTAACATAAAACCATCGTCTTTCAAGCATTACAACTTGTCAAGCAGTACGATATATACATACATACAGCCACTTACCTTTATTACTGACGGACGAATTTGAGCCGCCATCGCTTCTGACTTGCAAGAATAAAGCATGCTCGTTCCAACTCGCATAGCCTTTGCCTCATCTCGGGGGTCTGTAGCAAGAATATGGAAAGAAATCGTGAACGACTCCGGCGGAACATTCTCCCGAGCAAAGTGCGTCAACCGACACCGCAGCGACAGGTACTCTATCATTCACGGTTAGCATGAGCACGGCAGTGCTTGAACGGCGCGTTCTGCTGCACATTTATATCAACAGCCGCTGTATGCCGTGTGCGACACAACTTTTAAAGATATAAAGAGTTAAACACAATCCATGGCAACGAGCATGCACAATAAAGCCATGTTTCGCGCTCCAGGCCACTTGTAAATTGCAAAAGTGTCTTCCACACTGCGGCGACCGAACTTTGTAGAAAAGGGTGTGAACTATACAGTACAATCACTACATTCTAACTGGGTCGTGAGCGCATAGGTGCAGTGCATCTGATACACCCAGCGTATTATGGTCAACGATCTCGGGGGCCGCAAGTTGCCCCAAAAAGGGCCACAGTTTAGCCTTACCGCACGAGGCGGATTTAGTTGTTTTACAGTGGAACGACTGAGTGACCCGTCAATACAATAACTTCGTCAATTACCATTTTCTGAAGCATTTGAACCTAGAAAACCCCAGCACCAGGCTGAGGGAAGGCTTGTGCCTATTAGAAAACCTGTGAGTACATTGCGGCTCTGGGGATCGAGCTCAGTGCCTTGCAAATGCGAGGCGGATGCTCCAGCATTTTCACCTTAGCGCCACTTGTTGCGTGCACTCCCAGACACCATTAAAGCATGTGGTGAAACCAGATACCAAAGTGACAAAGGGGTCGGTCGTTTGGTGCCCAGCTTTCACCGGTAGCATTCCAGAAAATGGGTAGGAGTCAAAGGTTGAAAAACACAAGAAACTTTATATAGCATAGAGAAGATGAAGGGGAATTTCTGAACACTCGTAAAAACGCCTACATAGTAATCTATAAAACAATGCAACAGATGCAAAGTAAGACACGATAGAAACCAGAAAAGAAGAGAGAGTTCTTGCATCTAAACTGCACAAATACAGGAGAGAGGCAAGCAAAACAGAAAAAAAATTCGTCACCTAGCACTGCAACGGTCCGGCGACCAGAGCAGCCGTCCCGCAGGCTGGCACACGCTGCCTCGCTGGTTCGTGGCTGGCAGAGTGTTCTCGGCCCATGGGTCGTGTGGGCTCGTTCTCCCGTGTTTACAGAAGTACACGGGCTGACTGACTGCACTTACTTTCCTCCCTATACACGGCGCAACGCGTCTGTTCAGTTCTGTAGGCAGTCGTTCTGTTCAAGCGTTCTGTTATCCCGTTAGCTAGCGGTTCTTACGCAGTCGTCTTCCGTTGGCTAGTTTCGCTGTATTATAGTATGTCTCAGGTAAGCTTGGCCGATAGACGCAGTTTCCATGTCTGTGATGTGGCCTTCGGGGGCACCACGAAGAAGAAATATTTTCTCCAAAGAATTTGGCCACTTATGCTGCGCTAAGATAGGGCAGGGCTTTCGCTTCGGTTTGTCATGTTATCCACCATTACCAGATGTCGACGCTCGTAGGTTTATTTTATCGTTTGTTCCAACGCGTCTCGAAAAACGGGCTCTGTGATACAATTCCAGACAATTCCTCATCACAGTGCCACCCCCGAACACACAGAAATCGAGTCTCTAGGACTCGCACCGACTGCGGGAAGTAGGAAATGAACTATCAAGCACCTGCCGCACTAAAGAATTTTTCGGGTGGTCTTGATATTAGGGTTTCTCTCAAACATTTTAATGAAGTAACCAAACTCTACTAGATGCAAAAGTACACGCTTAATCCTTAAATTTTCTTGCACTGACGTTCTTACATAATATAATCATACCTAATAAATACAGCTCCATTTTTGTGTCTGATCAATATTTCTACGGTTAAACAGTCTTGTATATTTCACCTATTTATTTTCTTTGCGAAAGCGAAGCCTGGATTTATGTCATATTTTGTTGCTCTGCTGTGATCACGTTTCATGCAATATGCGAGCCACCCTTCTCCTTGTTTTGCGCAATAATACGCTGAATTGTTTTTTGCTTTGTAACATGTTCAACGTTTTTTCCCACTACACTCTACTGGAAACTGTACAAGCAAGCTGAGGCCTCGTCAGGTGGTACAGGCCTTTGCTTCAGCTGCCACTTTCTTGGTTAGAAAAAATAAAGTATTTTATTTGACTTGATCTGAAAGTGCCAAGTCGGCTAATCAGCTAGAAAGGTCTTAATGGTGACTGAATTGGCTGCGAAAGTCCTGCTGGTGTCGTTGGTAGGGTATTGCGTCGTTCATAGTCACGGCAGCTCTTAACCGAGTGTTGGATGTCAGTGAACAGAGGGGGCAGTAATACTTGTCTTAATAAGGCGGAGTGTACAGGTAAATCTAAGGTGGCCAGCTGTATGATTCATCGTGCGAACCGTTTACAATTTCCTGACGAAGATTTGCAGGAACGACATGAAGGCAGGCCACTTAGCTGCGAAACGACGACGGTCCTATATTAAAGAAAAAAGAGGAAAAACAAGGCTTGAAAGCTGATGTAGGTGAAGGAGTCTTGCTCTCCAGATACTTGACGAGACTTTTTGGGCCGGAGTCCGGACGTTAATGCGTCGCGAAGTCGCTGGTGCTTATCGTTCAAAAAGGCGTCCTCATCCTTTTGTTCCGGTGTCGATGTGATTGCGCCGAGATTTGCAAACGACAGCGATACATAACTCCTGGAGGCACAGGCTCCATCGACATTGGTGGCCGGAAGAGTCCTTCAGTCTGGCAAGCCAGCACAGTTCATCGTAATTGTTGATGACCTTGAATAGACGTCTGCACAGGTAGGGGCAGAATTTCAACCTAAGCAGTATGATGGAGAGGCAGTCCTCATTATTATGGAATATGGTACCAGCACAAGCGACAAGGTCGAAGGTAGAAGACAACACGAACGCCGGTCTTTTTTTTCCCCCACCTTGCCTAGTGCCAGAGACTTCGGTACAAAGTTTTTTGTCATAGCCTCGCTTGCCTTCTGTCGGAAGAGGGCTTTAGGCATCACGGCGAAGCCGCCCTCCTTATCTCCCACTAATATTGAAAGATCCTTGCTCTTCAGGTAATGTACACTGGATGTAATGATAGGGGTGCCCCTTTGGCCCCCAAATTTGAAATTAGGTCCACTGTAAATTACCTGAAGAGCAAGGATCTTTCACTATTAGTGGGAGATAAAGAGGGCGCCTTCGCCGTGATGCCTAAAGCCCTCTTCCGACAGAAGGCAAGCGAGGCTATGACAAAAACTCTGTACCGAAGTCTGTGTCACTAGGCAAGGTGAAAAAAAAACATACTAACGTAAACAACCAACTAGCCCAGCTGCCTACACTTAGAAGTCCTTCTCGGTCATCGAATAACTAGCATCCGCTTTCAACAACCAAAGACTAGCATATGGAGTTACTTTATCCAGCCTGTTGCCGTTCTGAACGAGGGCGGCGCCGAGACCCACGCTGCTCACATCTGTATGATTCTCAGTACTGGAATTTTCGTCAAAATGCCCAAAGACCGGTGGGAAGTTTAAACAACGCAGGAGTCCTTTGAAAGCTTTTGATTGTGGCATTTGACATTCAAACGGCACGCCCTTTTCTTTCAGCTTAATTTCAGGTTCTGCGAGGTGCAAAAAGGTCTTCACAATCCGTCAGTAATACGAACACAATCGCAGAAATCATCCCAAAGCTTTCTTGCCGGCTGAGAAAAGTGGAGAATAGCGCCAGTTTTTCGCGAATCGGGACGAATTCCATCCTTGTTGATAATGTGGTCAAGGAACAGGAGCCCCCTGTATACGAAGCGGCCCTTGTCAGGATTGCCGATAAGTTAGGAGGACTTGATTGCACGCAGCATTGCCTTCAGCCTCTGCAGCTATACGTTAAGTGGGACAGATGCATCAGGTTACACGAGACAGGTTTGCCACGTAAGACCTGCCAGCCCCCGGTCAATTACTCCTTGGGACATCGCTGGTGCAGAATAAAGTTTAAATGACGCAACCTTGAAATCATATAGGCCGTCCGGCATGACGAAGGCGGTCATTTCACGATCACTTTCATCGACTTCATTTGGTCGGTATTCACTACTCAGCTCCATCGAGAAGCTGAACTTTACGTGGGAAGTAAATCTATCGTATCGTTCATTCGAGGTAAGAAGTACACCTTTTTCTTCGTAATGTTGTTCTGTTGTCGGTAGTCGGCGCATCATCGAAGGGTGCCGTCCTTCTTTCTCACCAGAAAGATCGACGCCATCTATGAGCTTCGTGACCACTGGATGACGTCGCCACGAAGTATTTCTTCATCTTTGCTCCGGATGGCATGGTGCTATTTTGGGGACACGGGGTAAAGGCTTTCTCGGAAAGGCCGGCCGTGCAGGTTAGTTTCATTTTTGGCAGTCGGTGTTTGTAGAATCTTTTACAACGACGAAAACTAGATGAACTTTCTAATCTTGTGGTGTCTGTTACGGCGCAGGCCTTGTTTTTACGCCGAAGGTGGGTGTTTGATCTTACTTAGGTGAATATTCGGAGGGTCCGTCCCAGATGGCGAAGGCTTCTCGAATGTCTGGTAGCTAGTCCACAAATGCGATCGTCGTGCCTCTGATATTTGTCATCAGCACCGCAGCCTTTCTGTTCCGGAAACGGGCGGCGCCTGTCGCGATGACCATTCCTCGGTCTAAGAGAAACTTCCTGTTTCCTTCTACGATGATTTTGAGTATTCTTGTAGTCCTGAACCCCACTGAATTAGATTAGCACTTAGAAGAGGTGGAACGCAACTTTCATCGAGAATACTAAAGGCAACATAATACTCCGGTGTTGTCTTCAGAGCTGCGTATTCATCCGTCAAAAACGAGGGATATTGGACTGAAGGTCGATGATCGCGCGATGCTCAGTCGAAAGGTACATGCCTAAGATCACATCTCTGGTTCACTGTTGTAGTACTAGGAAGATCGCAGGTAGCTACGTACACGTATTTATGTGGTGCGTTGTGCTGACGATGAAGCTAGGTTGTTTTTCTGCAGTACGGATTTGTGGGCTGTCCCACGTTCTAGTCACATTCTTGACCAAAGCAGCGAACGGTTCAATTATGGTTGAGTAGTCTGCTCCCATGTCCACAAACGCAGTTACAATGAGAACGTTGGCCGCCACTGCAAGTGCGGTATTTCGTGTTCTCGCATTGCAAGTAGGTCTTGGAGTTCAGTATAGGCGTCTACTGTTGCTGCGATCTTGCCTGGGGCACGTCATCGCGGTTTCGAAAAGCGACGGCGTCATTCAGAAGTCGCATCGCGATTGAGGTTGTCTTTTATGCACCATCGGCATATTGAGGTAAGCATACTCAGTGGAGTATCCTCAGTGTTCCGCTCATGAAAGGTCTCACCTCCAAAGGTTGCTTTCTTTAGTTTTCCTTACATGGCCTGGAGGACCTTCTGCTGACGGCCTGTACATTTATCCGGCTTGTCGGCGCCATGACGCTGATCGGAACGGTGAATTGTACTGATGGCTAGACGCACAATCATCTGTCTCCCGAGGTCGTCGGCAGATACATCGTTGGGGAGCACGAAAGGAAAAGGCAGGAAGCCCATTCTTCTGCGTGAACAGCGCCGAAGGAAATAGTCGGGCACACCACAATGCAAGCAGAGTGGTCGGAGCTCGTCGGGGGTTTTCCGTTGGGTATGCCTTCTTTCTCGGGGCGTGCTGAAACATGGCGGCTCGGGCGGGTGACTGTAGTCATTGGGGCGGCACATAAGGCTCCTGTCGCGGGCCGGCCGGGCAACGTTGGCTACGTACCCTGGTTGCTTAATTCAAGGCGTGGGGTTCTGCTGTCGACGCTCTGGCCTGAGGGGCGCCAAAAGCCTCGCGGACTTCTTCCCGAACGAGGGCCGTTAATGTTACAACGTTGGCGAAGAAGTAAAAAGAAGGCGGTGAAGATCCGCCCAAACAACCTGGCGGACGGATTTCATATATTTCCTCTGACCGTTGATCGGGTGTCGTGGTGGCGGCCGGAAAATGCGTGCAGCTGCCTTTCGTACTGACGAGTTTTGGCATCTAGGCCTTTTTGATGATGGCCGCTTAAGTGATAAATTCAAAATAAAAAGATCAGACGAAAACATGTCTCACTCACCCCTCTCAATCTCCCAGTGCTTAGATTACGCGCTAGGAATAATGACCGCACCTGGTGCTAAGAATCATAACAGCGCCTGGCGCTCACGGATCGGAAACTTGAAAGCAATTGTTGCTTTATCGGGGCAGGCCACAGCCACGCTTTTTGACGGCGTCGCTGCTCCATGTACGCGGCGTTTTAGACAGAGTGGGGCTGTTTAACAACAAAGGAAACTCCCCGGTGTTTCTTTTTTGGTAAGATTAGAAGGTAGTCGGCTGCCCCCCCCCCCCTCCCGCATCAACCTCCCCCAACTCCCAACTTCTGGCTTCTTTTACTTTGCCTTCTTCTTGTGCTTTGAACAGCCCTCACCCCCATAAAGGTCTGGAGCGGAATGAAAAGTGTCGCCTATAGATTTATTCTTATTATTTTTTGTTCACTTTCACTGCTTCTTTCATGTTTTTGTGGCATGCGAGAAGCTTTCAGTACTGAGAGGTATAATATCTTGTTTCCATTTCGCACGTATAAAGAAACAATATTCAGACTGGACGCCCATCCAATAAGAAAGGCCACGCCCAATATGGATGCCACCTAATTTCCGCTGCCGAAAAAACCTGCTGCGCGGCGATACCACCGGCTCTGAACGAGCAGTTCTGAAGAAGATCAAAATAGTAAATATTACGAATTCAGCGATCTCTTTGGGCGTTCAGGCGTCGCTATGTTCGTCACTCTGCATACAAAGAATAAATACCTTATGCTTTATCTACGTCACCAGGTCCCTTTAAGGATGAGAAAAACTCCGGCATGCCAGAAAATTTACACATTAGAACCCAATTTTCGACTACACTTAAGTTGCGTAGCAGCTGCCACCAAGATGAATATACCTAATAGGCCTTACCTTCTCCGAAAGAGCTATCTCGTTCTAAATGTGTATCCCTTTGACTCATCATTTGATATAAGTGTTCCATGTACAGGTGCTCACAAAATCGTTCCCAACGCCGAAATAGCGGTGTACCCATTACATCCTGTATTACCCCGAGTGCCACGTAGGAACGTGAGCGATCGGTGAGGGTGAAAGCTGTCCAACAACTATTATGCTACCTATGGCAGCGAGACTGCCAGATTCGAGGCCCTTGTTAAACAATTCAGCAGACAAAGGAACGGAAACAGGTGCTCGTTATGACATACAGTTGTTGCCATACGTAGAATAAGAGGGTTCTTGCAGAGCGTCCCCCATCACTGATCGATCGCGTCCCTATGTGGCCCTCGCGGTAATTCAGGGCGTTCTAAGTCCGCCGCTATGGACGAGGGTGGTGCTGGTGAACGCTCAAGGTTCCGTTACACTAGACATAAATACTCTCGAAAGCAGAAGATTGGACAGAAGTCAGCGTAGCGCAGTTGGCAGGGCACTGGAAGTGAAAGTCGGAAGTCGCCAGATCGGAACACACCGAGGCCATGATGTTTTTCTTCTGTTTTATTATCTCCCACTGACGAAAAACACGAATTAAAAAAAGAGTTCCCCTGCGCTTCTTGGTTTCGGTGACTATTGGATACCGTCATCTACAGTAGAAGGAACATTCGTACGCTTGACCCCAACACTACCAGCGGTCTGTTTTTATGGTTCATTAGGCTTTAGCGTTCCAAAGCAACTGAGGATCTCAGGGACGCAGTAGTTAAGTGCTGCGGAAATGTTCACCACCTGGGATTCTTTAACGTGCACTGACATCGAACACTCGCCACTAGCACTTCACCTCCGTCGAAATGTGACCGCCGCAGCCGGGATCGAACCCGCGTCTTTCGGGTCAGGAGGCGAGCGCTATAACCACTGAGCCAGCGCGGGGGTCTAATGTCAGTTGATGGGAAATCACATTCTGTTGCTCTCCCGTTCATAATTTGCATTAGCTTAGGTCACAACTAGCTATTCAGTGTGCTACCACACTCACGAGATATGACTTATACGCTGAATGGAACACCGTGGGATGGCAGTTTTAACCAGATTCGCAAGGTGAAGAGCGTAATTGATCCTTATGCAGCCTCAACAAAAACTTATGTCCGAATATGACAGCAATTTCTCCACTACCACAATAAATGTGTAGAAAACACTTCTGAGCTGTTTATCAAGGCCTCAAATGATGGTACCCAGAATAACGCAGTTCTCGATTTGTTTAACTGCATTCCCGGTGTACCTGATATGTGATTATAATTCAGCGGGAAAAAAAGGTTTACGTGCAGTCACTATTATAAAGACAGTTAGGCCAAGAATATAACATATTTCATGTAATACTTACATATAAACAAATGAAAATAGCATAAGCATCAATGCCACTGAACGACAATGAAAGTGTTTTTAAGAATACAGTAATCGTGTAAGGAAAATCTGCTCGTTAGCAAAGAATAATATGTGGTCTAAGCAGCACGAGGATTGCGTTAGCGAGTGGTGTGACGACTTCGTGTGTATTGGAGTCTTGAGGTCTCGTTGACAAGTGCTTTGAATGATAAGCAAAAAACTTACTTTTAGACTTTGAGAAAACGTGAGCTTGGATAACAAACAGCCCCAATGAAAAAGAAGGCGGTTTCCTTGAAGTACTCACTTAGTTTTCTGCCGCACATCTGCAATGTCTTCTTACTCTGGACAACATCTATCATATACAAGGTCCATAATAAACTGAAATACTTCACAATAACATAACTTGTTCGCCCCACGTTGCATCCCATTTTCGAGGATAGAAAGTCGTAGCCCTCTTCCTTCGAATATGCAGGAGGAGGAGGTAGAGGGGGCCAGGTGCTCGGTTAGACTCAGCAGCGGAGAAGTAATGTGGAGATGGTGCTTTTAAGCACAGCTCTTCCAAAAAAACGAGGCTTTCCGCCCAAGTATGGCCAATGTTTGACCAGGTTGCATATTTTTGCACCAGGTACCTGCGAGGTTCATTTGGTTCAGCTTCGCGCGTGTACATGGATTCCTCGACATTCGGAGCAGCACACCTGCACATACATGGGAGTTAATAGATCTCTGGCTTCAAATTCGCGTTAGCGTTATCCATGAGCTATAAAATAGAAGATATTTGACTGTGTTCTGCATAAATATGGACCAGATCCTAGCTGTAAGCTTTAACAATGATACAAGAAAGACAACTTGGTTAATGCCATTGGTATGGCGCAAAATACAATCATTACGCTTATAGAGCCGCAAGCTCATAAGATCGAAGATTTTCAGAACGTGTGAGCAGAGGTGGCCCGATGACCTCATTTTTACTTTTCCTCTGTCACCCTCGCTTTAGAATCCATGGCCTACCCTCACCTTTGCATTAATGTTGAAAAGTTATCCGGCCAACCCTAACGCTCACTCGCACTTTGAAAAATTTGCTTGCCTTCCCTAGCCATCGCCATCACATCGTCGGCCTTCCCTCGCCCTCAACCTCACTAACAGTGGTTATAAAACTCGAGTTATTTCTTATAGTCGGCAATTCTGGTGATATTACTAAGTAATAAACACATAAAAAGCCCTCAAGGCACTATTGGACGAGAGGCTAGATGCTTATATAGTTGTGTGTGTGCGTTGTTTGACCAAATACGTGAGAAAAAACCGTTGTAGTTACGAGTTGAGCCCCAAAACATCCCTCTGCCTATACTTCTTTCACACACTCCATGCATGCATGTGCCCTTCATTTATAACATTTCATTGTTATCTATATGCACTGGTAAAATTAGTCAGCGCGTAGTTTTTTCTCTTTGCAAAAAGTAATACACGCCAAGAATTCTGAGAAAACGATGTAGTAGCGTTTACCACGAAAATTACAATAGTGCTAAGAACAGAATAAACTCATAACAAGGAAAGTTTGATAGTCAACTATTCAGCATTACCTGATGATATTGCGATAGAGCAGGCGATGTATTTTTTTTAATTCGTGTTTTTCGCTGCTTCTTATCTCCCATCATTTCGTGTGGTTTGCTGCATGCTCGTCTGATGACGCTTCCACCCGGGTGGGTGGAAGACGATAACGACTACGTTTTCAACCAACAGCATGAGGGGTCAGGGTGGTGGTGGTGGTTACATTATTGCCACAAAACGGAAGGGATTACTTGGGGCTGGGGCGAGTCCAGTGTGGCCTCCAGTCGAGGGCCACCTGTTGAGCTCGCGTGATGAGGGCCAGCTGCCTTGTTTTTCTTGAACTGGCCAAAAGCATGCGCCATTCTTCTACTAAGGGAGCTGACACGAGTGTCGTCGGAGGGGGTTTGCTAGCGCATTCCCATAATATATGGTCGTGGGTAGCGTGCGTCCCGTCCCCGCCGTGCGGGCATGCAGGGTCGTAATAACTGTTTGTGATTAAACATAACCGGTAAGGACTAAGAATATCCTTTAATTTTAGGCGTCTGAATGTCGCGGCTGGCGCCCTGTCAAGGTCGGGGTGAGGGGCGGTATACGTGCCTCTTAGCTCGCGATAAAAGTGTACAATCTTCGTGTACGAGCAAGGCGCCTCGTTGGGTGCGCCCGTTCCCGAGAGGTCTCCGGTCCCCCGGTTGGTTAAACTTCGCGCTAGATGGTCGACTCCCTCGTTCCCGGAGTTACGAGCGTGAGCCGGAACACATACGAGATTGATGTTGTGATCGAGAGTTCGGTTGCGCAGAATTCGCGCTGTGAGCGCGCTTACCGAGTTTTTGGCCAAATTTTGAATGGCGATTTTAGATTCGTTTGGAAAAGTTTTGGTGCGGGGATCAGCGATAGCCAGAGCGATAGCTACTTCCTCTGCGTCGTGTAAAGATCTAGCGTGAAAGGTTGTGGTGTTAACGACGGCTGACTTTGGAGCGGCCATGCGTGCCACGTATGTTCCCGCCTTTGATACGTTCAGCTGCGTCCACGTACACTGCCCGTCGTTCGCTGTCGTACTGTTTCTCGAGGGCCTGCGCTCTTCCTTTCCTGCGGGCGTCGTATCTGCATAGCAGCTTATTGTTGGCTACTGGTTTAACAACTAGTCTACTAGCAATGTCAACCGATGTGATGTTGACCACACCTTCCCAACGAGGTGGATGTGGAGTTTGTGGAGAATTACGTATCCCGCAACAGTGCGCGACAGCAGGTCAATTGTGCCGTCTTATGGGCTTCGATTAGCTCAGTGAGCGTGTTAAAAATTCTCAACTGCAGCTGTCGATCTTAGTTGGCGTATGCCGGCAGGCCATGGGCCACCTTATATGCCGTTTAATGATTCTGTTAAGGGCGTCTTCGTCCCTGCGACGCAGATGATAGTGCGCGCAGGCGTAAGTGATTCCACTTATCATGAATGATTGCATGATCCTGCTCAGGTCGGCTTATTTCATGCTCCTGCGACGGGTGACAATGCGCTTTACCAGCCCGCCTATCTGGCGAGGCGTAAGGCGTAGCCGGCGGATCGCTTCCGTGTTGTTTGTATTATTCGGGATCAACATGCCAAGAACCCTGACCGGGGCTACTGTGAGTATTGGATGGTTGTCGATGTGCAGCTTGATCGGTTGCCGAGGCTTGTTTGTTCCTGATAACTAAGAGTTTTTATTTAGGCGATGAACACGCAAGGTCGTTATCCTGAGCGAAAGAGTGTACCGCGTTGATAGCTCGTTGTATTGACTCTGCAATATCTCCATCAGAACAGTATTTAATTTTTATTTTTTATTTATTTAATCATACTGCCAACTGCTGCCAAAACAGAAGTTGCGATTGTTAAACAATATAAAACGCAATACAAAGTGAGTTGGTCCATACTGTGATGTAGTCGACGTATCTAGAATGATGTGTACGCGGAATAGGACCTAACAGACGCAGGAGGCCACTCATAGTAACGTTAAAGAGAAAAGGTGAAAGCACAACTCCTTGCGCGGTTCCTCTGGTGCCTAGTATGAGTTTGTCGCTACTTTTGTCCCCGAAATGCAGAGTAGCCGTGCACTCGTTCAGAAAGTGGTGGTTCAACAACGCAAAAGCACAACAGGACTTGTCGGGCTAGTTGGTTGATCATAATGCAAAAAAGACGAACTGCGCAACAAGAACACGGACGAAAGGGAGGCAGACACACACTAACGCAGACTTACAACTTTACTAAAGGAAGGAATACAAGGCAAATATATATAGCGATCCCAACGCACTTCAAATCTGATCAATATGGCACGTCGCAAAGACAAAGTAGACGCCGAGCAAAAGAAGGCCCATGTCATTCCATACATCCACAAATTCTCGCACAACATCAAGAAAGTGGCGAGAAAAGGAGGCGTCAACGTTGTCTTCTCGGCTCCATGCAGACTGTCCAAGGTGTGCGTGATGATGAAGAACACTAAGAAGACCCCTTGCAAAATCAAACATCTAAGGAAGTTCAAAGATTGCGTTTCCGGCGTTGTTTACCGCATTCCCCTTAGTTGCGGAAAAGTCTACATAGGCCAAACCGGCAGATGCTTTAATGAAAGAGCAAGGGAGCACCGGTTGAGCGTGGCAAACAACGATGGAGGGTTTTTGGCTAAGCATTGTGCGGACTGCACAAAAATGAAGCAACGGGACTGTGTACCATGGTTCGAAAAGACGGAATTTCTGGCCAGATTGAATGACAAATGGGAGCGTCTCGTCGTCGAAACTTTTTACATCGGCACCACGGACAACTGTATTAGCAAGGCTTCCATTTCCTTATCATCCAAAGAATTTTCGTTTTTGCGGGGGCATGTGTAGCCTAGTGGCCTGTTTGTGCCCTGGTGATTGAGCAGTGCCTCCTGATTGCGTTTGATGCTTTCGTTGTTCATTTGATTAGCGATCTCAGTTTTGTTTCGGTTCTGTCATGGTTTGAGATGTTTTCCTACGCTTCGGATTTCATTCACCCCTCCCCCTTTTTTAAAACCGTTGTTGTCTTAAACTGTTGTCCCGTCTTTCATCTTTTTGTTTTTTAATTGACTTGGTGCCTATTTTCACTGTTTTTGTGACGTAGCTTCTCGAGCTGATTCTTGGTGTTTTTACCCTTTTGACCTGGTGCCTTTTTTCACTGTTTTTTTGATTTTGACGATAACCGATGTGGTTGTTCTTGTTTCCCGTTTTGTTTGCTTTCAAAAGGGGGTGTGCTTCGTCTCTTGGTTTTGGTGTCAGCACCTGCGCTTGTAAGCGGTTCGAGCTTCAGTGGTATCAGATGGCTACAGTGGTGTGGTTTTGTTTTGAATTTTCTTACTTTGGAGAACGCGTAATTCTCATGAGTGCACTGTCGCTAAGCGTTCCTTTGCTTTTTGTTTTCATAGAAAGGGCCGGCCCGGTATAAGATTATCTTGTAAGCGTTGGTTCTTGTGTGGTCTGTTTATCGCCTGGGCAGATTGTCACGTGCCATATTGATCAGATTTGAAGTGCGTTGGGATCGCTATATATATTTGCCTTGTATTCCTTCCTTTAGTAAAGTTGTAAGTCTGCGTTAGTGTGTGTCTGCCTCCCTTTCGTCCGTGTTCTTGTTGCGCAGTTCGTCTTTTTTCGCAAAAGCACACACAGACCAAGTAGGAGACGAGACACACAATCCAGCGCTGAACTTACAACTGATTTTTTATTAGGAAGAAGCACGTCATATATACATTCAAGAAAAAACAGCGCACATGCGCAATATCAACAAGACACCTAGTGATAGCTACATGGTAAAAACCGCTTTAAAATCACGTGTGCATCCGCAGGACTGCTACCCACTATGTAGCATATTGATTTCACGAGGCGATAATGAAACAGATGGCGTGCTCACGCATCCTTCAATTTTCTGATAATATGCAATGCCTCAGCTACTTCTCGAGTGCGCTGGTAAGGATGAGCGAACAGGAGATCAGTATCATAAAAAAACTGCGTGCATTTGCACGTGAAACAATGTTTAGCTAGGTTGGTTTCTTTCTTAGTTACAGAATTAGCGTGCTCCATGAGCCGCACGTTAACGCAGCGGCCAGTCTGTCCTATGTATGTAAGGCCACAGGACAGGGGAATTTGATACACTACGCCCGTCTTGCAAGAAACATATATGTTTTTCAGTTCTCGACCACTTGGTTAATGCTGCTGGCATTCACCCCGATCCCGACAAAGTCTGCGCCATCAGTGCCTTTCCCACTCCCCGTTCGTCCAGTGACGTGCGGAGTTTCATCGGGTTGTGTTCCTATTTTCGCCGTTTTGTCCCCAATTTGGCTGAAGTCGCCCGCCCTCTCACCAATCTGCTGAAGAAAGGCGTTCCCTTCTCTTGGGGTACTGAGCACGCTGACGCTTTCTCCAGCCTCATTGCTGTACTCACCAACCCACCTGCCTTCGCGCACTTCCACCCTTCTCCCCCTACGGAAGTTCACACAGATGCTAGTGGCCATGGGATTGGCGCCATCCTTGCTCAGCGGCAACGTGGCCACCACTGCGTGATTGCCTATGCCAGCCGACTCCTTTCTTCACCGGAGAAGAATTACTCCAACACAGAGCAGGAGTGCCTGGCCGTCGTTTAGGCAACTGCGAAATTTCGCCCTTACTTGTTTGTCCGAGCATTCACTGTTGTAACCAACCACCACGCTATGTGCTGACTGTCTTCCCTCCAGGACCCTAGTGGCCGCCTTAGGCGCTGGGTGTTGCGCTTGCAAGAATACGCATTTTCTGTCGTGCACAAATCCGACCGGCTTCATCAAGATGCAGACTGCCTTTCCCGTTATCCCGTTGTTTGTTCTTCCTTCACAGACTGTGTGTCTGACTCCTGTGTCTAATCTCGGCCTTGTCCCACATTGCCGACGAACAGCGCCTGGATCCCACATTACGCTCCGTCACTGACCGTCTCAACAGCGACCGCCCTGACCCTTCCCTCGCCATGTTCGTCATCGACGGGAGCGCACTCTACCGCCGCAATATGCTCCCTGATGGCGCTGAGCTCTTGCTTGTCGTCCCTCAACCCCTGCGTTCTACCATCCTCGAACCGTTACATGATCCTCCGGCGGCTGGTCACCTATGTGTCGCTCGCACGTACGCCCCCGTTCGTCGGCGTTTCTTCTGGCCTCGCCTCTACCACTCTGTCCAACGCTATGTGGCCGCTTGCGAGCGCTGTCAACGCCAAAAGAAGCCCTCGTCTCTGCCTCCCGGACACTTACAGCCAATAGCTGTCCCGTCCGAGCCGTTTTCTCGTGTTGGCTTTGACTTGTTTGGGCCCTTCCCGGTGTCCACCTTGGGGAACAAATGAATCGCTGTCACCAACAACTATGCCTCGCGGTACGCGATCCCGTGCGTCCTCCCGACCAGCTGCGACAGTGACGTGGCAGACTTCCTCCTGCACGATGTCCTCCTACACCACGGCGCCCCACGACAATTGTTCACCGACCGTCGCCACTGCTTCCTCTCCCATGTGACTGCTTCCTCTCCCGTGAACGAAATCTTTCGTTCGTACTCCGTTCGACACCAATTCCTTACGGTTTATCACCTTTACACGAACGGCCGTACGGGACGTCTCAATCGCACTCTCACTGACATGCTCTCTATTTATATTTCTTATGATCACCGCTAATTGGACGTTAGCCTACCATTTGTGACATTCGCTTATAACTCTTCTCGACATGATACCGCGGGGTACTCGCCCTTCTATCTTCTTTTTGGACCAGACCCATTACTATACCCATCGATACCTTACTGCCCTCCGCCGCCGACTCCGTGAGTACGTATGACCGTGATGCCATCGCACAAGCCGACTCCGCCTGCCAGGTTGCTCGTCACCGACTGTCTGCCTCTCAGGGGTCACAAGAACGCCACTACGACAGTATCCACCGTGATGTGCACTATCCTCCCGGCTCCCTCGTTCTCCTCTGGCTCCCCTTCCTCCATATGGGCTTCTGCGCAAAACATCTGCCTTGTTACACTGGCCCTTACCATGTGTTATGCCAAATGACTGATGTAACCTACGAGATTGCACATCTCCATGCCAAGACACCTCCACTACATCTGCTTCCAAAATTTTGCACGTTGCCCGCCTTAAGCCATACCATTCCCACTCTACCTCCACCACCTCGCCCTCACCGGGACGGTGACTTTGCCGCGGGGTAGTGTTAACCGCTGACAAAGAAGTGACTATCGGTGCTCTTGCTAAGTGTGTGTGCGTGAGCGTTCGCAAAGCCTATGGTCGTAGAGTACCTCTCTCCGGTGCGCAGTTGTTTGTGGAGACCTCTCCGTAATAATATCATATATATCAACCAAAGTAAGCCTGTTCAGGTCAATCAAAAGCATAGAATGTCAAGATAAGCAATGCAAAACCAGGGCTAAATGTTCTAGTGCACGATATTTCACCATTAACCTCAAGCTAAACCGCCCATGATTTATCTACTTCCACGTCTACGCATTAACCAAACGCTGAGAATTAATTCCTTACCATGCCTGCAAGAAAACTGAGAGCAGTACAACATTTTCTTTTTTAGCACCTCGTATAATACAAGGCGGAGCGGTCGCTGAGTCAGAACAAGCTGGTTAAGCTGCTGGTTTATTTCCATGAGAAGACTACAGCAGTTGCCTTTGTCAACCAGACATTGCGGCACCGCCTTCCTATAGCGGAATTACAGCGAAAATAGAAAATAAAAGACACGACTGTACTGAACTGTGACAGTGTGAAGGAAAAAATTCACACCAACACCACGAACAGTCTTTGATTAGACAGTGGATTTTCGTAGAACCATTTATTTGCGCTGCAACCAGTGCTTATCAACCTCACTGATCTGAAATCAGACTTCGTTCCGGGAAAAAAGGCTTAGAACTTCGGAATTCAACAACGCTACTAAGTATAATTTCGACATGTTTTACTCTACTCTCTGATCATCTGACATACTCGTGGCTGATAATGAAAATGTTGACTGTGGTACCACGGTTACCGTTGGACCGGTGGCCACCCGTATGGTCTGGCCAGTGCCCTCTGGTTAGCGCACTAAACAGGGTTTTTCACCTAAGACTTTACACAATTTTTTGAAATAGGCTTCTTCAGTTAGATCGCTTTTTTCGGCATAGCATTGCCAGCGGTATAGTACGTCAGGGCGATGGAGGCGTGCAGCTGCCCGCCGTTCGTGCTCTCCTCGTGTATCTCCTGACTGCAGAAACTACCTCTTCCCCAAGAACCTTTTCTCAAAGTAACGCTTAAAAACTGGAATTCTTAACGGGCTGCACAGATAAAAAACGTTAGCCCGGAGTACGGCTCGGGCCACCGCCTTCGCCCTCCGACTGCGCATTTTACCCTTCCTCCCCCTTATCTCATCATATCTTCTCTACCTCGCCCTCACCTCACCCCGTCTTTCCTCCTCACCCTCGTCGTCACAAATTTTCATGCGCCTATCCTCCCTCACCTCATGCAGTAAAATCGTCATGAGGTGACGGTGAGGACACCCTCATGAGGGCTCGACCTCGTGAGGACGCCCACCACTGCTTGTGAGGGGCCAACAATTCCGACTGCGCAGAATATCATTGATAAAGCTCTCCAGTAAGGCAATGAGCACTGTTTTGGAGGCTAGTATGGCCAATTAGGCTTTCGCTATAATGCGTTATTGCTTTCTCATTATTCTTTCTTGTTCTTGGCGCGATCGGCCACTTGTCTGTCCTGATGCAATATTCCGGAGACGAGGCCTCGTCAGGCATGCATTAAACGCCTTTTGCCTCGTCGACCTAGGCTGTGATTTATACCTATGTGTGATATTCGGTACTGTACTGTATACCCAGTTCTGTCAAAATAAAATGAACAAACAATGTACGCATGGAAGCCTATCCATGCTTCCATACAACTTGCATGCTTTTCGGTCAAGAATAGACCTTTCTTATTGTTCAGTGCCATAACTACACCGTTCCCGCGGTGCATTCTGGTATTCGTAGTAGTCCGAATGCCCAAAAACATTCGCAACATTGGAGCCTATGACAGGGTTATCCTTGCACCTTGTTTTTGAATCGCCTTTTTTTTTAGTTTGGAGGCAATGCACAATTCTTCGATTCAACTGTTGCAGTCCTGGTTTCTTTGTTGAAATTGGTTATACTCATCACCGGTGATGTTGAGGTAAAGCCTAGTCCCCTGTGGGAAAAACTGGAACGCAAAATACTAGAAACCATTAGGTGTATACCAAAACTACTAAGTGGCCAGTAGGAAATCCTTTCGGAGCAGAAACGTTTGCGGTATCCAAAGAAAGCACTCACAAGCAAATTGAACTGATGGCATTGAAAGCTGAAGCTGCGGCTGAAAGTATTGAAAAGAATCTAGTACACTATATCGAAAAGGAAGGTTCCCGGGCCCGGAATAGCAGGCACAAAGAATATTGCTCACGAAAAAGTAATTTACTTTGTTTGGAATTCATGAAACCGAAAAGCACACGACTCTATTCCGAGTCCATGGTTATTTTCCTTTGTGTACAAATATTTGAAGGAAGTAATAATCACTCTTCTATGAGAGAGTGCACAGGATAGAACGATACACAGTGGACAAATCAAGGGCTGCAAAAGTGAAGTTCACCGCTTCCAAATATATTCAAGGTATCGTGACACCTACCTCGGAAATTAAGATATCTTAGCAGACCTTTTGGTAAGCGCAGATTATTTTAAATCTGTTTTTCAGGCGAGAAACGGCCCAAGCGCAGAAGGCCTCGAAAGAAAAGTGTAGTCCATCCCTAAGAAAAAAAATTCAGGTGCACTTTGTTGACCTACAGTGCGGTGAGGCGAAAGCCTTTAGCGCGGAGTTGCTGCTTGTGCCACTGATGTGTGGTTAAGACGTTAATTAAGTACACAATTGCCTGTGAATCTTAAATGCTGGAGACACTGGAGGGCATTTGGGAGGTATCCATTTGATTCGATGCCTTTCAGCAAACACTCTTCAGCGTCCTAGACAAGAAGAACTACACAATCGTTGGCAGCAAGTAGCGTAGTTGTTGGCACGCTCAGCTGCGGCACGGAAGTATGGTGGTTCGAATCCCATTGTGCACACAGAATGTTTTTTTCTGATCACGAGTTGGAGTGTCAGGGATGGACGGACGGGCGGACACAGAGAGTATGAGTCATTCAATGCTTTCGCCTTAAAATATACTGTACCCCACGGATGTCAAAAGCGTCTGTGAAATTCACGAGTTGCGGGTTCACACTCCTTGACTCTTCGCGCATGCGCTTCACGTCGTTGAAGTGCAATGTCCCCATCCAGTTGAACCACACCAGCCTTAGCAAGAGATTTGTCTCGTCGCTTCTTCAATTGTTGAGCTTTCGCTTCGGGTGATTCTTCCGCTTGGCGCTTTCTTCTCGAGTCGTTATGCTTCGCTTTCCTAGCAGCATCTCGCTCTCTTTCCCTGGCAAGGCGTTGCTCACTCTGTTCAGGCATTTATTCAGCACGTCGTCGTCTTCTGTTCAGGTTGTAGAGTTCCATACTGCTCATCGAACATGTAGATGCAGTCTCGTCGCCATTTAAAGCATCCATAAGGCTTGCTGTCGAACGATCAGGTGTCGCCAAAGTCGCGTCAGCATTGAGAGCGTACATGATATTTGTAGATGCACCCAGATCAAGAGATGTTGAACGCATTCGCCTGGCTGCATAATATGCACGTCGTTTAGCTAAACGTTGTTCCCGCTCTTCATCCGTTTCTTCCGCACGCCGCCGCTTCTTAGCTGCAGCACATCGTTGCAGCTTCACCTTATACACATCATCCGACATACCGTGAAGGATTCGCTGGGACGACTGTGACGAGCCGAGTTGTGGGGCCGCTTTTCCACAGCCGGCATGACGTCACGTAGAGCGAGCGCCTCCACCACGGCAGCTGCAGCATGGAGGATTCGCTGGGACGATCGCGACGAGCCGAGTTGGGGCCCCGCTTTTCCACAGCTGGTATGACGTCACACATAGGTCACGCTAAAGGTCAATGGTGGATTCTCCGGGACGGCGGCCAAGAGCGGAAGCCTCGAGCAGTATTGCTTTCGCAATAAAAACGTAGTGATGTGTGGCAAAGTCTACATTGCTGACGGTTGTAATACTGAAGTTCGTGAATGCAACAAACAGCCTTCTCCCCAACTTATTAAACATATAGTACCGAATACCTAACATTTCTTGCAAAGTTCCCAGAAATTTCTTCACCGGCATTTTCTCTACATCGGAGCATGACATTGCTAACGCCACTAAACCCTTGCGGCTGAAACTGCAGTTCTAGTTTTTGTTTATTTTGGAACGCTATGTTGTTGTACTTAAAGGACCGAAATCTTTGAGTTTTGAAGTGTTTATTCTAGAACCTGGGACATTTAAAAGCGCTGCACCAGTTTCTCTTCATACGTCAGAATATATATCGTGCAGGATATAGTTTCTTGGATCAGTAGTAGGGCGCTCGACTACTGATCCGGAGTTCCCGGGTTCGAACCAGACCGCGGCGGCTGCGTTTTTATGGAGGAAAAACGCTAAGGCGCCCGTGTGCTGTGCGATGACAGTGCACGTTAAAGATCCCCAGGTGGTCGAAATTATTCCGGAGCCCTCCACTACGGTACCTCTTCTTCCTTTCTTCTTTCACTCCCTCCTTTTTCCCTTCCCTTAAGGCGTGGTTCAGGTGTCCAACAATATATGAGAGAGATACTGCGCCATTTCCTTTCCCCCAAAACCAATTATTATTATTATTATTATCAGCCGCGATATCATCCACCTAAAACGGCGCTTAGCCCGGAGGCGAAAATCAAATGATTGTGATGCTGACCTGCGTGCTCTCACAGAAGATCTGGTTTCCAAACGGTGAAATGCGCGCAAAAACTACTATGAGAATACCGTTGCATCTTGTATGAAATATTCTGCTGGCAAGTTTTGGCGCTTTCTGTTCGTTATTAAGCAGGCTGTTGATAAGCTACGCATTAATGATAATGTTTATTCAGATTTTAATGACATTGCTAATGAATTCAGTATTACGTTTCGAAGAGCATTAGCTCAGATTTCTACCTCGTCATATCGTACTAATTTTAAACCATTTCCTCCCTGTCTTAACGTGCCGAATTTAGTCTTAAGCCACGATTTTACTAAATCTGAAAACAAAAAAGTCAAATGGCGCTGATGGCATTCCTAATGCTTTTCTCCGTCGGTACTTTTACATTATTTCGTACTACCTGTACGTAATTTTTAATGCCTCACCTAATTAAAGTTGCCTGCCTAGTGATTGGTTATTTGCCAGAATAGTGCCTGTTTAAGTCCGGTGAAAAGATAAAGGCTGGTAACTACCGGCCTATTCCACTTATATGTACGTGTTGCAAGTTGCTTGAGCGCATAATAGCTCAGCATATAACCAACTATTGGATCGGCCAACATTGCTGAATCTCAACATAAGTTTCGTATTAACGTGTCCACTTCAACACAGCAATTATCCGTAATTCATGACATTTCTCTCGCCATTGATAATATTGAACAAATAGATGCAATATATGCAATTTCCTGGATTTATATAAGGCTTTTGATTATGTGCCGCAAAGCTTGCTTATTGAGAAGCTAAAAGAAATGGAGACGCCGGACAATCTGATCAATTCGTTGCGCGCGTACCTACAGAATCGCAGACAATTTGTTGAATGTGGTGGAATGAGGTCTGAGTGTTTGCATGTTGTGTCCGGTGTACCACAGGGATCAGTGGTGGGAGTGCTTTTGTTCCTCATTTATATTAATGATATTGCTCAAAATGTGGATGAAGGTATCACTGTGAAATTGTTTGCCGATGATTGTGCCATTTATTCCGTCATCAAGAATTCTTCTTGTCAACGACTACTGAATGCCAATTTATGTAAACTCGCGGACTGGTGTGCACAAAAGGCGATGAAAATAAATTTTTTTAAAACCGCGTCAATCACATTTACACTAAGAAACGTTCCCTACAATATTTTTACAAAATTGGAAATCAAAGCATAATTACAGTCACATCCATTAAATGCTTAGCCCTGACAATTACTACCACTCTTAAATGAGATATGCATCTCAAAGATATATGCTCGAAATCATTCAGGAAATTATGCTACCTGCGCAAAAAATTGAAAGGGTTCCCATCCTGGGTAAATTTTGTAGCATATTGCACTATGATTCGATCAGTCCTAGATTCCGCTTCTGTTGTGTGGGATCCGTACCACGCAAAATAAATTCAGGGGGCACATAGTAGACCCTCAAGTGCGGTGAGAAGAAAGCCTTTAGCGCGGTGTTGCTGCTGTGTGGCTGCTGTGTCGTTAAGATGTTGATTAAGCACACATTTGTTTGTGAATCTTAAATGCTGGAGACACTGGAGGGCGTCTGTGAGGCATCCGTCTGATTCGACACCTTTGCGCAAACACTCTCCAGCGTCCTTAAATAGGCAAGGAGAACTACATATGTGTTCGCAGAAAGTAGCGTAGTCGTTATCACGCTCGGTTGTGAAATGGAAAGATGGTGGTTCGAATCCCGCTGTGTACAAGAATCTTTTTTTCTTATCGAGTGGACGTCATTCGATTGACAGTTATAGTGTGAAAGATTGCGCGGACGGACGGACAACGCGATGGGCGATTAAGGGCTTTCGCCTTAAAACATCGAGCAGTGGCGCGCATAAAACGGTGTCCAGCCACGTTCATCTCATCTGATTACATGAAACGTTCATCCGTTATTATTATGCTGAGACAGCATAAGTTGGAGCCGTTCCGGTTGAGCAGACAGATTGCCGGGCTGAAATTTTTGCACTCACTATACCATAACAAAACAGGATTGCCACGTGAATCGTATTTGCTTTCTGCACCACAAATATCGTCAAGGCTGAACCACACAAAAGTGCTAAGGCCGCACAATGCCAGGACTAAGCAGTTCGAAAAATCTTTTTCCCATGCACAATCGAACAATGCAATGGCCTGCCTGCTTCGGTTTTTGAATGTACGAACATTAATATCTTTGAGGGTTCGTTTTAGACTTACCTTTCGTAACCTTCTCTTGCCTGGGTAGCACTGCTGCCTGCAATACTTGGAAATAAATAAACAAATAAATAAACGTAAATGACCTTTTTTACTGTTCTTTCTACGACGTGTCTTACTATACAAATTGTCAACCATTTTTAAGCCCTTTTAATAGATGCAGTAGTTATTAAAAGTGATTTCAACACGTCAGGCTTTGCATGCGTGAGAATACCATGTCGATGGTTAAATCAGATTTTTACGCGATCTTTAAAAGATATGGGAGCATAAGCTTGCTTACTTTCCGATTCGTTTGAATCCGCAGGTGTAAAAGAGTTGAATTTGGCTTTCAGTAATCAAATATTTCTAAGGAACTAGATTTACAGAACCAGGATTTCCAGAACAAGTAGTCGCAGTTAGTGTTCCCGGCAGAAAGATAAAATATATACCTCCTTGTAACCGAGGAATAAATATTTCTTTGAAAGCTTTAACTATGCGGTCTTTACCAGTGCGTGTGGTGCTTTCCTTCGTATGTATGATCACTGTTTGCATTTACCACCATAGAAAGTTGTTGTTTCTTATTTACGAATCGACTTATTAGTTTGACCTGAGATTTTGCTGCCATTATTGTGGTTTCAGCTCAGGAGTTCCAAAATAAATGTAAAACTCTGACCTAATTAGCAGTGTGTCACTTAAGAACTGTAATTTAGGTTCCTTGACAAATTTTGTTTGCGCTGGAGTTTTACTAGGGAATGGCGAATGTGTCCACATAAAGGAAATGACATAGGTCTAGAAGGAAGCATTGTAATTTACTCGGGAAAGCTGTATATAACAAAAGGTGAAAACCGTCGGTTTTGCAATGTTGCAAAATTGCAAGCATGAGTTTTCCAAGAAAAAAATTAAATTTTTTGTAACCTAAATGTTTTACCCCGAATATATGCAATACTTTGTGCTGGAACCAATGCATTTTGACGGCAAAATTTCTCAAACATCGTCAAATACAGTACACGTGCCCAAAAGGCATACTTCAGGAAACTAATAGAACAAGAAAATTGAGGACAGAGACTGCAATGTTTCCTACTAATTATCGTTCCTCCTTACCGCCGCCAGGAAAGCTTCTTGCTCCTAGACGATTGTGTTTTTTAAATAGGTGCTCAAATCTGGTCAACTTTTTAAAAAATAAAAAAATGCCCAGCTTTCACTTGAATTTCAAACCGTTATTCTCTAATTTTTTTCTGTTCTCAATGCTTATTTGTACCTAGCAGTCCTAGACATGCAATAAAATCTTACAAAATAATGTTTTCAAAAATAAAATTACATGCCCGATATAAGCCATACCTAGTTTTCTTATCAATACTATATATTGTCCGTTAAAAAGTAACTCTCACAAATTAGACTCCTGAATGCATTCGGTTGCATTTTAGTCATCACGATGGCACAACATTATCAAAAATAACTGGAAGCATGGTTTTGCTTGCATGTGTTGCTAATAAGCTAAACATGCATATGCTTCCGTCACCGTGTGAATTCTGCGGGTCTTGTTAACGTGAGACATAAATTTGTCGTACTATATAGGTTTTTCCAGGCAATTTTCTCTCGGCTGAGTTTTATAAAAACGCTTAGTTCGAACATCGGCTGCCTTCTGATCAAGTATAGTCTCTTAAATAAAACTAGACCTAAAGTGCCCCAGTTGCATATCTCTGCGCCCTAGGGAAGTGCAGATATTGCAGGAATGATGCAATCTGAGACATTAAGAAATTTTGAATTTATTAGGGACCACGAGAAGCTAAAGAGAATTTGGGTTTCTAAAGAGATAACTAAAGAGTTGGAGCTTTTTCTTCGTTATTAAAACAACTTTGAAAGAAGGACACGGAATTACTGAGCAAAGCTATGCAAGATAGATGCACCAGCATCCGTGCATCATATATGGCAGAGCTAGGAGTGGAAACGGGTCTTTTGCATTTTTAATGTTTCTTGTATCACGGACCTGGATTTTCAAACACAGTATCAGCAGGCAAGTGCGAAAAAAAATCTCGTTTTTCACGTGCATTGACTGGTAGGAAAACTCGGCGATTCGCCATATATCCTAAAAACTCTCAACACTCGGCAGGTGCGTGTCTGGCTGTGCTTAAACTAAGGCACACACCAAAAAAAAATGTGTCCATGAGTTGGCAAAGGGAATTTTTCCCTTCAAACGACTTCTGCTGACAGCAAAAGCTAATATCAATCTCAGGAGATCAAATACGTGGATTATCGATTAAAAAAAACACGTGTCGCCTGCCACTGACTTCAAAAAACGTATCAACAACGGCGATGGCGTGGTAGTTCACAAACACTAGACAACTTGCTCTCGAATGAAAATGACGGCAAGGAGACAGGCAGAGGTTTCTCAGGCATGCTCAGAGTAAAGCGCGAGAAGATTACTGGGTCGCGCAATCCATTTTATGAGATGACAATGCGGAAATCGTTATCGCTTCTTTGCCTCTGTATGTTTTTCTTTTCTGTTGGTTTGCATGTGGCATACATAGAGAAGGTCCCCGATCCGTGCCTCCACAAAGCAATTAAACCGTCGTACTATACAAGGCATGTCACTTGCACATCTTGCGAACGCTACTGAAACATTCCAGACTCAAACTAGCACATGTTTCACGAATTTGAACCCACCGCGGTGCCTGAGAGGTTAAGGCGCTCGGCTACTGAGCCATAGTACCCGGCTTTGAACCCGACCGTGGCGGCCGCGTTTAGATGAAGGCGAAACGCAAAAAAATTAAACAAAGGTTTAATCCGACCAAACCTAAGTAACCAAACTGAAAGCTTGAAAGTTAAGCCTTGGAACGCTTGGCTAGACCTAGACTTGGTTGTTGCTTGGTGGTAATCACTGACGTTTGGTTCTTCGGCAGCGGTCTTCTGAGACGCAGACAGTTCACGAGGCGTCTCGCCTGGATCATTCATGATGACTTCAGTCGGTAAATTGCCGAGAGCTGTTGCAATCCGTTGGCACCGGCGGAAAGGCAGCGGAGTCTATCTAGACAGAACGAGTACACGGCTCGGGCGTAGCTGCGGTTGAGTGACGTCATGGTTGTCACGTGGCTAGGCAGACACGAGCGCTCGGCTTCGGCGGTGGCGGCTGAGTGACGCCATAACAGTCACGTGATTTCCCCTCGGACTCGCACACACGGCGAAGGATCTACGGAGAGGAGTAGTTAAAGCTCTTGCTTTTAAAAGTCGCCGTGTGCTGTGCGATGTCAGTGCACGTTAAAGATCCCCAGGTGGTCAAAATTACTCAGGAGCCCTCCACTATGGCGCCTGTTCTTTTATTTTTTCACTCCCTGCTTTATCCCTTCCTTACGGCGCGGTTCATGTGTCCACGTACTGCGCGTTTTTCTTTCCTCTAAAAAAATATTGTTCCTTTTGAATCCAACGGATCTGCGGCGCCCGCTTTGTGCAGCTGCTTCAGGTAGCGCTGGTAGTATGAGCTCAGTGCCGGAGCCTGGCAGTTTAACACATGCGATGAGAGGCTGCGGTGATTGGCTAGATCTCTAGAGCAGCAGCCAGCAAAGTTGCACTGTTTGAGCAGGGCCGGGTTCCAATCCCACACGCGGCTGTGGCTATGGGAGGTGTTTATTTCTTTAAACTGGCTGTAACACTACGTTCAAAAACGCACACATACGACGGTCACCAGCATTTGTTCGCTACTGAGCTTCTTATGCTCACGAATTAATAAAAGCATTCAGGTCTTTCAACACAGCCAACTCACTAAATTTCAGAACAGCATGGAAGTGCGGAAAAGGGACAAGAATTTTCGGAAAACCAGATGCCCCACCTGCAAAGATGTGAAATTGGATGCAGGAATTCTTATGTGGCTGCAGCACAGTTTTGGGACGAAATCAGTTCTTGTCTAGTTTTGTTCATGTAAGTGGCCGTACGCTGTGGGAATAAAAATCTTAGTCCATTGCTTGGTCCACGCTGTTGGAAACGAGGGGGGAGATAGGCGCAGGAGGCGTTAGTGATGTCTAGTGGGCGACGGGAGGTCCACCGGCGGCGGCGAAGAGCGACGGACGGCAGAGGCGTACGTCACGGTGGGCTCTGCAGGAGGAGGGGTGACGGGGCAATGAGGAAGTGCACGTTGCATTTCTTCTCGGACGACCTCTCTGAAGGGGAACGAAGATGTGCAATCGATGCGTGGCAGAAAATTCCGAAGTTCCTCCCTAACAACTTCGCGGATGACCTCGCGTAGGTGCATGACATCGACGGGGTAGGCCACCGGGTGGTCAGCGAAGAGACTGGAAGCATTAGAAACTACAGCAATCCGACGATAATGATCTGCTCTGGCTGCCAGGGCGCCCTCGGTGTTTGTATCCTCGGATATAAACCCGGCCACGGTTGTGGGAGGATCCCGAATGAGACCATCGAAAATGTCGGGGGTCGGTTCGGGCACTAAGCCACAACAAGCCTTCGACGAAACTAGGGACGGTTTCATCTGGTCCCTGGAACCTGGTTTGCAGGAGGTGGCGGCGATGCTGGTTAGCGAAAGTGTTTCACAGCTGCGGCTTGCAGGTATCCCACTATCTAAGGGTGTGGTCGTGGTTCTCGTACCAGTGACGAGCAGTGCCATCAAGACAGAAATAAAAGTTCTCCAGGCAATATTCCCCAGACCAGCCGTTGCGGCAAGCCACGCGTTCATAGTGGTGAAGCTAATCGTCGATGTCTTCGGAGGCTTCGCCACGGAACGGGACAGGAGAACGAGGAGCAACGGGGAAGCAAACCACAGCAGGTGCGGGCGAAGAGTAGGACTGCTGGCCTTGGCTCACGGCAGATCGAGTCATGTGCAGTGCCGGCACGGACATAGTGGTAAGGTGCAGCAAGAGGCCGAATTCGGGGCTGAGTTTTGAAGTCACCGGCTGCCACGGATCTCGTCCTCCTCACGAGAGGGGCGGCGGCCCAGGCTGGGAATGGGACTCTGAGAAGCGGGAGGTAGGAGATGACGTTGCATAAAATGGAACGCCCAACAGATTGTTACGGGTCGTTCAGACGGGACGGGTCGAAGGCACACTGGAGGACCAGGACCACAGGAGCAGGCGCCAGAGGCAGGCCAATCGGTCGCGGCCAGGCTTACGAGCGATTCCCGCCGAGGTTCTTTCTCTTTGCCGTCGACTGGCACCCCGCTGGTTATGGATGACTTTGATTAAGTAGAAAATCAATGCAGAACAAATAGCACACTTGACAGTATTACACTCTATGGAAAGAGTGTCGTGGGCTTCAAAAAAAGCATTTATTTAGAGTTAGCGATTTGTGGGAGGCATCTTCGTCAAATTGAAATTAATAACTATGTGCAGTATACATTTTGAAGAAAGCCATTGCCACGTAGGATCATCATCATCATCAGCCTGACCACACCCGCTGCAGGGCAAAGCCCTCTTCCATGTTTTTCCAATTAACCCTGTCCTTTGCGAGCTGCGCCCACCCTATGCCTGCAAACTTCTTAATCTCATCGGCAAACCTTACCTTCTGCCGCCCCCTGCAACGCTTGCCTTCTCTTGGAATCCACTCCGTTACCCTCACGGATTAACGGTTATCTTGCCTTCGCATTACTATCCCTGCCCTATCCCATTTCTTCCTCTTGATTTCGAATAGGATGTCATTAAGCCGCGTTTATTCCCTCACCCAATCTGCCCGCTTGCGGTCTCTTTACTTTTCACAGATCATTTTTCTTTCAATTGATTGTTGCGTTGTCCTTAACTTATGCTGAACCCTTTTCGTTAACCTCAAAGTTTCTGCCGCGTAAGTTATTACCGCTAAGATACAGATGTTTTACACTTTTCCCTTGAGGGATTTTGGTAAACTGCCATTCATTACCTCAGAGAAACTCTCATAAGCGCTCGATCCCATTCTTATTCTTCTAGCTATTTCCCTTCCATGATCCGGATCGGCTGTCACCACGTGCCATAAATGGAAGAATTAATTTACCACTTCCAACACCTCGCTGCCAATTGTGAACTGCGGTTCCCTTCTTAGACCGTTGAACATTACTTAGGTTTTCCGCATGTTGATTTTTAGACCCACCGTTCTGCTCTGCCTGTCTAACTCTTTGATCATGATTTGCAGTTCACTTCCTGAGTTACTCAGCAGCGTAATCTGGTCAGCGCATCGGAGATTATTTGCGTATTCTCCATTAACTCTTATCCCCAACTCTTCCCAATACAGGCCTCTGAATACTTCCTGTAAAAAGGAGGTGAATAGCATTGGAGAGATGGTGTCTCTTTGCCTGACGCCCTTCCTTATTGGAATTTTATTGTTGATTTTATGGAGGACTATGGTAGAATCTGTAGTTGCGATATATTTAACAAAACACGTTGTGAGGCTAGTTGGTGAAGCATATTTTCTGGAAGTTCTTTATAGCGCTACAAAACACAAGGACACAGGAAGAATAGGTCGAAGCATTTTTTATCAAACAAAGGGGCGACACGTGCGTTAGCACCACATCAGTTTCCCTGCGAGACAGCGAATACAGATTATTAAATAGACGATAGCATGCACTCTGCGCTCCCTAATCTACCAGAAATATTTCACCCGCATGCGCTCTGGTCCTTCGTTGTGTAAAAAGGCAGGGGGTGGAAGCCTCACTAATGTTGGAGTCAGCGCCCGTCCTGTGTACTTCTTCCTGTGTCCTTGTGTTTTGTAGCGCTAAAAAGAACTTCAAAAAAAGATATATTTATCTTCCCGTATTTTGACATCAGGCTCTTCTACACCCTGTTTCTGCAGTGTCTGTATGACTGCTGAGGTTTCCACTGAGTCAAATGTTTTCTTGTAATCAATGATGGCCATATATAGAGGTTGTTTATATTATGCGGATTTCTGTCATTTGATAAAGAACATGATCTTTTGCTGAACATAGACCGCAGCGGTGGCGTAGTCGTTTGAGCGTCCACGTCGCATGCGAAAGGTGCGGTGTTCGATCCCCAGTGCCGCCGGGTACCCACCGGTGATAAAATGCGTAGAAGCTTTCCCCTGCCTGCAGCTCGGCTTCTTAACAGTGAAATGCTTTGAGGCAGGTCTTTGACCCAATCGTGAAAAAAGAAAAGCCTCGTGTTATGGCGCTCTTTGGCCACAGATGTCCTTGCGCCATAAAAAATTCCTCATCATTCATTCATTCATTTTGTGGAATATCCTTTATGAAAACCTGCGTGATCATTTGGTTTATTAAAGTCTGAGGTTGCCCTGACTCGATTAGCGATTACCTTAGTAAATACATTGTCGGCAACTGAGAGAAAGCTTATAGGTCTGTAATTTTTCAAGCCCTTGGCGTCTCCCTTCTTATGAATTAAGATAAGATTTGTATTCTTCCAAGCTTCTGGAACGGTCGCGGTCATAAGGCATTGTGTATAAAGGGTTGCTAGTTTTTCTAGCAGAATCTCCCCTCCCTCCTTAAACAGATCTGCTGTTACCTGATCCTCACCAGCTGCTTTACCCCTTTGCATTGCCCTAGGGCTTTCCTTACTTCCTCTTTTGTTATTGGCGGGACCACGCATTGCTGTGCGCTACTGCTCCCCCCCCCCCCCATTAACGTTCTGATTGCATTGCCTACTGTATAGATTTGTGCAGAACACTTCGGCTGCTATCCATATCGTATCCATATCTTATCCATATCTTATCCATATTACTGATAGCATTGCCCTGCCTGTCTCTTAGCGCATATATCTGGTTTTTACCAATCCTCTTCACCGCGTTTAGTTTAGGCTACCTCCGTTCTTTAGATATGGAAGAAGTTAGCGCAAAACTTCGACAGCGACAGAGATTCTGTCGAAGTTTTGTGCCAACTTCTTCCATATCATGCAAAGCCAACTTGCCCGACAACACGCTCTTCCGTTCTTTAGAGCATGCTCGATTCTCTTCATATTAAAGTTCCTTATGTCGGCTACCTTGCGCTTCCACGCTAGTTCTATTCAGCTGTAGGGTTCGACGCGCTCATGCTTTGGCGTTTATTAATCAGATCTTTTGTCTCCTGAGATAGCTTGCCGGTATGCTGTCGAACCGCCCTACCGCCTACTTCTACTGGGCACCCCGTAATGACAGCTGTGAGATTATCGTTCACTACATGAACATTAAGAGCGTCTTGCTCAGTTAAAGCTGAATATCTCTTCTGCAGCGATATCCTGAATTCCTATATTTTCGCTCTTACCGCTAACTTGTTAATGGACTTCTTCACGAGATCCTTCTTCAAGTATCAGCTAATTCGACACCTTACCATTCTGTGGTTGCTACAGCGCACCTTCCCGAGGACGGCAACATCCCGAACGATGTCAGGTTGAGCACATAGCATGACACCGATTTCATTTCTATTCTCACCACCAGTGTTCTTCCAGGTCCATTTGCTTTTCTCTCGTTTGTGGAAGAAGGTATTCATGATCCGTAAATTATCTTTATCTTCGAAATCTACTAATAACTCTGCGCTGCTGCTATTCCTACAGCCTATACCAAAGTCGCCTACCGCCTGATCGCCAGCCTGCTTGTAGCCGAGCTTCGCACTGAAGTTGCCCATCAGTACAATGTACTGTGATTTTACTTTGTTCATTGCCGATTCCACCTCTTCCTAGAAGCTTTCTACGGCCTTGTCATCATGGCTGGATGTACGCGCGTAGGCCTCCACCACCTTCAGCTTGTACTTCCTATTGAGCCTAATTACGATAGCTGCCACCCTCTCGCTAATACTATAAAGCTCCTCTACGTTACCAGCTATATCCTGATTAATGTGGAGTCCCACATTTAGTTGTCGTCTATCCGCTAATCCGCGATAGCACAGTATCTGCCCGTCATTTACGCCTCACATGTCCTCCTATCTTCACTAAGCCCGATGACATCCCATTTCATGCCGGCTAGTTCCTCGAACAGCACTTCTAGGCTAGCCTCACTAGATAAGGTCCTAGAGTTAAACGTTGCCAGGTTCAGATTCCAATGGCGGCCTGCCCAGAGCCAGAGACTCTTAGCACGCTCCGCTGCGTCACAGGTCTGGCCGCCGCCTTGGTGAGTTGCTCCGCAGCCGCTGCGGCCTGAGGGTTGATGGCTAATTGGATTTGTTCATAGAAAGTTGTGGCCAAACGCTGCACCAAGGTGACCAGATCCTGTTATGTGAGGGAGTGCGCAGTCGGCTTTTGTCACCGAGATCATGCCGCACCCATGACGGGTTATGCAATTCCATCAACACGCGGAGTGTGTTTTTCTTTTTAAAACCCGGGGAAGAATTGCGCAGCACCGGGATTCGAACTCTGGTCCTCTTGCAGGTGATACGGACGCTCTACCTGTACGCCATCACTGCATACACAGGATCACCGCAGCCCTAAAAAACTGCATACGTGAGGGACGGCGGCACAAGTGGGGTAATGTGCGCTGCCAACGTCCTGTGTAAAGAAACTCAGGGAATCAATGGTGTCTAATATTAACATAGTGCGCTGCAGCGTGTAGCTTGCACAAAAAAACTGACCAGCTAAAAGCAACTATTCACATTGAGGTATAGATCCTCACATTCAGAAAAGTCGTCGTCTTAAAATATGTTAATAATAATTTTATGGGGAGTCAGCAGTGACGTAAAATTTCTCTAAAACAACAATAAATGGAGAACTGTATTATTTACAGGATACCTGCAAAAATAACCTTTAAATATTAATTGAAAATTCTTTTTATCTAGATCTTTAAAGCATAATTTTGATTTCCCTGTATTGGTAAAGTGAAGCACCATAGCTTTTACGAAAGGCAAACATAAATCGGCACAAATTTTATAAAGAAAATAAAGCTTACCAGGGACATATCATTAACATCGTGAGGAGATAGAACGAATCGCAAAGACGACTGCCGGTATATTAATTGCAATAAGAGAAATAGCACTAAGGTGCCGGCCATCGAAAACGACGAAAAGTTATTCAAAGGTTGCATAAGTGATGCCGATTTTTCCATGACGTCTTTTCCCTCAGTCTTCAGAAAAGCCAGGACCGTCGCTTATACAGAGACGCCAGTGTGATAACCAGTTTAAGAGGGCATGTGTTTCAGTTTGCTTTATTCAGTGGATTTAGCAGCGGCCAGAGGCCCCATGACGCTCAACACTGATTCAACCAAACAAAACGCTAAAGAGCCTATTTATTCTGAGTCCAGCCTTGGCCAGGCGTTAAAGGCTGGAAGGATGGGCGCAAGCATTTAATTTGTCATGGTATTCATTAAGGACCGAAATCAGCTTATGTGGATTTAAAAGAAATGGCCTGGCTTAGCTAAGGTTAAGCCTAGGATGCGAAGCATAATAGATTTGTGAAAGGGATTCGGTATCGCCTGCCCGTAAGTCAGGCTAGTCTCTTCGTTGTTTAGCAATCTCCTGGAGGAGCGGGAGTTAGCCTTGGTGGTCGCGGCCGCGCGGCGACCGCGCGAGTTGAGCCCCGTTTCTCCACAGCTGGCGTGACGTCAGACCACGTGCTCGGCTGCAGCGCCCCTAGCGGGAGGAGCGGGAGTTAGCCTTGGTGGTCGCGGCCGCGCGGCGACCGCGCGAGTTGAGCCCCGTCTCTCTTCAGCTGGCGTGACGTCAGACCACGTGCTCGGCTGCAGCGCCCCTAGCGGGAGGAGCGGGAGTTAGCCTTGGTGGTCGCGGCCGCGCGGCGACCGCGCGAGTTGAGCCCCGTCTCTCCTCAGCTGTCGTGACGTCAGACCACGTGCTCAGCTGCAGCGCCCCTAGCGGGAGGAGCGGGAGTTAGCCTTGGTGGTCGCGGCCGCGCCAGGCTGGGCTATGGTTGAGCTAAGTAGTGTCCCTATTATGCTTCGCATAAAGGAAAGGACACCAGTCTACCTAATTCAGCCCATGAGTTCGATGCTGTCTGGAAACAAGAACCTGCCTGCAAACGTAGAATAATCTCTAGTACCAATCGTTGAAACTCGAAACGGGCGCCAGTCTATTCTTTCGCTCCTCGAGCCACATCACAATCGGCAGAAAGCTTGTCTGTCTCATTCAAACGTTCCTTCACCATCCACTCTTCAACACCTGACTACCCTAATTCTTGCTCAATTTGCACGAATGCCGCGAGACTCGTTCCCTCAGTTCCCACACCCATGGACTTCTGGGCTTGAACAGGTGAGAAAAAAAGAAAAAAACTACAGAGAATCTTTACTACATTTGAACAGTGCGAAAGCTCGGATTCTTGCTACGTGGAAGAACACGATGAGCGAGCTGTGCCTCGGAAGGAGCGTTCGCGCTAGGCCAGCTGCGAACAGACAACGCGACAACGGACAATTTTGCTCGGGGTTGGTACCCATAGGATTAGTGCTGAGGAAGGAAAATATTGTGAAAAAATTCAGCTCTATTGCAAATTATTCTTTGTACGTCGAGGAACAACGAAACAAATCAACACCACTTTTAGGTTCTTGGTACACTTATATTTTGGTACACTTCTGCATCACTTCTATTTAAGCAACGGTAGAATTTACTTGAAGTTCATCATCATCATCATCATCATCATCAGCCTTACTACACCCACTGCAGGTCAAAGGCCTCTCCCATGTCTCTCCAATTAACCCTATCCTTTGCCAGCTGCATCCACCCTTTGCCTGCAAACTTCTTAATCTCATCCGCCCACCTAACCTTCTGCCGCCCCCTGCTACGCTTACTTTCTCTTGGAACCCACTCCGTTACCCTTAAAGACCAGCGGTTATCTTGCCTTCGCATTGAAGTTACCGCATTGAAGTTTACTTGAAGTTACCGTCAGTCAATTCTACCGAAGGCTAAATAGGATTATTCGCAAAAACGTCTACCCGCTCCCGCGTATCGATGACGCTTTCGACTGCTTTCAGGGAGCCGAGTTCTTGTCATCCTTTGATTTACGATCGGGGCAACTGGCAGGTCCCGATGGCGGAACTCAATTGTGCGAAAACAGCATTTTCCGCACCCGGCGGCTTATATGAGTGTAGCATGATGCCGTTTGGGTTATGCAACGCACCACGATATTCAAGCAAATTATGGACATAATTTTCAGCAGAAAAAAAAGCACCTTCCTGTGTGACCTTTCTCATGATGTGATCTCTCAGGATTTTTCTACCCTTCTCCGTTACCTAGAACGCCTCCTGTCTTGTCTGACGGCTGCTCGCCTTCAACTAAATGTGAAGAAGTACTGCATCACCACTTGGGAGCGGAATATATTGGGACTTGTACTGTCAAACGCTGGTGTTCTTCTCTATCCCTCAAAAATTTGTTTTTTGTTGATTTCCGCAAGCCATCAACTCTTAAGGAACTGCGCAGCTTCGTTGTTTATGCTCTTGTTTCTGGCACTTAATTCGAAGCTAACAGCGACAACCTGTCGATATGCACCCCAGCCTGCAATGATGCCTTCACCACCTTGTGCCGCCTTCTCGTCTCATCCCCGATTCTACATCATTTTGACATTACCGTACCGACCCAAATTCATCCCGACGGCACTGGAGTGGGTCTGGCGCAGTGCTTGCCCAGCGGAAACCGCCCTCTCGTGACTACATGATGCCTTATGCGAGCCTCACACTCAGAAATGTCGGCTCCAACTATTCGGTGACAGAAAAAGAATGCTCGGGCATCATTTCGACGGTCAGGTGGTCTTGGCTTTACGTCTATAATCAGCCATTTTACGTCATGACGAGTCATCATGCCCTGCGTTGGCTATCAGCTCAAAAGGATTCGTGTGGACTTCTTGCCCGTTGGCCCCTCCAGCTGCAGGAGTACGGCCGGTTGCCGCTTGGGATTCCGCTTACCGCTTACGCTGCCTCTTACGCCTTTACGACTCCTTGACGCTTGCGATTCGTCGTCCATTGACATTTTACGCATGCCGTCCGAGAAGCGAAAATACCCATGGATTGCTTGCCTGATCGCTTTACTGTTCACTTCCCACCTTCCTGCTTCTCGGGCTGTCCAACACCAAGCTCTCCGTTTCACCATACGGAATGATCTGTTCAACTGTGGTAACTACCTCTGCGAAAGGCGGAAATGGCTCCTGGTTATGCGCTCTGACATCTGCGCCTGTTTCCACGCAGACCCACAGTGTGCTCTTGCTGGTGCGTTGAAAACATGTACGCTTGAGTATGCAGTACTATTGACGAAGCATTTACCGCTTTGTGCGACAGCATAACCGCTCTTGCTCAGCTTGCTAACGCCGGAAGGCCCCGTCTTGCTTAACCACCTCACCTTTGCAATTGCTGCATGCAGCCCACCCATTCTACCGCGTTATGATCGATCTTAATTGTCCTTTTCCCACAACTCCTCATGGTCATCATTATGTCATCGTCGCCGTCAACCACCTCCGCCGTTATGCGGTAACTGCACCGTGTCCATCCTCCTCCGCGAGTAATTTTCTACCATTAATCCTCCATCACCTCATCCTTCGTCAAGGGTCTCCAAAAGAACTGCTTAGTGATCACGGCCACGTCTTTTTTTTTTCAGAGATCGTCGAGGCAGTTCTGCCGCATTATTCAACGCTATAGCTTTGCTTACCACCCACCAAAACAACGGCTCAATAGCGCGTTTTAATCGCATTCTCACACGCATGCTCCCTAATCATGTGGACCGCCACATTTACTCCACTAATAGGAGCAAAATTCGCTTTGTTATCTACGTCTGTAATACCGACATGCAAGCTATCGCGGGGTTCTCGCCGTTCTTCCTTCTCTACTGTCCGGACCTTACTTACCGGACTTTACCCTCCCGACCTTAGCGCTCCTGACACCTCCACGTCGATGCCACTTCCCCAATGTGGTCGGTACGCCGAAGAATGCCGACACTTTTCCCGCGCATTGACCTCAGAAACGCAGCAACACCATCAGCTCAGCCCCTAAACCTTCACAAGGACGAGCTTCTCCCCCAGACTCGCTCGCTTAGCTTTGGGTCTCTTGCTGCACCCTCGGTCTGTGCACTGAACTTGTTTGAAGCTATAAAGGCCCCTACCGCGTCATTCAGCAAGCCTGGCCTGACAACTGCCTCGTCAAGTCGCTCACCTGCTCATCGGATCTGCGTCGTCATGGCGTGTAATTGACCACGCCGAGCGCCTAAAGCTTTACTCTGACCAGTGCCTCTGCTGCTCTGACCTTCAGGTGGCTCGTTCGCCTTGAGTCGTCAGGACTGCTCTTTTTTTGCCGGAGGATGATTGTAATGTAGCAGCCTAGCGCGGGTCCATTGCAGGCAACCGCTGAAGAGGAGGGCGGTTGTGGCCAATACGCGCGACCTGCCTGCTGGACGGGCTCTTGAACTAACAGACGCCATGCTGTCGCCGCCTTGGTCGCTGCCTCACCGCTGCCTTCTTTTCTTTCCCCAGAGTTCCCTAGCCACCCTTAATACACACACCTGACAAACTGACCACAGAAAGGTGATCACACAATCCACCGTGGCAGGTGGCAGTTATATTAATGGTTGGTCACGAGAGCGGGCTCAGGAAGGATAACCTTTGTTCCACTAGCCCTATCGATGGCAGCGCCTGCCAGTGACTTATCGCTAAACTGCTGCATGATTGCGCGAGGAGTAATATGATGACTCCCAGTTATCTGTGAATGTATAGGATGTCCAATTCCACATATATGAACATTAATTTTTTATCGCTGCCGGACAAACTTCTATCTGTGAGAAATGGACCTGAACACCGGAATCTATTTGAAAATCGAGGTTCTAGCGCGTATAATTCACATTTGGCCTAATGACGCAAATAGATCGTCACTTTTTTTCTACTTTCGTGTAAACTTACATCAAAAAGCTTTTTATGCGGTTATCAAGCGCCTAGAAGAATGGTACCCATAATAATGCAGGTCAAGAAATGTTTACTGCTGTTCTAGTACGATTAAAATGGGGTAATTGCTGGGGTGGTATAACAGGCGCACGGGAATTTTAAGAAAGTAAGAAAGCTACCGTGGAAAATTAAGGCACCGTCGATATTTAAATCGTCCTTAAAATAAAGATTGCGTTGAAGTTTTGCGGGTACGAACACTGCGGTTCTCTATGAGGGTAGAGTGCTTGTATCGTAGTTGTCCTGTCTTTTCGGACCAGACTCGTCGAATGAAAAGGAGGCAAATAAATTTCATAATTCCCAAGTCCAGGTAACGATGAGCGCCAGATGTATCTTGGCGCGCAATATTTGTGATACTGATTTTTTTGCATCACCAGCCAACTGGTTTCTCACTCTTGACATAAATAAACAGATACAAGATCAGTGATAAATAGCGATGGAATTTGATAGTAGAGGCTGATCTCTCCGGCATGCATGCCATTTTCGGCGACAGGAAGTCGAAGCCGTCTTTTTTCACAAGTTTTTGGTGAAGCTGGCGACGGGCTCGGTTAGCCTGTATACTATAGATCGAATGTACAGCGCCGTGAATCTTATGCTTTTAAACTCAGCTCGTTGCAGGTAACGAGTCTTTCAAGTCGTCCTTTAGCGGCGCCGTTTGGCCAGTTGGCGCAGAGGTTTCCGCGATTCCAGCTTGTTTAACGGCGTTCGAGTGAAAGGGTACCTCTGGGCATGGAGACACACCTGCTCATACAAAAGGCTTAATAGACAGTTGGCTTCACGTTGCCGTTACCGTTATTCTTTAGCTAAAGAACAGAAAATTGCCGTGCCCAAGCAGGCTAATGACTGAAACGGTCATAATTTCACGGGATACGGTTGACTCAAAAAAAGACCATTTCCAGTGTTAACCGGTTGTACAGTTGTTTTCCAGGAAAGGACGAGAGTAGTTCGTCGCTTTTTCTGCCGATGCTGTGACTCCATCTGCAGCGCAGAGCGGCCGTGACATGACGTCATATAGCCAGCTGGCATGACGTCATCGCGTACTGCACTGCGGCTGACACGATTCCATAGCCAAGTAGGATCATTTGTTTAATATATACGAATTGCCGTGTGGCGGCGCTGTAAGACTGGCGACAAATCTATACGTGTGCGCAGAAATAATATAAAATCGTAGTTGGAAGCCATTAGCGCACCCGCCGCGGTGGCTCAGTGGTTAGGGCGCTCGACTACTGATTAGGAGTTCCCGGGTTCGAACCCGAACGCGGCTGCTGCGTTTTTATGGAGGAAAAACGCCAAGGCGCCCGTGTGCTGTGCGATGTCAGTGCACGTTAAAGATTCCCAGGTGGTCGAAATTATACCAGAGACCTCCACTACGGCACCTCTTCTTCCTTTCTTCTTTCACTCCCTCCTTTATCCCTTGCCTTACGGCGCTTTTCAGGTGTCCAACGATATATGAGACAGATACTGCGCCATTTCCTTTCCCCAAAAAAACAATTATTCCAATTATTCTATTCCATTAGCGCCGCTTATTTGTTTGCATGACGTATATTTCGCAATCTGAGGAGCCATTCGCAACTGACCGGACACGTGCTCGTGACCGGTAGCGAAAGCCTCCGCATGCAATCTTTTTTGTCCGATTGATACAAGACCTGGCCTTTCCTACAACGATCAATTCCAAGAATACTGTGACAAATATGCGCGCAAAGTGTACAGTCCTTGAGTGTAGATCTCATGCCACGGGCGCCATAAACCGCTCTGTGATCACTAAAACGCCGCCTTTCAGGGATCATAGAGAGAGAGCAGTGAATATGGTATCCGTGCTGCAGTGAAATGCAAAGGAGTTAATGAATAAAACCTGTCACAAAAATTCTGAGGACACTTACACCTGCTTACGTGGAGGAGTGCCAAAGCATGTTTTTTGAGGAAAAGAAAGGACGCAGTAGCTCTCAGATCTCGACATCTCGGTGGACACCTCAACCGCGCCTTAAAGCATGCAACAGCTCAAAGTTTTGGTGAATTTATCTGGGAATACTGCCACCACGCTGAGATCAACCAGTGATGACTTAGCTGCGATTTCGCGGGTAAACCCCCACTACAGAATGTTACATAAACCTGCCCTAAGGCAGACTTAGAGCCTAGAGTAGACCACTCGAGTGTGACGCAGTGGGAGCACTTGCTGGCCAGCTAGGACGAGGAAGCGCAACGATTTCTCGTACGCCGAGCCACGCTGGCAGCTGTCAAGTGCGACATCCTGAAGCGCGGATTGACCACGGCGCCCAGTGACCCGTAAGGTCCAAGAAAACTTTAAATTTGTAAAAAATAATCTTTTCCCTTCGCCGGTACCTGCAATATCAGTTGTCCCAGCCAGCGTCGGCGCTTCAGCAGACGCGGCTTTCCGCCACGCGTGTCTTTATATAATTAATTAGTGATGACAACATCGTTTTTAATTTCGTTATTTTCAACTTTGCTAGCTCATTTTCCTTAAGTGCTTTTACTAATTAACGGTTGGACTACATTTTTCATCACGGCTTGGGACTCTATTTATATACCAATTGTCATACACATTCAATCATGGCTACTATACACTAGATTACTCAGCACGTTTTGTGACCCGGGGCTCAGCACATTTTTACACACTTTGTGACCAATGACTGAGCACTTTTAGGGACCATGACTAAGCACTTTTTGCGTCGATGACTTTGATGAATGATTTTGATGAACACAACTAGATTCCTTCCTCAGACAATGAATCCGTTCATCACTACATTGATTATGATTCCCGTCATGAGTAATTATTCGGATTTATGACTGAATTACAATGACTCACATGATCATGACAATGCTCTGGCACTCTATTAATGTACCAGTTGTTATGCACGTTCAATCACGACTTCTATACACTAGCTGACGTCGTCATATCTTGCGACAAATTTTGCGTGCACATTTTGAGGACACGTCAGCTGCCCACATAGTTTAGTAATGCTTTCGCTGTAAAATCTTCAGTGTTTATGTAAACTGCAGTCACGTCTAGCTATGTAGAACTCCGGTATCACAAAACATTCGCTATATTGAACAGGCCTTCGTCTGGAAATTGCCGTGTGAAACTAACTATATGGCCGTCGCTCAATATACTGAACTCAAATTTCACCAGGTCGCTCCATATATCGAACGCTGTGTTGTGCCGGTGGAAAAAAAAGCTTCTAACGGTCCTCTTAGATAAGATGTTCGCATGCGCAGACGGATCGGTTGCGTCGCCTTGAGCACACACAGGACGAGCTAGTCCTCCAAAACAGCGTTCTGAGGGGAACGTGCCGTGTGCATGAAGGTGGCCTCCGGTCTCTTGTACTAAATTTCTATACATCATAACTGCCATGCGGTGATGCCAACCTAAGTAAACTTTAGCGGCGGCCCTTGCGTACAAGCGCAACGCTCGCTCTGCTGCCAAAGCCGCTTGTGAAACGCAATGTCCCTGGTTTAAAATATCAGCTATTTCGAGTACATTTGTAACAGAATTCGACATCTCAAATAGGCAACGGCTATTTCCAAAGTACCGTCCGCTGCGGATTCGACGCGAAGTATTGCAGGTGCAGAAGCACCTAGCATGCGGTGCTCTGCCAGCCTGCCGGCTGTGCCGAACATAGCCTGAAAACGTCTCACTCACTTTGGTGAAACGTATTATTGCTTCTAAGTTACAGGCAAGCTTACCTATTTTTATTTATTTAATAATACTTTGATCTCGATACAAGAAACTAATCCATAGATACATGCTCGACAAAAGAATACCGCCGCAAGCTATATAATATTAATTAGTTTAAACGGTCGTCAAATAAATACGATGACTGCTGCTTCACAGCTTCTTCAGATAGAGTGTTCCAGTCAATGGCGATCCTTAAAAAGGTACTTAAAAGAAGTAACCTGCGAGTGTAATGGTGTTACTGTAAGAAAATGGCGATTTTTAGCTTGATTCGTGCATTCATCCTAGCACTACCAAAGGTCTGCTGATGATCGATGAAATTCGTTTGCACTCCCGGTTATAAGTTTGTAGTAGCTGAGGTCGCGACAAAGTATGTAGATCCTTCCATGCTCACGAGAGCACTTACACACTGAATGAACCACCAGGGGTTGGCAGTTTTAACTAGGGCCACAAAGTACCGAGAGTAAACTGATCGTCATGTGACCTAAAAAACAAAAATATGTCCGAATGTGTCAGCAGTTTTTCTAATAACGTGTTAAATGTGTAGAAAACGCTACTCATCAGCTCATCAAGGTCCCAAATAATGTCACCCAGAATAACACAGTACTCGATTTATTTCACTGCTGTCCGGGTACAAGTGGTACACCTAACACGTGCTTGCCATTCAGCGGGTGTAAAACGCATACGGGCATTATAATTTAGGACTCAACTAACCTGCAGGATATAACACGTTTCGGACCGTACTTACTTTTATACATATGACACTAGAATAAGCATTTGTGCTCCTGAACAATAATCACAGTATTTTTAAGAATACATTGCACATGTACTGAAAATCTGCTCTATTAATATAAATAATCTGTAGTCTAAGCAGCACGAGCAGAGCGTTAGTGAGTGGTGTGGTGACTGCGTGTATCATCTGTGCCTTCTGTTTTCGTGGAAAAGTGCTTCAAGCTACAAATAAGCAATTTACTTTGAGAAAGCGTGAGCACTGCTAACCATAAGCACGAATTCAAAGAAAGGGCGTTATCCTTGGATTTTGGCAGCAGCGGGGACACGTCGACATTCCTTCTGAACCTCTGGTTTCAATTCGCAGTTCCCTGTTCGTGCCGCGGCAACGATACATCGGACCACGCCATAGCACCGATCTTCAGGGAACGTGCGGTTCAAGCAAGTCGTCTACGTGAACACCACTACAAGGAAATCACCGCGGCATACGACGCTTATCTTGGTGACGTCACTTACTACAGCGCTGGAGTGGCCGGACTGCTTATAAAAGCAAGACGAAAATCCTGCGGCGCTCATTTTGGCAGCAGCGGGGACACGTCGACATTCCTTCTGAACCTCTGGTTTCAATTCGCAGGTTAGTCTTTGGAAATTATTTCTGCAATTTCGCTTGTAACCCACTGTCCTTGCTGCTGCCAAGTGAGTGTCCAATGAGTGTCTAGTGAACATGAGTGACAGTGACGGTGTCTCAGAGTGTCTAGTTTGTGCATCTGAAATAGATGCCGGCGATATACATCTGAGTTGTAGTGAATGTAATTTCAGATATCATATAGGAAAATGCTCTGGTATGCCCGAATCTCAGTTTACTTCTATGAGAGAAACAACTAAGAAAGCATGGCGTTGCCAAACGTGCCGTGTCGGTAAGACTCGAGGTGGGCAGAAAGAAAAGCCTAAATCGGATGTTTCATCGAATACACCTGGCAAGTGTAGTGTGGAAACGGCTAAATTTGCCATCGCACTTGCAGACATTCAGGCCAAACTTTCAGTCCTTCTAAGTCTAAAGGACACTGTTGACAACATTGACCAGGCCATTCAACTAATGTCTGAGAAGTATGACAAAGTTCTTGCTGACACGGCACGCCACGAAGAAGAAATTAAAGGGCTGAAAAAGAAAGTGCACAAACTTGAGCTTCAAGATCACACAGGGCTGGACTCGGTGAAAGAACAACTAAATGACCTAGAATGGCGCAACCGAAAGCTAAATCTCGAATTCCATGAGATCGAACAAACGGACCAAGAAAATTTATTGCAAAAAGTAAACGATGTGGCGAAAACGCTAAAGGTACCAGCACTTGATAAAGATGACCTACTTGCTATTCACCGCCTCCCGACGAAACCCGATAAGATTCCAGGCATCATAGTCCGCTTTGCTAGGCAAGAAACAAGAGACGTCTGGTTTGAAAAGCGAAAGGTTCTTCGTGATGCTGAAACTTCTGTCTATCTTCAAGAAAACATAACCAAACAGTGCAGGGAACTACTCATGGCAACAAAAAAATGGGCAAAAGACCACAACTTCAAGTTTGTTTGGCACCGTAATGCAAAAATCTACGTCCGGCGGAAAGAGGGGGACAGCGCTTTGCGTATCAAGTCTCAGAATGACCTGCATATGATAGAATCTGCCACGGAGTAAAAGGCCCATTAGCGATGTATTCTAGTTTCTTCGCTTATGCACTATGGCTCGTCACAGTTACATTTTGCCCAATGAGGCAATCAAGTTCATTGGTTCTGATTTTAAATCGTCTTTCAAGGTGTTTCATGCAAATTTGCAGTCCGCCAGAAATAAGAGCACTTCTCTAGAATCCCTCTTGAGTCAAATAAATGTTCAGTTTGATGTACTCATGTTAACAGAAACATGGTATGACACTGCAGATTACCCTTTTTGCTTGCCCGAGTATCACTCTTGTACTCTCAATCGAGAGTACGGCCGAGGAGGTGGTGTTATGATGTTAATAAGAAAGGATATAAAGTATGAAAGACTACCTGTATATACACGTTCTTCAAGCGAATTTGAAGTTTTGTCTGTTCTCTCGCACCGTAAACTTTTTGTTACGATATATCGCCCACCAGCAGGCAACCTTGACACATTCTTCAACTTCCGGGAGTCCCTTTTTTCATACACAAATGACAACGACCTAAGTCTCGTTTGCGGAGGAGATTTTAACATAAACTTGCTTGACTCGTCTAGTCCTGTTAAACACTTTAAGCTAATGCTAGAAATGTATTATATTAGAAATACGATCAGTTTGCCAACAAGAGTCACGTTACAGTCATCTACACTAATTGATATTTTTCTAACTAATTACCAGTCGAATGGGCTTAAATCTGGTGTCTTAGCTTACGATATTAGCGACCACCTGCCGATTATTCTATGTGTCAAATCTCCAAATAAAGAAAAATTAGCACAGCGTAAAGTTACGTTCCAACGGATTTTGCCCAACCAGCTGGAAGCATTTCGCAGGGATGTCATGAGAGTTGACTGGTCAGATGTTTTTAACAGCTCGGATGTAAATTCTGCTTATGATTGTTTCATTCAAAAGTTCACTGACATTTATATATCTTGTTTTCCTTTTGTTACTATTAATTTATCCAGAAAAATAAGAAAGCCATGGATTAATGGCGATCTAATGGCAAGAATAAAAATAAAGAACGACATGTTCCACAGGTTCATTCAGACCAAAGATATTATCCTCCTGAGAGAATTCAAGAAGTATCGGAATAAGCTAAATAAAGATATTAAGAAAGCTAAAGCACATTACCTAGAAAAGTCTTTTAGTGCAGTTAAAAATAATAGCAAATCAACATGGAGGAAACTAAATGAAGTTCTGTGCCGCTCACAAAGAACTAGCCCAGTGGAAGAACTTTTGATAAATGGAATAATAGTTAATGGGGCTTCCCTAGCCGATGCATTTAATGATCACTTCGCTAGCCTCCCAACCCCTCAGCTATCTAGACATACAAAGCTCTCTAATAATCCTCCTTGCCCACACAGCTTATTTCTTAAACCTACTTCAGACGAAGAAATTTCTTCTATATTCTTGAATCTCAAGAATTCACGCAGCTGTGACACTCAAGGTATGCAAATCGAGCCATTAAAATACGTTATTGATTGTATAGCACCTGTACTAACGCACATTTTCAATCTGAGTTTTACTACAGGTACCTTCCCGAAACAGCTTCAAGTAGCGAAAGTGAAACCAATTTATAAAAAAGGAGATCACAATGACCTCGGCAATTACCGTCCCATATCAATTCTGCCAGCGTTCTCTAAAGGATTAGAAAAACTTCTTCTGGTTCGCCTCGTTTCCTTTTTAGATACATTAGACGCATTGTCGAGCGCACAGTACGGGTTTCGGAAACATCGGTCTACCCAATTAGCTCTACTTGATCAAAAGGAGTATATTTTACATAATATCGAAGCAAAAAAACTTGTGTTGGGTGTGTTCATTGATTTCACTAAAGCTTTTGATTACCTGAACAGCACCTTACTCCTCGAAAAGTTGGAATCTTATGGCATTCGCGGAAATGCATGCGAATTAATTAAATCATACCTCTCTCATCGTTGTCAATTTGTTGAGGTCAATGGTCACCCTTCACATTTAATACAAACTCACACTGGAGTTCCTCAAGGGAGTATTCTTGGCCCCCTTTTGTCTAATCTATACATAAATGATATTGACAGTCTTGATGATCGAGCTAAGTTTGTAATTTACGCCGATGATACTAGCATATTCTTTTCTTCCGATGACAGCACTGAATTGTTTATGATAGCCAACTCTGTACTCGCTAAGGTAGCTGCTTGGGCACAGGAAAATGGCTTGGTAATCAGCATTCCTAAAACAAAAGCGATTGTTTTCCGTCCTAAGACACGACAGATTCCACCTAATTTAACGCTTAGTTTAAATAATACGGAGATAGAAATAGTGAGTGAATTTAAAACGTTGGGAGTGATCTTCACGGAACATATGTCCTGGGACAGACACGTCGATTACATCTCAAGTAAGCTCGCCTCGATTAACGGCATTTTGTACAGACATAGAGATTTCCTCCCTAAAAATATTTTGTTACTCCTATATAATTCCTTGTTTGTCTCTCATTTACAATATTGTAGTCTGGTCTGGGGTACTACTACCCTAACTAACATAAACAAGTTGAGTATATTGCAGCGAAGGGTTCTTAGAATTATTACACGCTCTCAATACGATTGTGATATATACTCTGTAATGCAAAACCTTGGCATAATACGTTTTGAAAACATGTACAATTATCACCTGTGCCTTGGGCTTATCAGGGAAAAGAAAGCTAAATGCAATAGTTTAATAAGGTTTGCCGAATTAGCCATAAAAGGTCCATCACGCTACCCCACACGCAATCTCGAGTTTTGGAAAGTGCATTCCTTCCGGACTAATTATGGGTTTCAGACACTAAAATATCGAATTCCTAATATACTAAACACATACCTAAAGGATAACATTCATATTCTTGATCTTAAGCCACATGAACTGAAATATTTATTCCTGTAATGTTACCTTTGTGTGTCCTATATATTTTTTACTTATACTTAAGCTTTGCCTAATTCAGTTGTCATGAATGCATACATTTGTGAATGCTTTCTTTGTTATGAACTATCAAACAATGTCGCCTTTATGTTGCTGTATTACATTTGTGCGCTCATTTTTACCATTACATTTTTCTTAGATATTAGTATCTAATCTTCCTCCCACTTAGAAACTTGTATTCACTTTTTGTACGAGCAGTACATCCCATACTTTATTATGTATTATTATGTTTTTCATGTACGAGTAGTGCATTCTGTACTTTATTGTGTATTATTGTGTTTTTCTTCGATGAAAGATATGTCGGGTTGTCGGCGTGTACTGCTGCTGCTTTGTAGGGGACGAGGACTTGTCAAGCTGCTATCGCAGCTTTTTGCCTCGCCTCCCCCATCTTTGATGGAAATAAATGGAATATTATACTTATTTTTGCGCCACACATCTTCGTTGGTTGCATGCTCTTAACAACGGCTATCATATAGAAGGTCGACAATAAAGCGAGACAGAGAGCGATAGGAGAGCACGTTCGCCCTGGGTTGCGTCCCATTTTCGGGAATAGAAGTTGAAGCCCTCTTCCTTCTGAAATTCAAGGGGGAGAGAGCGTGGCGCTAGGATAGAATCGGGAGTGGAAGACAATCGGAAGCATATCGTGGAACGCCAGGGAGTCAGGTCAGACGGCGAGATTAGGAGGTTTGTCGGGATAACGTGGGCGCTATTCACATTGGACAGGGTTAACGCCAGAAACAACTGGAGGACCTGAAACAGGAATAACAACGAGGATATGTCACTGAATGAGAATGTCATGATGCTTCCGTGCCGCGGGCAGGCGAGCCCCGGGTAGAGAAGGAACAACGCTCTTGCGAAAGCGGACAACATTATGCGGCTCGGCAGGTGCTCAGTAGCGGGTTTAGAAACGTCGCCTGTGCTTGCAAAAGAATTTGAGTTCTACCGCAACTCATGAGGTAGCTAGCTGATTCAGCGTTAAGATGGCGTCAACATTCATGAGTGTTGCTGCTATAGGTGCGGGCTGAAGAGCCTCAGACCTCCTTTCTTTGATATGGCGATGGCTGAGAGCCACGTATTAGTTGAGAGAAAACGGACGCCAACCAATATTTTAACTTTACCCAACGTTTCGGGACCAGCTCGGTCCCTTGTTCAGGGGTGACTAACGTGTTCCAGCAGCAGCAGCGGGTTGCTGCCTTCGCTCTCCCTTTGTTAGCACGTGGCGCAGTCCAGTAACGTACGCGGAGGGGAGCGTTCCTGGAGTCCTATTCATCGCCGCCTTTGTGAGCCGGATGTGCCATGACTCCACATGTCGCCTCTTGAACAGGTTTGGTTCCACGGCCAAGACGCTCATGTCCTCAAAGGCTATCCGGTGGTCGGTGCGCTCGCAGTGTTTGGCGAGGGGGTTGGATTCTGAATTCATTAGCCGGATGTCATTTTTGTGTTGCCATCTTCTTTCGTGGAGCTTTTTTGTTTCGCCGATGTATGAAGCCGGGTACTTTGAGCATGGGATCTTGTAAACGACACCTTGTTGTTTTTCTCTGAGGACGCTGTCTGTCGATCGTTGTAAGAAGTGGATTATTCTCGAAACAGGTTTGTGAGCTACATAGATTCCACGTTTTCCGAAAATGCGTTGCGAGTGCCTCGCTGGTTCCCCTCACATATGGAAGGACAGTGCGCGCGCGTTTCGTTGTTTCACTGTTGGCTGGTCCCCCTGTCCTCTGAGCTTGACGGCGACCAATGCGTTGAATAAAGCAACTTGTATAGCCATTTTTCTGGAGGTCGGCGAAAACGGTGGCTTTTCTCCTTTTTCCTCCGCTTCGGAGGAGCAGATTGACTTTGCTCTTCTCAGGGGAGAGGAAACGACGGATGTCTTGTGGCTAGTAGAGTGGTTGGAATTAAAATTTAGGCAGCGGCCCCAAGCTTACCCCAAGCTTACCCTCAAAAGCCATGCCCTGAAGTCAGTGGTTAGGGCGCTCGGCTACTGAGCCGGAGTACACGGGTTCGAACCCTACCGCGGCGGCCGCGTTTCGATGGAGGTGAAACGCTAAAGCGCCCGTGTGCTGTGCGATATCAGTGCATGTTAAGGATCCTCAGGTGGTCGAAATTATTCCGGATAACTCCACTACGGCACCTCTTTCTTCCTTTCTTCTCTCAGTCCCTCCTTTATTCCTTCCCTCATAGCTCTGTTCAGTTGTCCGCCGAGATGTGAGACAGATAGTGCGGCATTTCCTTTCGCCAAAAAACAATTTTATGGAGGCAAAAATATAAGGCGCTCGTGTGCTGTGCGATGTCAGTGCACGCTAAAGATCACCAGGTGGTAAAAATTTTCCGGATTCCTCCACTACGACACCTCTTTCTTCTTTTCTTCTTTCACTTTATTCCTCCTTTATCCTTCCCTTACGGCGCGATTCAGGTGTCCGCCGATATATGAGACAGATACTGCGCCATTTCCTTTCCCGAGGAATCAATTCATATTATTATTACTATTATTATAGCACGGGAATAATCGTCTCACTCCCAAGGACAGCAAAAGCAGAGGAAGGATAGGAAAATTTGGGGAAGTGTCCTTTGGAGATAGAGAGGCAGAGAGGTACGTTCCTCAACGTGTAGCAGCACTGAAGGCCAGTAGCCACCTTCTTCTCAAATGCTTATAGTTTGACATCGTGTGCCACCGATGTCCTCATTTTAATATTCGAATTATCCTCGTTGCTAATATTTACTCGGTGACAGGAGATGAGCGCCTTGCAGTGGCATGAAGCACGGGCTCTTACGCAAGATGTCAAAAGAGTATGTCATAATAAAAGAAATAGGAGCAATTGTGCTTAACACGAATAATTCAGGAAAACCTTCTTCCTAACGCCGCGTTATCGCTTTGTTTGATATTTTAAGGACGCTGCTGATCAGCCCGCAGATATTTAGCAGTATGCGGCTACGTCGACAATCTAGGTAACCAAAGAACGCAGCTAGTTCGAGTGTTTCGCTCTTACGCTTTCGATAATCCCAACAGATGCTGCAGTCGCCGCGGTGGCTCAGTGGTTAATGTGCTCGGCTACTGACCCGAAAGACGCGCGTTCGATTTCCGCCGCGGCGCTCGCATTTCGTTGGAGGCGAAATTCTAGAGGCTCGTGTACTGTGCGATGTCAGTGAACGTTAAAGAACCCCAGCTGATTGAAATTTCCGTAGCCCTTAGCTACGGCGTCCCTCATAGCATGAGTCGCTTTGGGATGTTAAACCCTAATAAACCTTCAAACCTTAAACATATTACAAAACCTTAAAATATAAGCACTAGTGACGTGCCGCAGCAGCGGCAGATAGCCACGCTGGGCGCTGCGGTTACGAACACTCTGATAACAAATGCGCCAGGTGTGTTCGCAAAGCACGGTGCCCGGCCAGCCGCACGATGCGATTTTCGCCGCTCCGGTGACGTCATTGCGCTAATCTTTTTTACTCGCGAGTCTACGGCTTAATAGTGCTGTGATAGTACTTCTCATGATCGTATGATAGGCCTGAGCTGCTGAATGCAGCTGAACTGGCGGTCCCCTCGTCTGCCGTGACCAGGAGCTTCACACTCCGCGTGACCTTTGTTCTCACAAATAAACATGATAAAGCGGCCTCCAGCGCTTGCGTTGATAATCGGCCCAGTGCCGTGTTCTTGTTCCAATTTTCCTTCCAAGACAACATCAACACTATGGTAGGATGCACCTTAAAGAAAACAGCAGTTCCCAACCCTGGGCAACGGTCTGAGGCGTACTGTATTGCTCCGTTGGCCAATCGCAATAGTGAACGAAATCAACTTTTTAAAGACTGACTATATTAAACAAACCAGTTATCAAGAATCTATAGCTTATAACCTTTTCTTGTGATTAATGTTTCGTTTAGATAACAACTTTTAACAACGGCCTACTTTTTTCTAGTGCAGGATATCTGTGCGGCGGTCGTGAATGTGGGGGGAGCTTCATTGCCGACTTAAGTTGATCCGACTATACAACCACTAGCACCGGTGCACAACCGACAAACCACCCGTTAATGGCCTAACCGCGCCCACCCTCCTCTCGAAGCCGCAGAGAAGCGGCGACTTGCATGGGAGGATCGAGAGCTCGCGGTGTCGGGCATCTGGAACCGGGGTGGGCAAGGACGCCAGTCTCGCTAGACCTCTGTAATTTCTGTACATATTCACTACATGCGGTCACCTGCCGCCACTACGCGAGTTTTCCTCCCTTCCTGGTGAAACACAGGCCACCCATATATTATTTCTAGACGAAGCAAATTTCGAGAACACATTCCCAGTTAAGCAATTCTGCCTCTGCTGTTCTACATACCACAACGTATTGACATTTCCGCTGACCTACGGCAACCAGTTTTCTCTGCAAACAGAATATTACTGACCGACATGCACGCAACAGACTTGGAAGTACAGAGCGGCATTCTTTAGTGAATTATGTAGAATGCCTCTTAGCTGCATTTTTTTAAGAGTACGGAGCTTTGCTATTAGGACTGCATGTAGAGGGAGGCAGACATGGCATGAGAAACTGATAAGCTCCAAATAACGTTTTAGTGAGGCACACAGTTTCTTCTTTTCCTGGTTTTTGAGGAATTTATAAGCCGTCCGAAAGTTTCAGTTCCTATGCAGTAACTGCTAAAACCACATCATGATAACACTGCATCCACTACGCGCATTTCCATGCATAGGAATGCTCTGCTTGCTGACCCGTCTTTGTGCAGCAAACACTGACGTAATACTGGCTACTGAGCACATTTTCAACATTCTTCGCAGGAATTTAAAGTAACCTTTTGTCGTCTTTATTTAGCATGGCGGCTGTCGCTAACTTCAAATGTAAAAAACTAAATGTCGCGCTGTTGATAACAAGCTTTTTCTTCTTTTAAAAAAAATAGGCACATGTGCTCTTTCGTCATCATCGTCATCAGCAGCAGCAGCTCATCTACTTCCACTACAGGACTCGGACTTCTCCTGCACCTTTCTATTTTTCTTCCGTAGGTCTCCGAAAACAGCTTGTTACTCCTACATAAAGTTAACACAGTTATGATGTACAAGGAGTGCAGGTAAACAATTAAACAGCTGCATTATTATAAGTAACAATATTGCATGCGCTTGGTAAACATATAAACAGCCTTTGCATGAAAGCTTGAAGGGTACTGGAAAAATTGGCGATGGTTGAGCTCTGGTTAAACCAGGAGTGACGCGATAGCCACAGCTGGCTGAATGGAACTTGGTCACGTAGCCAACCACGTGACGAACCACGTGATCAGCCACAGCGGCAGCAGCTGATCCGCACCACGTGACCAACCACGTGACAGCGTGGCGGCGCAGCCACAGAGTGGCGGCGCCGCCACGCTGAAGGAGGCTCGAAATGCTACCGTAATGTAGCTATCGCTTCAAAATTGTTGAGTGGGCGATCACCTTGACAGTAAGCTAGTGCAGCCGCGTGAAGATAAATTTTAAATGTTGTTACCGGAACCTGATTGAGCAGGCCTCTGCGGCTTTTAAATAGCCCACCATCATGTGGTGATCCTGGCTGACATCCGGCAGCGAAGCCCCACTTCTCCCAGTGTGCTGCGGTCGCGTTGAGACAAGGTCAACAAGGCCATAGAGCCACATCACTCACTACTGCCGGGCGCGTGCCAAAGTCCATGGTCTCGTCCCAAAGCAATAGGCCGTGGAACAGTGATCCGCAATATTCGGCGTTCCACCGCTGCATCCAGATTAAGCCACGGTGCCTCAGTGGAGTAAGAAGCTATGCACATTTAGCTCACTGTGCAGGCGTCCTCGAACACCCTTAACGAAAATCCTGCGCTGCCATCGCTCGAAATAGATGACAAGTATCATAACAGGAGCTTTATGTGTGCTGTCCATATTTTATTGGGTGCTCATGTAGAGGTTCCACAATATCTGACAGGGAAGCAGTGCTCTACACGTAATGTACATTTTAAAAGGTCCTATACGGCATAAAAGCTTTCTTTCCAACTCCTATCTTAACGCGTGTTTATGCATTGCATCCACGTATACAGAAACGTTTCATTGCAAGAAAAACTAAAATCATCGGTCACTTTCTCCATTGATGTTATCGTACAGCTTGTGTACGCAATAGCCACGTCCAAACATTTCACGCATGCGCCACACGCGAGAAAAAACACTGTTAGAAATCACGGCTCACGACGGAGCACGGAAACGGTGCCCTAGTAAAAACCGTACAGTGTAATCGGTCTTTTACTGACCGTTCAGCAAGCAGGATCCTGGAAGCATAACAATAAATCCGTCCATGCATTGCAACGGAATCCTCATTCGTGCGGTTCGCCTCGTAGACAGCGTGTATTAATGCGACAGGTTTCAGATCACGTGAGGATAAAAATGCGTTGTCGGTGGGAGAATTCGCGGCACTAGAAATGACGTCAGCAAATCTCAAGAGAGAACTACACATTTCGATGTATCTTCACTGTGTACGTATCGCCACCTGTAGACAGCTTCAGGGAAACGTTGAAGAATTAGCTGGAGGATCCAAAAAGACGCATGTAAACAGAGAGACGTGTAGGGGTCAGCAAACAAAACCATGAGATAATACCACAAAGCTCCATGTAAAAGCATCAAAAGCCTCTACATTTTTTCCTTCCACCTTTTACAACAAATTTACTATGCGCTCGAAATTCTTGGCACCTATTCAGAGCTTTCAAAAAGCACAGTGCGATAACTCTGACCGTTTACGCCATTCGAAGCACAAATATCTCTCCTTGTTCACAAATTCTGCAATTTCTTCCTTTTGACGTCGTTGTGGCCCTTCAAGCACGAGAACTGTTATATTTTTCGTTGTATGAATAACATTTAAAATTTGAATTTACTTTATCACTAGGGTGCCACATTGAACATGTCCACCATTAGTCTGATAAGTTTTAGCTTGTGTGGAATGGCAGCGCGAATGTTAAGCCAGAGTTCTAACCAGCCTCATGTATGCACAGGTGAGCATCTCCACATGTAGAGGAATTCCCGTCATCGTGTGCAGGTGAACTTATACTCGGTGGTGCCTAACGCGTATCATTGTCAACTGGGCCTACAACAGCAATGCTTGTGCGTAAAGTCGCATTTATTAAAATGAGCTCAAATCCAAAGTTATACATTTCCGTGCCTTGCCAATTGCTCCGCATAAATACCAGCGAGCGCCATGCCTGCACCGTTCTGAATCTTCGCAAGAAGAGGGCTTCGACATTCTGTTCCCGAAAATGGCATGCCAGTCTGGAGTAACAAACTCTGCTATCCTCTTCTCTCAAACTTTGTTATTTACATTGCATCTTATAGTTGCTTTCAAGAGCACGGAGGCATTACAGGTGTGCGGGAAAACCCTCAGTGAGTATCGCGAGAGTGCGACGCATTCTTTGAGTTTGCGCTCATTGTTAGCCATGCTCAAGCTTTTGAAATGCAAGTTCCTTTTTTATTCTTCCGCCTCACTTGTCACTAAATAAAGAATACGACAGTGATAGGAGCAGTCGCTGCACCACTCGCCAGCGCAGTATTTGCACTGCTTAGAGTGCAAAAGTAATTTTCGATTATGAGCCAATTTTCAATAGACGCGCATTATTTACGCTGCTAAAAACACGTTTATTCTCGTTCACTAACATGCGTGTTTATGCTGGCTTCAGATGTACAAAAGTAACTATGATGTGAAACGTATTATGTGTTCGACTTAACCTTCTTTAAGAAAAGGCGCACGAATGTCTCTTAGAACTACTGCACGGTAAGAAGACGTTAGGCGTACCGGGTTCATAGTTCGACAGATCGAGAACTCTGTTATTGTAAATAACTTAAATCAGGTAGCTTGTTAAGGCGACCTGCAGCGTTTTCATCGCATTTAACTCTTTTGTAGAAAAAGTGCTAACATATTTCGTCAGCCAGCAGCCGTGAAGCATCACCTTGGAGTTTTCTGGCTGCCGCTTTACGAGGACGAAGTTTAAACGCTGGAGCTTGAGGAGGTAGTTGAATCTTTAAACCGCTGGTGGTTCATTCATCATTTATAGCAATACTTTTTCAAGATGGGAGCATATACAATACCTAGTTGCGACTACGACTATTAATTTAGCCATTTACTTGCCGATGTTTCAAAATTTGAATAAATGAAACGCTATTTTTTATTTCTTTCCAAAATACACCCTCGTTCGAAATTTTTCTTTTCGTAACCTTTTAATTATTGCGCAGAACATCGCGCCCATAAATGGTTATTGTTGGCGGATTGGAAGGATTTGAATTAGTAGAGGGAAACTGACGTATTTCGGGCCTTGTCACAGCCGCGTGTTTGTGGAGCTTTTTCTCAGGAACAAACAGTATCGAAGCCGGCAGAGCAGGAAAAACGTAAAGACAGATAGTTGGCGAATTTGTGAACGAAAAATAATAAACTAAAGTCTCTGCAGTCTTTCAGTGGCAGTGAGTTTCTAAATGTATCAGTTCTGGAACATTAGCTTTTGACAATAGCAGAATTAAAATACAGGCGTTATCTATACGTTAGGGTCTTCCGCATTATACCAATCGCCGTAAGCGCTGTCTTATTCTGCCTAAATAATTCAGACTTTTGCGCGTATCTTCCCGAGTACATACGGAAACACTGAAACAATGACAGCTAAAAATTGTCTTCAAAAAATGCAGTAGGCACCGTGAACGAAATAATCTCGGCAGGATTAAATGCTAGCTGTAGAGATTTCTCCGCCGTATTTCCTGAAAGGATATTTTAAAATCGTTCCTAATATCATGCTTAGAAAGGCAAGAAGTCGTAAGCGAAAAGTAACGCCACACGAGGGCTCACTGAAGATAGGACAGTGTGTCTATCTTGTCGTTATTAAGGTCAATGCACAGCTAATCCACTGCTTGCCTGGCGCAGGAAATTCTTATATAACTTGGCGCACTCCCCGTTTGGCCTCTCCTGAAAAATATAAGCCTACTCTCAATGACGGAAAGTGCTCTTCTCATCGCTCTTACTGGACCAGGAATTTCGGCGCCAGCCACAATGCTAGCCATGACACAAACATGGAAGATAGAAAGAAGTGCTCTCTACAAATTTTACTTTTTTTACTTGGCGCCCCCTTTGGGATTTTAGCAAAACAAGTTATTTTATTCTCCAAAACACACATATTGAACTTGAGCACTCAAGAGCACAGGAACTTAAATATAAACATATACCTTATGTGAAATGCAGTTGCATGGAAGCCGCCGCCGTTGCTCAGTGGGTCTATGATGCTCGACTGCTGACCCGAAAGACGCTGCTTCCATCCCTGCCGCGCCGGCCGAATATTAATGGAAGTGGGGTGCAAGAGGCCCTCGTACTCTGCTTTTTGACATATTGAAGAGCCACCGGTGGTAAAAATTATCCTGTGCCCTCCACTGCAGCGTCCTCTAAAACAAAGCACCTGGACCGAAACTAACCTAAATGAGAAAAAGAAACAACTTGTGTCCACTGGTTTGCACCGCAGCTCCTATGCAACTACAATGACTTCACGATGCACAATATGACGATTAGATTGTCTTTCTTTATTGACTTCTTTCTTTACCGGGTTCTGACATTGTTGCAAGAACCTCTGCATTAAGTTCTTGTGACAACACCGGTCAATGTTGAAAAATTGTTTTAATATTTTGGTGTTGTGCTTTTGAACCTGTATTGAGATTATTTTTCAAGTGGCTGATGACTTAAACACTTAAGCTGGTTTTATCGAGCTGTCATGCACAGCGCAAGAAAGAGCTATTTTCCCGGAAGCACTCTTGGCAATTTCAGTCCACCCACATCAGACCAAAGCAAGCTTCTCTTTTGTACCAATAGTAAAGAAACAATTTTGCAGTATAGCCGGCCGCTGTTTTGATAGACATGCTCCTGTATGTGCATGGCACTTACCTCTTTGCAAATTCTCGCTGTGCAAGCGTGATATTGTACTAAACACCTCTGCAATCACGCATTATTCAGGACAAAATGTAGGCAGTTATCATCGCATATACTATCAATGATGCTCTGAGAACAAACTCACTAATGTTTTTGTGTACCAAATCTAGGGCCACGACCTTACTGTCGGCCAAGAAAAAACTTCACACGAAGAAGCTACTACATTGGTTCTTATCGAGCGCAATGAAAATATATGCGGACAGGCAGGGTTTTACGCTGACCTAAGTACAAGAAACACACGGTGACTGGTCAAATTACACAACAAAGCACTACCCAACAAGTACAGTGAGAAACACTTAGATACTTCAGCACCCTGCTGCTGAAAATTGAAAATAGAGCCTGGCACTACCGGCGTACTGGAAGGATCAGGTGGGAGTGACTGAAGCCCGCATAATGGCGCATGGATGGCGCTATAGTGCCAGTGCAACTACCACACAATCAAAAATCAACTATATTACTCAATGAGTGTTCAGTTATGAAGTGTTCCAATCATATTTCGCTGATTCATTTTTCATTGAACACATCTGTAATTGTTTTTCGAGAAGTCATTGCACAAAAAAGGCAAGACGTTTTTTGTGAATATCAGTTTTCAATATTAGAAAGCACAGGCAACAGAGCACGCATTGTTCTAGCACCCGAATCAAATTGCTGGCTCTGATACTTTTTTCCCTCAGGCAGTCGGTACGCCCTTTCGAGAATTGTTTCTTGTGGAAAAGAAACTGAAATGTTACGCCCAGGCTTCGATTAAAAGACTGACACTGTACAGTTGAGTAAATTTCAACGCTGTACTGCTGAGGAACCACTGTACCGCTGAAGAGCGCAAGCGTAAATATTTTGCAAAGCCTATGTTCTATTACTTGCTACACGTTTCCACTTATGGCTTGTCCCTGAAACATAGAGCCTCTAGGGTGCGCATGCGTCGCTGCCTTAAAGAAACCTGGTTGCCTTCCAGAGACCAATCCTGGAGACAGCGAGATATTTACTCACGTAGGACATTTGTACAACGCTTGAACGATTAAGATAAAGCGCCAGTTCTTTTTTTAGCCTTAAAGGATGCCTGTTCACTACTGTCAATAAACCAACATTCCTGAAAGTGATATTCACTCGCGGCTTTGCTAGCGAGCAGTGCATCGTGATAGAAAATGTAAAGAGGTGCAAAGCACTCTTTGCTGCAGCTATTTAGTCTACGCCTTGAAGCATTCGCGATGGATTGGATTTGTTATAAAGAGTGGACACTAATTATCCTCAGTCTGACATCTTTAATAGCGGATAATGGCGAAGTCCGCGTCTGACATGAGCTACGCCTTACGCTTGTTCCAGGCAGCAGTTAAAAATGAGTGATACTGCAACGCCATCGGCTCCTCTGTTGCAGATAACCGTGAACGAGGTCGTATCTATTGTCGCTCTGTCGCTTGGTATGTTCCAGCCCCCACACTCGGAGTCACACATATGCGCTTTGCCTATTTTCACTGCAGACCCCCGGGACGAGGCAAAAGCTCTGCAGGTCGCAACGAAGATTCTTTTTGCTTGCAAGTCTGCGGTGCTTCGGGCTGACGTTCATTCATCTGCTATAAAGGTACATGATTACATGGTACCCGTATACACGGTTATATATCATATTTTCTTAACACATGTTTTGATTACAGTCGGTTAGGAGGTGTGAATGAAAAGAAATGCTTAGTTCTAAAACAAACTGATGTTAATCTACCTGAACGCTTCAATGTACGTGACCGAAAGGCCTGTTACGGTTCCTTAGTTTTCTAAACTGCGTCTGTAGGGCAAGACCGAACGTGATAGTGAGGGAGCACCTCTTCACTTAGAGCAGTGCGGTTGGGACAGAGCGGATAGGCTGCATCTATTTCATGTTTCATTTGATCACGTTTCAGTGTTTCGGCGCCCAGGTAAGAATAAATGCTCTGCCAGTCATTCCCTGTTATCCACGCGTTATTGCCATCTCACTTCGCACTCGCACCAAGTCCGCCGCCCTGTCTATAAAGCGCGCTTCAGTCGACCACATTAGAATTTCCGTGCACTGCCCTCCGTAGGCGACTGGCTGTTTACACTAAATGCTCAGTAACCGTTGTCAGTGGTCCTCCTTGATTCCGGTAAGATTCACTTTGATCCGGGAAAAATAAAGCATTTCCGGAAACTTTTGCTAAGAATGCCCAGTTCGTTAACATTCGGGCTGCTTTTGAGTGCATTACCCAACAGAGCCCATAGCAACTGAGTTTTCTTACGATAAAGCAGCCTTCCAAGCCCAAAATGCTTCACTTTCTCCCGTACTGCAAGTCCACCACCTGTGCAAAATTGAAAATCTCTAACATAGTTCCATGATAAGAATGCACGTTTCACTTTTGCAATGGTTGCCTGGCACCTGGGCACCACAGGGAATCACTGCGCTGACGAAGCCGCATGATTTCTCCACAGGAATTGTCTTAATGTAAACCATCGCTATCTCCAGAATTGACCCAGTTGGTAGGCGCCTTGTTACACCAGGCAGAGTGCTGACTTTTTGACAAACAGAATAGATTGTAATTTTATCAATCACGCATTCATATCCTCCTTTCGCGAATTATGGCTTCGTGTGGTATTCTTTCAAATGCTAAGTTAAGCAACTAAGCTTTGTTGCACTTGACTGGGCGCTGATTTCACAAAAGCCACTGATGCAGCATTGGCTCAGCTGACAGCCTTGACTTTTATACCTGCTGAGAGAGTACAGCATTTACGCTCGAAACAAGTAGTCGCCAGTGCGGAAGGACATTATGCTGCACATCGTTCACTGTAGGAGAACAACCGTCGGCTGTCGTTAGAGACTACAGTACTACCTCTCTGGTCCGATCAGTCGGCATCCTTGATAGCCTTCCAGGGACTGTTCCATTTCTTGAGGCCCCTACAAGCCGTCCCTGTATTTAAATCCACATTTCAGGGCCTGCGAATATACTTTTTACCGATTTTTCTTTTTCAACCCTTCTTTCAAATCCGTGGATGAGTGCCCAACATAAATTGTCTTCTCCTCAACCTTCCCACCTTCGCTCTTCATTTCTCTCTTGTTTCACTCTGAGAATTGTGGGTAAATTGGGATGCAGGTAGTGTTCGATCCTGCTGGCTTCACTTTCTCTTGTTTTGTATTCAATTAGTTTTCAGCGGTGGTGAACCGGTAGCAACGTACAAAAGGAATGATTGTGCAGGCGACTGACAAGTTGAGCGCTGTGTGGAGAACGTGCAATGCTTACTTCTACGACAGCAGACAGGTGAGCGCTAAGTTGTGTAATACTGTGTCAGCAACATCACATTCAGCTCTTTACACTCATCTTTGCTGGAACGTATTTGTTTCTGCAGAACCCTCAAGCTTTCAAAGAACTTGCATATGAATGCCTGAAGACCTTTATGAAAATGTGGGAGAAAATGTTACCGGCAAGAAATTTCTACGTTGTTCATTACTCAGAGTCATTTTATTCGAGTGCCCATGTGTTATGAGAATATGTTTGAGTGCCTGAAAAAAAACGTTTGGCTTCATTGCGTTCAACTAATTGCAGAATTTAATATCCTCACAAGAAATGAAAAGGAAATTTTACAATTTTTATAGAGATGGACGGTTTCTTTAAGTAACGACAAGAGAAAACACTATACATCTAACCCCATTCTGTCTCTTCTATATGATGCGTATTTCGTTTCAATCCACACAGGAAAAGGAGAATCGTGCCAATCGATAGGATTCTAAATAGAACGGCATGATTCGTATTTGCATGATAGACGCAAAGAAAACGCATGAAATGAACAACAATACGCTTGAAATTTTATGTTCAGATATATGACCACAACGTACATGTAATGTAAATAATTAAGAGCACGTTAGCATGTGTGTGAATGACCTGACGACACTGTTAAATCTCGGGATTACAAGAGGCGGACTAATGCTGGAAGAAGTTCATTTTTTTAGCGAAGTTGTTTTCAGTTGTTTGGAGTTTTCGCTCAAGAAATTGGTTTCTCTGTGGAGTACATTTTACAGGTGCCTTCCGCTGATAAACAGCAGCTTACCAGGCAGCACAACCACTTGTTTCTTCGCTGTCTCTTAGTATTCAAGGGCTTTACGGCGGTGTACAGCAATGAATACCTCAAATTTCTGCAGCCACCTCGCTTAGTTTGCGCTAGTCACGGCTGCTTTCATGCGTAATAGAGGCATTGTCATGCGCCAGACTCATATTGCGACAAATGTTGACTACCGTTATATGTTTTTGTTGAATACACAGGAAGACGCAAAGAAGTACAAGGTAAACGTCGAAAAGACATTAGAGACGTTGCGCATAAGAAGCATTGTTCTTAATTTAATCGCTTTTTAGTCAGTCATTGCTCAATTTCTCAGGTGCAGCCATTTTTACACGACGGCATACATAGCTCGTTCGATCGAAAAGCAGTGGGCGTCGTATCTTTTTTTCGTTAAGCTAAATCTACGTCGTCCTAAATACAATATATTAGTGTTCAGGTGACAAGCCATTCAGAAGCTCTGGTATGATTTAAAACGTCAGACATACAGCCGTATGTCTTGTTTACTCCTTGCGTCGCACGTCGCCAGAAAAAAGATAACGTTAACGTCACATTCTAAAAGCAGTTATTCAAGCGCCTGAAATAGTGCTCCTTTCCTTTGAGACTTGCATGAGAGAGATTTTCGTTAGTAAACAGCATAATATCGTCGTCGGCGCCGTGTCGCGACTGAAAGATGTCGCGGTCTACTGGTAATCAAAGAAATGCCATTCAGGCTCATGTGCTGACAAGCGGAGAGTAGGGTGAATTGTAGATGCTCAGCGAATGAGCCATTTCAGGTCATGTTATCTACTGCAGCCAAAGAGCAGGACATATAAAACAACCAAAGTGCCATGAATGTGGTATAAGAATAGCTATGCTGCACTGAGCAATATGAGAACAAACACTCTGAGAATCATGATAGGGAGCGCCAAACCCACTTCTAACGATAAGCGCTAGCCACTTCTTGAAACAACGTGAAGAGGGCCCTCGTCTTTTGGGACATCAATAAAAGATGTGAATTGAACGCACTTAGACAGCGCAACAGTTCGGTTGATATTGAACGCTTTGGGTGACAACGCGGTCGAGTTTCGGCACCAGAAGCAACTTTAGTCTGTGCGTCTTTTATTGTTTACTGAATAGCTATGCCCTAACGAAACGCACATAGCTCTTTGGAGCTATGTGCGTTTAGTTAATTTCTTTAGTTTTTTTCCTACAGGAATAGAGTTTTCTCATTAAATGTTCTTCGTAATGGCCAAGGCGTATTCAGCCCATAGGACGAATTTCATTAATGACAACAGAGATCGTGTAAAATTGCTTCGGAACTTTCACTGCAGAAAAGGCTCAATCTTTTGAGATGGCTATGAACAATTAAAAGTATGTACTGACTTTGACGTCGCTCAAAGGAAATAGACAAAATTGCATTTGCCTACCATGTTTACTCTGGCTCAAATTTCGCACAAAGGTAGCATTTGTAGTCTGTTTTATTCTATGTTAAGGTGAAGTTACTCCTTGTATCGATTACAATTCACCGCAAATCCGCGTCGTCTGCGGCGATAGCGAAAAATCACCGCAGGCTTTCCCAGCAGTGATGGCGGAAGGAACATCACACTGGCTCCGGTCAAGCGAGCGCTCTACAGTTGCTGTTGTTGATAGTCTTTATTTGTACACAGATGTAAGGACAAGGGTGCGGAGAAACGCAAGGGTAATTATGCGTTTGCGTGGTTAATTTGAAAATGCTTTCTCAGCTACTTATTCAATACTGTGCGCAGCATGCATTTTTGGCAAGTGAAAGCCTCAATGCCCACCCCACTAGCTGTTTTTCCCGGCGTTCTTTCACAGATTTACTGCATAGGAGAGCTCGTTCCTTCGGAGGGCGCATGATGGCGTTGATGGCGCATGACGGTACTACTGCTGTGAAAGCTTGCGGTTTTGGTTCGCCGTTCTCACACACGATGATTATTGGCCAATAATTATGACTGAATCAGGCAGGTACCCCACTTAAATTAAGTGCAAAACAGAACTGACCGCCAAACTCCGCCATTGTGTTAATATTGAGCCCTAATAAGCATGGAGTTAGTCCAAGCGGGTATTCTTTCGATTTACCCTCAGCGACGCAATGGTCAGTATGCCACAGTTGTATTTCTATTTGAGTCATTTCCAGCGAGCTAGCAGGTAATATGTATGGTTTTTGCTAGTGTCTACTAAACGTTTCTTTTCTATTCCAGAGCTGCGTTGTGAAAACCATGCCTATGGATATTCGTTATATGCTTAGAACCATCGCATACATTAAGGATTTTGTTGCCGGTTAAACTTGCACATGGATAATTTGCAAAAGAATAACGAAAAATTTGGTTGTGGCGGAAGGAATTGACGCATCCTCAACTTAACAGCTCTAGGTATCTTTCACGAGTGCTTTCACATCGAAGGCCATATAAAACAAAAACACAATGTAATGCGTTTTGAACTTACCTGTGCATTGTTGTAAGAATAAGCATAACGCAGGATATACTGCTTACCAGCAATGCCTTCATCGCTTACTCTTTTATTTCGCCTGTTTTTGTACTTTGTGCTCCTGTATTTAGTTTAACGGTACCATGACTTTTAATGCGTACTTCGAGATGTCTTTTACGCGTCGACTGCGAAGAGTTTCATGTAGTTGTTTCTTCGCCTGTGAGCAAATCGAAGATGAAGATGATCTAACATTGCATATAGATTTCAGCAGAAGCCTAAGACCTTCCCATATTTAAACTTTTTCGTGGGTTGACTTTCGTGCCTTTTGAGTTTTTTTATACACACACAATAGTCGAGTCAGAATAGTAGAAGCTGGACAGCAATATCTTCCACGGCATTTGCATGAGGCGTGTGGAAATGTGCAGCAATCAACTGCTAATGTTTACCTCCGTACCTATAGCGCTGCAACCTGCCACACGTCAGGACACAGAGGGTGCCTCCACTCAGAGGTTTTTCCTGGCGTACACACTTGTCACGTGCCATTTGACAAGACAAATCCCACGTCCTGTTCCACCTCTCGTCGCGTCTCCGGGCGACCGCAGTCGCCCTGCTTGGCCATCGTGCGAGGATAATCAGTGACATGTTCAAAGCGCAGGAGTTTAAAACCGTGCGAACTAACCACTTACAACTGATCGCGAATCACTGCACTTGATTTGGGTCTGCGATGCTCATTATGACGTCCGCGGATTCACTTTGTCGTAACAAATCCAGGTCTAGATGTATTGAGGAATATTCCTTGCGAAATAGAAGAGAATCGCTGCACTTGATTTGGGTCTGCGATGCTCATTATGATGTCCATGGATTCACTTTGTCGTAACAAATCCAAGTCTAGATGTATTGAGGAATATTCCTTGCGAAATAGAAGAGAATCGGTGCACTTGATTTGGGTCTGCGATGCTCATTATGACGTCCGCGGATTCACTTTGTCGTAACAAGTCCAGGTCTAGATGTATTGAGGAATATTGCTTGCGAAATAGAAGAGAATCGGTGCACTTGATTTGGGGCTGCGATGCTCATTCTGATGCCCACGGATTCACTTTGTCGTAACAAACTCAGGTGTAGATGTATTGAGGAATATTCGTTGCAAAATAAGGAGAGAACGGCCCTCTGATATTTTCCAAGCCATGGGTTTGAAGGATTCATTCTTCTACTTTATCGGGAGTCGCTGTAGCCGTTTTATGTTTCTTGGATCTCGTGCGTTTGCATATGCCTCTGTAAGAACAACAATATCGGCACAGCAAAAATTCGTTAAAGAGGGCAGTGTCGTGCAGTTAGCTTGAAGCTTCAGTGAAGCAGTGACGAGTTCGCAAATTTTGTCAGCAGTGGGTTTAGTGGTCACTCGCTAGCTTAATTACATTTTAGGCGGTAATGCGGGGAAGCTACTAATTATTTAGCAAAACCGGTTAGTCTTTTACATGCAAGGGGAGTAGCTGACGAAAAGTCTTCTGATAAATGAGCATTCTCTTCATTCTTTTTGAGGTGCACTGCAAAGTTCTCCATTTTGTTTTAAAACTAGTGAAACTAGTTACGATTTAGCGAAACCGGTTAGTCTTTTACATGCAAGAAAAGTAGCTGGCTAAACGTCTTGGATAAGAACATTCTATTAATTTACTTTCGAGGTGCACTACAAACTTCTTCGTTTGTTTTGACTCGTACTTAAACGGTATGGCAGCATGAGAGCGAATACTGGCCTAATATATGCACAGAGTGGATGTCAGGCAGTGGGAAACGTTTATAGAGGCAGGTTGCCAGTAATATTCAAACTTATCATCAGTTTGTGCCCATTTTTGGGGATTCTAGTATCCCTTTCAGGATAATGTCATCCGTCGGTTCCTGTCTTCAAGATGGTCGATACGGGACTGGAGCAGCTAGTTTTGTTTCGTAACTTCAACAGTTGTTCACATCGACTCCCCTTAACTGCTTTCAAGCGTTTCCAACCCCATTTTCATAGTGTCTTATTTGCTGCTGAGGTTTTAAAGTGAGGTTTTAATGTTATGTAGGAGAACTCGAATTTTATTAATGGATTTATTTAATTTCTCTGTACTAAGCTGAACTGTGGTAGCCAGAAGCTACAAGTCGCCAAGTGTGAGCAAAATTTCACGGTTTTAATTCAGTGGCGCTTTTGAGACTTTATTAGCAGCATTCATGGACTTACCAGCTTTATTAAAAGCTTTCATAACAGCTTTCATGGACTTTATTAACAGCTTTAAGCTCTTCGTGTTCTATCAACCTGGAGCCATCAGCTTTTCTCTTGTTAGTGGTTTGAGAGCGGGTTCCGGGATTACTCCTAGTATTTTTCTCAACATCGCCCGCCAACAACAAGAGAACACCATTGTGAATACACTCATTTAGAGCGCAAAAAGAGCGATTCGTTCTCTTTCTTGCGTACAAATGAACACTGCTACACACCTGAGCACAAATAATGGTGCTGTGCCAGCGAATGTGGACACCATGTTGCGGCTGTGCTTTTTATAGGGGCTAAGGTGTTGTTGGCCATTTATGGCTGTCACTACGTTGATGTCGATGAATACAGTGATGACCTGAAAGCACGATAACCTTCGGCGAACGGTGGAGCAGTGAAGTCCAGTCATTTCTTGAGCACTTGGATGCTACCAAAGTTGATTCCTTGGCAGGAAGGTCATTACAGACGGCGTCACACATAGCAACGCCTCAGGCCAAAAATGATTGGGGGACCTGAAGCACGAATAAAAATGGTGGTATGTCACTGAATGAGCATATCACGCTGCGTCCTTGCCTCGCGCGGGCAAGCCGCGGTTAGAGAAGACACAACGCGTTTGTGAAAGAGATCTTTACTCCAATCGGGAGGCACTGATTGGCGGGTTTAGAAACTTCGTCAATGCCCGCAAAGGCATTTTATTCGTACCGCAGCTCATAAGGTAGATAGGTGCTTCAGTCTTGCGATGACGTCTTCGTACCTTATTGCTGCGGGACGGACAAACTAGGGGAAGAGCCTCAGACCCCTGTTCTTTGATATGGTATGGTTGTGAGCTAGTTAATCGGACGACTCTTGATCGGCGGAAAGAAGAGGCAGTGGACGACCAGCTTCTTGACACACGAAATGTCGGATCTGTGGCAGTAGCCACAAGGTCTCATCTGCAGGCGTCTTGCCGGTGAGACACTCAACTGACGCGAAGTGCTGTCGAGTGAGAAGCCTTGCTTGAGCAGCTGGGCGTAGCTCTGACTAATATTGACAAATTCGGCAGCAAGGTCGTGGTCTGTTAATTTTGCTTATCGTATCAAAATATGGTTTTTCTTGTCATACACCGATGTATGAACGTTGATTTGCTTCCATATATTTGCAGCATCTTCAGTTTAGCTCGCACAAGTCGTACCTAACTCTTGTGAATGGTCGTGCAAGTGCTATTCGGCGCTCAGCTTTTGCACATCAGGAAGAGGTTTCTCATGAAGAGTGACCCACGTCTGGAAGTCTGCGTCGTGGTTTACTATACGACTATTTGGTGACGCTGCTAGCATTTAAGATACCATTGTTCTATTTTGTGGCGTCGTCGCAGTTATAGTTGTTCAGACGTTCACAAAATGTGAAACGGCATTGACCTGCTTGATCTTCAGTCCAGCCGGCAGAAGTTAGCCAGACCAGAACACAGACGGGACCATTTGTGCAGCTTAATGGCTGTTTTTATGGCTAACATAAAACATAGTTATCTGCTGTAGTTAGCTTGCGTCTGATGAGTTCAGCCCCTCCCCAGCTTCACACATTTTGAAAGGGGATTCACTTGGAGAAGGTCGGGACGACGGGAGGTGGCGCGAAATAAGTCTGTAATCAGCGAGTACGAGCAGCATCTCGCACTGAGTGGCAGCAAGGCGGGTACGGAAATCGCCATTGACTTCTCTACAACTTCCTTACCTTCTTGTGCGAACGCAAAATAAACGGGAGCAATATATGCTCTGCTAAAAGTTCATGCGCAGAGAAAGTGACAGACAGGCTGAGGTAAAGCGACCAATGGTTATCAGTTAAAACACGGAAGTACAAAATTTATGCTTATTTTTGGTTATTGCAGAAATTTCAGTGTTATACAGATTGGACGGGAGAAAACAGGTACACGTATCTAACAAGAGCTCCCGAACCTGTACAAGTCCTGAAAGCCAGTAGCCACGTTAATGCGACGAGTTGGGCGTGTTGGTACATATTTTTCAGAAAAAGCAGCGTTAAAAAGACATGGACACAGACGAGACGACAAACGAGGTGCCCGTCCTTGTCGTCTCGTCTGTGTCCACGTCATTTTAGGGCCAGTATAGCCACCCTCTTCTCAAATGCTTATGGTTTCACATCGGGAGCCACCATTGGGCTTATCATTTTCATGTTCTAGGTTTCACCCCTGTCCTGCCAGGACAGGACAGGGGTGCCTTGTAGCAGCATTAACGATCTGGTCTTACGCGAGATGTCAAAACAGAATGTCATAATAAAAGCAATGGGCAAGCTTTTGCTTAACACGGCATTGTAAAGACGCTGTTGTTCCGTTTGCAGATGCTTAGCAGCCTGCGGCTAGTTCGACGATCTAGGCATCCGAAGAAAGCAGCTAGTCCGGGTGTTTCGCGTTTACGCTTTCCATACTTCCAAACGAATGCTGCGCTCACCTGACGGCGATGTTCGCAATCACCGCGAAAGCTTCCTCGCGTACGGCTTGATATTGCGTTCAGAAAACTTCTCACGATTGCTAGCACGATGTGTCTGAGCTGCTGAACGCTGCTAATCCGGCGGTCCCTCGTCTGCTATGATCTGAAGCTGCACTCACCGCGCGACCTTTTTTTAGCCCTAAACAAAATAAAACGGTAATATGCCCGTAAGGTGCCCAACGACCCAGTGACGTGTTCTTGTTTCAGCATTCCTTCAGAGGCAACGCCCGCACCAGCACCGTTTACACCTTAGCCCGACCGGCAAAAAATGACCATTAACAATCTAACCATGCCGGACCTCCTCTCGAAGCCGCAACGAAAAAGCAGCTACTTGCACAAGGAAGCCAGTTGCTGCAGAGCTCTGCAGTCTCTTTGCATTCTCACTCCAAACCGGTAATCTGATGCCAGCGCCCAAGCTTTCTGCCCTTTCGGGGCTGGAAAAGGTACCACACGTATAATATTTCTACAGGAAAGTAACCTCGAAAACGCATTACCCGCCTAGCAGTCCTGCCTTTGATTCTCTAATACCACAACTTTATGAAACTTCTGGTGGGCTGCAGTCACCAGCTGTCTCTGGATGCGAAGTTTTACTGACGAACATACATGCAACACGCTTGAAAATATCCAGAAGCATTCTTAAATGTGTTATGAAGAATGCGTCGTAGCTGTATTTACAAGAAATGAGTCCATAAATTTGCTAATTCGAAATTCATATCGCGTGAGAAATACGAAAAAAAAATCATGAAAAGCGCACAAGATAACCGCTTGTCCCCTTCATCTCCTACCGCTTGCTCTCCGTCTCACGCTGCAATTTTTCCCCAAATCGCATTATGAGCAGATTTTTCCTGCAGAATATTATGTTGAAGTACGCAATTTCTTAATTGCTTTTTGTGAGCAATTTGCAACCGTTCGAAAGTTTCGCTACTCATGCCCAAACCGCTACAACCACATCAAAGTAACGCTGCATACAATACGCGCCATTCCATGCACAGGCATGCTGTGCTTGCTCACCCGTTCGCGCAACGCTTTCTTTTTATTTTGTTGCGGCCTTCTAAGCGCAAGAATAATATTTTTCACAGCACGAATGACCCTTCAAAAATATTCTTTCTTGAGTCAACACTATAGCGCGACATTTTGACTTTGTCACTCTACACGCTGCCCAAACTGCGCACTTTTATGTGTTCGTTCAGCTAAAGAACATAAGTAAAAGGCATTAGAAACCTGAGGTCCATTAGGCCTCTTCTGTGAGCAGCTGCACATCTGCGCGCCTAGAGGAATCCCGGTCTCGCGCGCAGTAAAACAAACTAGCACTAGCAGGTGCGTAATGCATGTCTATGGCAGCTGGTCATTCAGCGGCAGCGTGTGAGCGAGAATTCTGCTTCACGTCGGCAATCTGTGCAAAGGTTACTAGATTCATGTAGCTTGTCATCCACCCCTCATATAACCGACCGTCTTCTTTCTTGTTCCCCCTTCTTCGAAGGAAAAACATCAAACTTTTTCTCGCGAAAATGACTTGCAAGTGGGAACAAGCAAGCTCTTGAATAAAATTCTCTGTCTTTTCTTTTTAACCTGCTGCTTTTTAGGTGTCGTTAAGAGCCAGCAACAAATTATACGGTGAGGTGAAAAATTACTGAGTACAGCAAGGATGGCACACCTGCTTTAAATTCGGTCTTATTGTAAGCTGTACTCAAAGGTGCATTTCATTTTTTTCTTTGACGCGACACATTTTTAATCGAAAATACAAAGCAACCTGACACAAGCAGTCACGACGCCACCTACCAGAATTATCTTTGTGCTGCAAATACTGTGCTGTAATCCTTTATTTGGAGCAGATATTTAATAGAATGGGCAGTAATCTTAAGCACGCTTTTATTTTCGTTATTTAGCATGCATGCTGTTGCTATCCTGCGGTGCATGAAACTAAGTATGACGTTATCTGTTAAAATATCATAATTTTACAAAATCTTCACGTGTACCTCTTTATCATGATCAACAGAAACGGGGGAGCAAAGCCGGTCACCTTTCGTATTAAATAAGCAATACTGGATGTAGTTGACAGCGATACTTTTGAGTATTTTTTCGTGGAATGCAGAATGGCTTTCATCAAACATTATTTTTCTTCCTTAACCGCACATCCTGAAACATTTTGCCAAAAGATTATGTTCTCGCAATCACGCCCTCTGAACAACCTGACGACGAGCGCAAAGAATTTCCATATCAAATGAGGCATTATTACAAAATATATTGCAATGCATAATGCTCTATATGAGCTATATGAGAAAGAAATTTACAGACCCTGTAACGCTCTGGGGTCATCAAATGTGTTAGGGTAATGCGCTTTTGAATCACGCTTCCCGCTTTTTGTTTTTATTATTGGTGCTTTTCCATCAGATGTTTTCTCTTTTACCGCATGTCATTGCCTGAAGATTGCACCGTTTATTTAGCACTATTTGGTTCGATTTCTGGCTCGCTGATGATTTTATCTTCTTTTCTGTATAATGTATTTGCACATAGCTTTCTTTCAGGTGGCTTCCTGGTTCTTTGTTGCCTTTTTATGCTACTAAATCTTTCAGATTGTGCACCTTAAGCCTTGCTTTAGCCCCTCTTTGGATCAGCCGCTGATTCGTGCTCACGTTCGGCACCGCTCCTCGCCTCACTGCACTCGCAGCTCACTTATGGACACAGTTGCGCCCGCCTTTCCATCTCAGCGGACGTATTTTTGCTCTTTCCTGTTGCACGGGGCCGGTTATCCCGCTCGGTTTCCGCTTGGCTCGCTGCAAGCTGCACAGGCTTCACTCGACAGCCACGCAGAGACACACAGCGGTATTTCTTCTATGCTATATGCTATATGAGTGAATGGCACTCGTATGCGAACGTTGTGTTCGTAACCTACACGCAGCTGCTGCCTGACTAGTGAAGTCATGATGCGTATTTGAAAGCTGCAATTGATGCTGAGTCTGAAAGTTCTGTATTTATGCTGCTCCTACTGGGTTTTCAATGGCAGCACAACACACCTCGGTGCAGCAAACACAAGCTATTGCTGTGGCTTCCTGTTGAAGACTGATATCTTGGGACATGAGTACAATACAAAGACAACCGCTGTATTTCGGGAAAGTGGGAATAGAAATGTTATTAAAGAGGGCATTCCATTTTTTTTTACAAATATTGTCGGCTATCGCTCGGCGCCAACGTGAGACCTCGCAACGTCCGTAGCGCTTCTCCCTTAACTGCAGAGCCCCGTTCACCCTCAGAGCTGCCAGAAACTGGACCTCTTTAATGACCGATTTTGCTGGCGGAACAAAATATTCTAGGTGTAAACTTTGGACAAAATGAAGTGTTTTCTTATTCGTAGAAGCTGCCTTTTCCCTGCGGTGATGACACTGGCATTCATCACTATGAGAGTCACTAGAGTTCGTAGATATGTCATAGTACACCGTGATAGCATAAATAAAAATGCCTGTTAGATGATACCTCCCATGCGAGGGCTGCACAGTTCGGCACCTAATCTAAATGCAGGCCTCAGAGTCGAGACAAAGGCTATGGCCGTTGCAGCAACAATTACTGACGCTTGTAAGTCCCAAATAATTCGGGATGGAGTTCAGCCGTCAGCACTAGAAGTCAGCACTCCAAGGCCCAGCCTTAATGCACTCTGTTGCATAGGCGGCGGAAGTGAAAGACATCATTATCTCTGTAGCTGGCTAGTGCGAATTCACCCGAGCTCACCAAGTTCTGGAACCGCAAGCTTTTCGGATGCTTCTCAGCCTGCGAATCTCTGCGCCCAGGGCGGCATTGGTCACCGTAGCCCGGGACTTGCCCTGCATTCAGTAGCGCACAGTTGTCACCTTAAGAGCGCATATTTGGCCTCTAAATCGGCTTTCCTCTGATCAACTTGCACGACGCAGTGCTTCCAGGCGTCATACAGCGACCAGCGAAACAGTGTTGCTTGTCGTCTATTTTATTTTTATCGCTATTATCACCTGTTCCAAGGCTTATATCCTTCTTATAATCCTTCCTGGAGCCGATAACACTAGAAGTTTTGTGTGCTGCTCTACTACCAAAAACTGATATCGACTAGTTATCTGCAGAGTTAGCAAAGGCAGTGGCTCTGAGTAGGCGCTCATTCCGGAAATGACCGTCTTGATCAAGGTGACATTTCTACGCTTTTATTCTATGGCTCCGGAGCACATAGAGACAGCCGTTTAAAGCGTCAGCCAAGAAAGAGCTATGAAAATATCTTGCTTTTTCTACCTCTACAGCAGCACTCTTAGCCTTGCATATTCCTCATCTTGTGGTAGGCAAGACCAGCTCTTTTAAAAAATGCAAGACCTCTAAAAATACTCCGTGAGAAGATTCAATGCTGTACATTTCTGACTGTTGCAGGGACATTAACGCACAAGATAAATTCCTTCACGGACTGAGCGGCCTTATCTGCCCACAATGAAAGTGTTTATGTATTCATTGCTATCTCGAGGGTTTATACAGAAGGTAGCCGGCTTTGAACACCAGCGCGAAAGTTCACTCTTGCATGATGGAATGTGGCGCAATTTCGAAGCATAGGAATTCATTTTCTGGATAGGAAAATTACAGCTTCGTCTTTCACCCTGTGTACCGCGACGTTGAACTACTCAGCTGTGTCGCGTCTGGCTTCAGTTTTCATTTAAAAAACACCACTGATACCTCTCTCAGCCCTTCTTGTGGCATCGACTGCTGAGCGGAGAGAGTAGAGCATTTGACTTTAAAACACAAATTGTTTAGTGACGAAAGTCACAGTGCTCTGCACATTTCGAAAAGCCACTTGGATCCTTACTTCTATTCACAGAGTACATTGTTCGGGTCTTGGTAGTATTGCTTGTCAGCCCTAAAGGCATTGATGATACTCCGACACTTCTTGAGATAACGATATCTTGTAGCGATACCACGTCCCCGCTTCATCACCTTCACATGTATTTAATACAAATCTTTGTCCGCGCTCCGTTTGTCATTTCCGTTACTGGAAACGAATATCGGCGCCGTCCTCCACTTCTCGCTAAGAGCAACCTCTCTTCATTCATGCATGTGAGAACTGAGCAAAGAGTAGGAGCGGTTACAGAAATCCATCCTCCCAGCACTTCTGTATCGAGTTTTGTGGCTCGGTTCCTTTTACCTGTGGTGAATGCGGAACTCGGTACCAAACAGTGAGTCTGCAGGCAGCCGAGAAGTTTCGTGCTATGCCTACGTCAACGGCAGAAAAACAAGTGAGGGCACCATTGTAAGAACAGCGCTTGAGGAAGATGAGCTTTAGCTCAAGGCAGCTCACATTATCTGGGATGCGCTTGTCACTGCAGAATCCTAAACCCTTGATAGAACGTGCGTATCTCTGCGTGACGAATTTTATGAAACTGGGAGAAACTCGTACTCTTAAGCGGTTTCAGGACTCCTAGTTACACTACATTCCTTGCAAAGTTTTTGATCAGCGTAACCTAAAAACGTCATCTCAAAAGTAAAAAAAAAAAACTATTTATACCCCTTTATTCTACCCTTTTCACACTACAAGTGCTGTGTTTCAAAGCCTGCCAAAAAATCTTGATCCAGGAAATCGGGAGAGTTCAACTAGGGCGATAAGGGCGATATCAGGGCCATGGAAGCGGAGAAGCTCCGCCGAAATAAACACTGAGGTGGGTTAAGAAGCGCTCACTTCTTTCTGAAGAATAGTGTGCTTAAAACTGTTAAGACAATAAACTGTATCCAATTAAGTATGGATCTATACGAACTGGCCATAGTGTTAAACCTTCAGTGGGCAATAACTGGAACCATGTTATAGAAGATAAGATTTCGAGTGAAACAAACGAGTGTGCGCTTGAGTATTTGGAAACAAAGTGACTAGTAGAAAACATTATTCGCTTATTCTGGAAAACAACCCCCCTCCCCTCCCGCGTGCTATCAAGTCGTTGAGCGAAGTGCAATATTAACGATATAGAACTAAATATCTGAGCAAGAATATGAAACTAAAATTAGTTATCAGCCACCCACTGGACAAGTGTGCGCTTTGTCTTTTGTATATTCAACTCAATAATTGCACTTAATAATGTTCTCCTTGTCGACAGAGTAAAGTGAGATGAGCAACCTCTTTTTGATATCATAAATCCAAGGGGCCTTCGTTTACAGCAGATAGAATATATAGATCAATGCTAGAGCTGGATGCTCGAAATAAATGTAATTCTCTTCTTATTTGTAAGAACAGCAGCTTAGCGTTTAATTCATAGCCAACTATTCTGGACAAAAGCATTTTTGAGCGGGAAACCATTCATGAAGCATTTTTTTCGTATAATGTCATATTTCACAATAATAATCATTATATCCGCAGATCACCTGCTGGCAGTCCTGTATTTTGTTTTATTACCGGTTCTCCTGTCGTCAAAAGCGTTCCCCATTGATTTTCTACTGCAGACTTAACTGTTCGATGCGATCGATGGAAACACTTTATAAGAAATTCTTTGCTACATATAATAAGAATCGAGCATTGCCTTTAATATTTTCATAACAATGTCGTACAATTTTTCAATTCTCAAGTTTTCAACCGGCAATACGGCACTGTAGAGTGCGTCTGTTTTTTTGCGTTTTTTAAAAGGAACTTTTTCAAAATACATATAAAGCATAGTATTTCTCAGGCAATGAGTTCTTAGGTCCAGAATAAGTTGAAAGAAGCATGATTAGATCCACAATCATTTATTCAACCATGATGTAGATTGATGTTGGCATCTGGAATGCTCGCACCTTTTTGCAGTCTTTACATGCTTCATAAAGGAAATTTTAAAAGGAAATATTTCCCTACTACATAATCACAGCATGCAGCCGTTACAGCATATGTTATTCACAGGTGTGAATAGTAGATTCCAAATTATGCAGCACTAAATAGATACGAACGACTTTGTCCAATGTTCTCGAGCTCTCACTGCTGACCCTCCTGTGCCTCAATCTCGGGTAATGCGGTTCTGTTTGAAATCACTGACTTCATTCATGTGACTTTAGGCAGTCATAGTCCAAGACATTTTCTCAAACGCCACTTACCTCAAGGTCTAAGGTTGTGATCTCTATGCAGTTCGCCAAACAGACGACTCGTGAGGGGGAGGCTAGACTATCCTGCGTGTGAAAATCACCTAGAGTTGAGTTGCACCATTGGTAATTTTATCATTTGCGTATGTTACAACGCAGTGTGATGTATGGCATTCCTTTGTCTAACAGATTCGATGTCTAACGTATTTCACCTCAGATATATGTGTAGCTTCCGAATAAGCGCTCTTGGCACACAATTCGGGAGAAAGAAGCTACATTAAAATAGTTTTTTTCAGATCATTCACCGTGTGTGTGCCAGGCGTCCTCAAGGAGTGGAACGCGCTTCATTGTGGGATCAGTACATGTGAAAATTCGAAATGTATTCTGAGAATAATATGCGGTCTCTATGTGCAAGTGCTAGCTCCATATGCTCGTTTTTTTATTTTTTTTCTTGCCACCTGGACCTTTCTTTTTCTTGCGTCCTAACTGAAGAGCATAGCAGCATCTCCTTTCCCGCGCTAATAGAGTAGGATTGTAACAGATTGAGATATTTCAAATAGAAATGGAATTATGTGATTGTTCCTTCTTCGATTTTCGAACAAATATCATTGGCAAGAAAGGAAGATTCTCTACTTCTTTCCAGTTGCCGAATACCTCAAAAAACATCCTCTTTGGCTTCCGGGATTGGTATCTTTTTCGTGAAGTTCACCGTGCTGCTTGCGGGATATCCTGTCCATCATACCAAATCCCGCTAATCTCGTGCGCGGAAATTACAAACCATTTGCGCCTCTGCAGGAGGGAGCTCCCGGGACCCGCCAAGGGTCTCGACAGAACCGAGGAGTGCAACCTTAGGCGGTTTCATACCGGGTTTTTCAAAGGACGTAGACCCGACATTCACGACCAGGTGCAAATTCTGCGGGCAGTATGCTGACCTATAGCGCATGGTGTAGGCCTGCCAGCACAATGGAAATATAGCCGTTATAAGCCAGCCAACTAGGGAGGGCTTAGAGGGGGCCCCGTCCAGCTCAGACCTGGAGGCCTAGCGGGCCCTGGTCGAGACAGCACAGGCAGCGGCGGCGGTCAGTGGCGTCCTGGAATCGAGACTGCCACCCAGCACAACCACCATCCTAACCTCCCATTCGCAATTTACTATAATGCAGCAATAAATGCTTTCTCCTCTTATTCTTTGGCATCCGCTCCTGATTTATTTACCCTGAATTCCTCAATCGCTTAACGAAGGCCTCGGATCTTTGAGTGTTCATGTCAAAGCTAGCATAGAGACAGGCAAGGCACAATGACTGGTCCAAAAAATATTATCCAGGACATTAAGCTACCGCTAAACAGTCCCTATAAGAACGACGAAGACCTAGGGCTATCGACGTAAGTTTGTTTTTAACGGGAGAAAAAAATGCGCAGGCAACCGCCTCAATGTCTTGATGTTCATGTTCAGAATCTAGTTCTGTTGTAAATAATCATCAGATTTCTGCCTTCCAAAAGTGGCCTCCGGAGACTCGGCTTCTTTTTTTTTCCTACAAATATACATCATATGGGTGCATGTGCTTCGATGAACGACTCGCTAGTTGTTTTTTTATGATCGAGGTAACCACTACGTGGTTGTGCCGTCTTTACCTGGACACGTACCATCTACCTGGTACGTACTCCCAAAAGTGCGCGAACTGTTTTTGGCCAGGAGAATAATATCTAATCCTGATGGACCCTTAGGACATCAGGTTTTTTTTTGTGCAGCGTCGATTTTCCGAATATATTTTTCATGCCATCTACTCCATTATACCCCGATGATTTGGCACCTGGTTTTTCAATGCGTCTTGAATATTTTGGAATCGCAGGCGTTTAAAGCCACCGTACCGCATTTCTCTTCCTCCCGCTATATCGGTCGCAGTGAACGGAACTGGTTCACTGGGTTCACCCTAAACGTAGAAGCTGGGCAGCTTATTCAAGGCTCCTCCACTTCGACCACAATTGTTTGCAGCTCCTGTACGGCAGCTGTCTATTGCGCTATGATTTAATGGAGCAATTTATTAAGGTTTCTTATAAGATTTTCGCAAAGTCCTGCCTACTACGGAGCGCATTCTGCTTTATTTTTCCAAATGAATCACAAGTCCCTTTGAATAAAACTGAACCTCACCAATGAGGCTAATGTTAGGCGTCTTGTTCATGTCCTGTTATGCTCTTTTAAAGGTTTTGGCATTGCCAGACTAAAAAACTTCTTACATTCCTCGAGTTGGTATAAATCTTTGTAAGGACTGCAGAAAACCCTTTCGAAGGTATGCTGCCTAGCGCCTCAAGATTTGCAGCTCGTGTAACAGCTCATGTAAAAGTGACAACGTATTGCTTGACGTGTTCAAACATTTCTTTTGCGTTGAACACATCCTTCAGGTCTCTGGCACACACTTAAAAAAGGGGGGGATTGTGAAACCCGGTCTTCCGGCTATGGAAGAACTGTCATTACACGTGTGTCGCTTACAAACAACAACTTTTTGGAAAATTGTTTTCTTGACAAGGCGTACTGATGATCCTGTATTTTGTTCGCATACGTGCGGCCGTATATTTAATACCTCCGTGTACTATCAGCGCATCGACGCGCCTGACGAGCAAGTCTATGAAATTCCCATCTTTGGGCAGCCTCATTAAATGCTTCTTCTTCACTTCGTAGCTCTACAGGCGTCACTTTTGATTTATTATGCCTTGTTCGTTCATGAATATGTACTTTCCATGCGGGCTAAACCTTCTTTCGGTCAAGTTTTTTAATTGCACGCTTGTGATTTAATTTTTTCCTGGGCTGTTAACAAGCCTCTCTGTTGCTTATTTAAAGAGCTGCTAGGGGCCCAACCGACCGCGGTTTATCTCTAATCTGGATGAATCTGAAACTCCAAGCAATGATGTGCAAGGTGGTCGTTTACGAGACTTATCCCTGAACGTCAGTTATACTGCCAAACCTTTTTTTTCGTCAAATCCTTCCTCATCGCGGAGGGTTCGTCAGTGACCTCCTGTACTTAAAGTGATTCTTGTTCCCTCTGTGTTGAAGAAACTGACCTTTGCCAGCGCATTGTGGAAGAAATTAATCAGAGCTGCGTCCCCACGTCTCTAAATCAGCTCGATTTTCTCCATTTTGAAATCATGCCTATTTGTTTATTTGTGTTTTTTTAATATATAACTCTTGTGCACTGGCCAGTAAATTTTTTTGTTTGGTGTTCAGGCTTTTAATTGACTGCAATACAATAATGAAGTCATACTAATGTGAAGTGCTTTGCACTTCGCCGGCGCAGTTTCTTCGCATATAGCTAGGCGCTTAATCTGCTGCCAAAAGTGCAGCCAATTTTTAAATGTTATGTCCTTGACAGGTGCAAGTCTTCTCTTTCTGGCCTGCATTACGACTCTGACGTAATACGACATAATGACGCCTGGAGCTGATTCCTTCTCTAGCGGATCTGAATAGGTGAACACATGTAGTTTCGTTTTTACAGCGGATTTTTTTTCCTCCGCGTAACAGCATGTACCTTCACAGCCTACAGCTTTTCGCGTCTTGCCGCCACGTTCATTGCGTTGTATTTCTGCTGAAAATATCTCCGTACAAATCGAAACCCATGACCACATTCTTAGACGTCACAACCACTGCCGGCTGAGCTCATCGGCGATTTCGTTCCGCAATCTCCATAATTTCTCTATAAGCTCAATAGTTGGTGGTGCAAGCTTGCGGCGAGACATCACGTCAACTTCGAGTGCTTTGAATTGTTATAAGGTTGCTGGTTAGCTTTAAATAAACACTCACTTGCACTAGGTCCATGAACTTCACCTGTTCGTGCCCTGCAAGCGAGCTGATGATAAAGCGTTTTCTATCTCTCACTTCAGCGCCAACCTTCGTTGCCAAACGGCTCGAAATGAATTACCGTTGACTGCTGCTGCTAAACTGCAGTGTACCGCATTCCCCTCATTCTTTACCTTGCAACCAAGCAGCATCAGTCAGCATCAGAACAGTACGCGCGACTTCGGTTTACTGCCGTGAGTGCATTGCGCAGGTGGGTATCATATTACTCTGGTGACCATACCATCACCATTTACAGACATTATCATGGCGCTTTAACGTAGTTTTGCAAGGCAACCATCGTCTCGTATCTGGGCAAAGGTCTAGTCATCTGTGTTGCATCTGTGG